>NC_090803.1:44149166-44492500 GCF_036512215.1 Solanum lycopersicum
GTTTTTATTGTCATGAACAAATATTCTCCTTATTTACTTTTATTTGTCTATTATTTAAGAATAATTTTTTTATTTTTATCTATTAATTTTCACATATTAGGAAACATGATTTTCTAAATCTTCTTTTAGCATTAATTATTTAATTATTTCTTAAATTATTAATTAAGCTCTATTATTTACGTTCAATTAATAAAGATAGTGTGGTAAATAGTCATATCAATAAATCTTTTTCGTCATTGTGTGCCAAACTCATATATGACACGTATAAATAAATAAATAAATAAATAAATAAAGTTATACATGTTATTAGCTCTTATATTATTTTTTTTCTTTTGCTTATTGTGATAAATTTAGAAAATTGATTATTTTCAAGTATATATGAAATACTAATTATTAATTCAAAAATTTGAAATATAATTAACAGTTTCAACATGTCAATTTTTTCGTCCTTAGATGAAAAGCTTATGGGTATTATAGTCTTTACAATATTTTGTAATATCAGCTTGCTTGAAAAAGATTGTCATTTATTCTTTATCATGTTGATTGTATCAATAAATTCAAATAAAAAAAATGTTTTCAATAAAATTATACATTGTTCTCAGCTCCTCCTCCTCCTTCTCCTCCTCCTCCTCCTCCTCCTCCTCCTCCTCCTTCTTCTTCTTCTTCTTCTTCTTCTTCTTTTTAGTCTAATGATGATAGTTATTCTAATGTCTACCTATAATTTTTCATTTGAGTCATTTGAAAAGTAAATAATTTCATCAGTATACCTTCCATTTGAAAACTCAGATTATTATCACTAATTAAATTTGAGATTTTCTAAATTTAATATTCTTCTACTTCTTTTTAGTCTAATGATGATAGTTTTCTAATGTCTTCCCTATAATTTTTCATTTGAGTCATGTAAAAAGTAAATAATTTCTTCATTATACCTTCCATTTGAAAACTCAGATTATTATCACTTGTAAATTTAGTATTTCATAAAATTTAATATAATTAGGTCACCTAAAAATGATACTTTATATTAATCAAAATTAAATAAATATGTAAATTTTTATTATTTGCTTCTTATACCAAATTATATTTATTTTAACAATTAAGAGAAGTTTATTATTTCACCCCTATTATTGACTTTATGATTAAGTAACTATTTAAAAAATACCAGAATATTCTTATGACTTATGTCAGTCGAGCCAACATGAACCAAGTAAAGCGAAATTAAAGAAAATGTTTAATAAGTCAGGTTCATAACTATATTTCAATGTACAAGATCTTGATAAAATAATTTAAAATTAAATGATAAATTTTTTGTAATTAAAATTAAAATGGTTTAATCATATATATTATTTTATTATAAAAAGTAAAAAAATATCATATAAGATTAAATGAAAAGGACAACAAATTTAACTTCGCTTAAAGTCACCTACGACCCCTTAAAGTTGTCCGTATATTTCATTTAGACACCTCAACTAAGGCTAGTACCTATTGAACACCTTACATGTTCAAAAGTAATTCCTATTAGACACAAAAAGCTGACATGTCAAAAAGAGTGTATATCACACTCTTAAAGCGCGTGAAGGAATTTAAAAATATATTTTTCTTTTTCTTTTCAACTAACACCTTAATTAATAAATACTAATAATAATTTATTAATTAAAAGACAAAGGAACATTTCTATCTTCTCCCCCATCTTCCTTGCAACTATTCATTCTTTACCCACTCCACTCCCTCCACCTTTCTCTCTTAACCTCTCCAATTCTCCAATTCTTTTATGATATTGATTTCTTTTCTTTTTCCAAATAATCCAACGAAATTTTATTATTTTCGTTGAAAAAATATTTCAGCGAGGGTGATTATTTTTTTCTTGTAAGTGTAATAAATGATTAATAGACAATAGGGGAAAAGTTTTAAATCTTAATTAATGCTATTAGAATGATAGTTGAATAAGAGGTTAACTTAGATAGGGATCAATAATATAATATCAATACCAATGAAAGGGATAAAATTCAAGAAAGGGAATGATTTACATGTGGTTGAAGTGCAGCAACCCAGTAGAAAGGAAAGCAAGATCCGACGGAGAAGAGGAAGGGTTGAGGCAATGTTTACTGGTGGCTGAGGCGTAGTAACAAAGAAAATACTTTTGTCGGAAAAAAAAAGATAGAAACAAAGAGGGTGGAGGGTGGAGTGGGGTGGGGTGGGGGTGGGTCAATTTTAACATAATATTTTTTTTCCTAAAAATTCTTTTGGAATTATTTGAATAGAGTTTATAATTTTTTTGATTCAATTGCCACGTGTCAATACTGTATTGGTCTATTTTTCATGTATATGTGTTTGAGATGCACACATGTTTGTGCTTTTATTAATTATCATTTTGTGTTAAATAGGTATAGATTTGTTAAGATTTAAGTGTTCAATAGGTACTAGCCTTAGTTGATGTGTCTAAATGAAATATGCGGACAACTTTAAGGCACCGCATACGACTTAAGTCATTTGACTTTTTCAATGATAAGGTTTAAAAAATGTGTTCCTCATCCTATATTCCTTGAATAATTAAGAGTTTAGACTTCATATAGGACGTTAATAGTTATTTAATTTTTATTTGAAAAATAAATAAATATACATATTGATCATGATATTTGTTGTTTTAACAAAGATATATTAACAATTTCAATTTTTTTTATATTAGGCCCGTATCACGGGGCCACTTCCTCTAGTATCATTATAAGGAACACAGAAACAGTGGTGGTGTACGTTCATGGAGTGCAGACCAAATATGCCCCCTCATTGACTTGGATATAGTTTTTCGAGGACTTCATGGAAAATTTCATACCTCGAGCATCAGAGATACGCTGAGGGATAAGTTCACTAAACTGGTGTAGGGCTCATATCAGTACCGAAGTATAAGACCCATTTCAAACTAGCTCTCCGTACATGCTACTATGATTCTACCTACAAATGATGCGATATTTTGGTGTTTTCTTTGAGGTTGGATGCTTCCGTTTTGGATTGCTTTGGAGTATGTGGCATCAGCGAGTAAGTATCTTTTATCGGATGTCATTAACTATGCTCGTACTATGAGGGATATTCATCACAAGGCATGTGGGGGCAGCGATAAGATGTCTCACTTTTAGGGTAGCCACATTGTAACATGTTACAATTTGAAAAAGCTAGGAAGAAGGTAAAACCTGGAATTAGTCATTTTTGAAAATAATCAAAAATCTGAAAAATTACTTAATTTAGAAAAAAATGAGTTTTTAGTCAACTTCAAGAGGCCATAACTTCTAGTTCAGAATGAATTAGGAATACTTCCAGATATGGTTGGAAAAATCTCGAAATGATCTTTTCAACTCTGCTGAGTTTGCGTGACTCTGAGTTTGTATCCCTTTAGAAGTTGGGTTGTTAGATTAAGGAAAGTCTAAATCCAGATTTCTTAAGGTGGTTTAGTATTTCTCGCCCTATTATTTTAATCCCTTTTAGGAGTTTAATATGGGTCAAATAAAATTTTAGTCAACATAGAAAAATTCAAAATCTATGCTAGGGCTTGGAGAAAGGAGAAAGAGAAGAAAGACGAATAAAGGTAAAGATTGTCGAGATTAACTTGTGGAATTCATCAAGGGTGATTCCTCCAAAGTTATGTGAGATCACATAGTGTTGGTTCCATTCTCCAACACACAATCATGTCTAATTCAGTGATTTTTGTCATAAAAGTGTTAGACATTGATGCTCTTGAGTTGCGTTCTTAAATTGTTTTTCATTCTTAACCTTACGTATGATTGGTGAGTTTTCTCGACAATTTTAGCAAAGTTAAGAGTTGTTTCAAGTTAGATTCTAGTGTATACGCTTGAGTATCTGAATCTAAGAAAGTACTGAGAAAAGAAATTGATTTAAAATGATTTAGGATTAGAAAACAAGTAAAAAATTTGTCAGACATACATAGGGAGGGCCAGGCGCGCTGCACCACATCTACACTAAAAGATATGGGGCGGCATGCCTACAATGCGCCCAAACAGAGCTTCAGAACATTAGGACCTGGGGTGGTGTGTCTTGGACGCACATGAGTCGACATTTTCACCAAGTTTTCGTCATTCAAACCTTTTAAGCCTTTCTAAAGTGTATTAATGCTTCATATTGATTTTAACTACTCTAAATGACTTTTAAACATCTAGAAATCATCCAAAAACATGAATTACAACCTTGGATCCATAACTTCAAATTCATGGAAAGTCAAGAGCCAAGTCTAGGGAGTTTTTAGAATCTTTTCAATAAGTCTTTTGAAGCCAAGTCTAGGGAGTTTTTAGAATCTTTTGAATAAGTCTTTTGAAAATGAGCAATTAGTAAAAGAGTAAAGTTTGAAGTTCATTTATTCAAAGAAGTATATGGGAACTAAGTATTCCCAAGAAGTTTAAAATGTTTTAACATCTAATTAAGAATGGAACTGAGATTTTCAAAGAGCCTTTGAGATAGTTTTCCAAAAAGAGAATATGTTTTCATAATAAAGAAAGAGGGAAACTTTGATTTCCAAGATAGCCTTTGAGCTAAATTTTTTTAGCACTAATCTCAAAAGACATAAAGAGGTATGTTTTAAAAGCATAAGAGCTAAGATAATAATGTTTTTGGGAGTAGTATTGAGCAACAATATGGGAGAGAGTTCAGGCAACTCATAACCCCCACAAACCATGAAGCCACTATGGGTAGAAAAGGTTCAAACATTTTAGATGATTACTTTAGTGCTTTAACATAAACTAGTGGATCCACTTACTAGTTCAGCTTCTATACTTATGGCATGGTATAAGATGACCCTGACAACATGAGGCAAAATGTTGTATTGTCACAATAGCTCATATGTTATGGTTTTCGGTTAGAAAAACTCTCATAAAAGTTAATTGTACTTTATATACACGGTTTATTTGTATTTGTACATAAATCTCAGAGTTATATTGTATCTTTGCATACATCCACAGTAGAAATCATGTTTTAAACAACTTTTCCTTATATTGGACTGGTTCTAAGACTGCTTTATATTGAAATGAGTTTAGTCATGTTTAATTTAGTTGAGCTAGGTATGTTCTTTATATTCCTTTAAGCCTATGTTGTATTTAGTATTCCAACTCGCATACTCGTACATTTAATGTACTAATACCAGTTGGGCTGCATCGCCTTATGATGCTGACGCAGGTAACTAGGATTGACATCTAGCGCATTGTTGATCCAGTGAGCAGTTAAGATTCCATCGGTGAGCCAGCCACTTTGCATTACGTAGGACTCCTTTTATTCTTTTCAGTCTATTTTCAGTTCATTAGGATGTTTTGGGGTTTGTCCCAAAATCCATCTCAGTTGTTTTAGAGGCTTCATCGATAGTCAGAGAGTTATTTATGAGTCTTTTAGCTTTGAATTTCATCTATTTTTCTATTAGATTTGAGTATCCATTTTGTCCAGTTGAATATTTCTTTTAACACATTCTCAGTTTATTTCACAAGTTCTTTAGTTTGATTATTCTTGTGTTTTAAGTCTTCTGCTGAGTAAGTAAGCCAGACCAAGGGTTCACTTAGGATCAACAATGGTTTTCAAGTGTCAGTCCCACCTAGGCTATAGGCTCGTGGTGTGACAAAGTTGGTATGAAAGCACAAGGTTCAAGAGTTTTCAAAAGTCTATGTAGACGTGTCTTTAGAGTCCTAATTATCTGTGTGAAGCACTAATATCTATAATTAAGAGGATACAAGACAAATTTTCTCACTTTTTTCACACTCATTTCGTGCATTAGAGTTTGATCTCTAAAACATTTTCTTCTAACTCATGCTTGCACGTGTTTTAGATAATCATGCCTCCATGAAAAGCAGTCAGAGGTCGTCCAACTAGGAGGGGTGTTGAACCACATGAACAAAGGGTATCCAATGCACCGAAGTGCAACCCCAAGAAGAAGTTACAAATGCCGAGTTCAGGTAACAGGGATACTCCATCAAGTTGTGACTAATCAGTTTGGGCAAAAGAGAGGATCTAGGCAGGATCCGAGAGTTTTTAAGGATGAATCCTCCAAGCATCACTAGTTCAATATAAATAGAGGATTCGAAGAACTTCATTGAGGATATGGAAAAGGTATTTGATGTGATGTATGTTGCTAATACTAGTTAAGCTAGTTGCATATCAACTGAACAATATTTCTAGGATATTTCATGAATGATGGTTTATGTGCAGTAGGTTGAGGAAGAGAAACTAAGGATAGATAAAAGTTTAAGAACAAGAGAGCAAGACATGGAATGAGTCCGAGCAATAGAAAAGTAATGCAAATCGCTCATCTTTCCAACAAAAATAGAAGGGACTTGCTCCATCATCTGTGAGTGCTCCTGCACATAAGAACAAGGGTGAGTACAATAATCAGAACTTTTGAGCTAAACCTTCTTATTCTCAAGGTATCATGGCACAATAGGGTAGTAATCCCCTGTATGCGCCAAGTGTGATAGGAACCATTTAGGTACTTGTCATGAGGCTCCACTAGTTGTTTCAAGTGTGGTCAAAATGGGCATTTCATGTGAGAGTGACCAAAGAACAAGCAGGGTAATGGTAATGGGGAAAATATAGGCCAATCTTATTCAGTTGCTCCACTAGACAGCTACACCTAGAGAGACTACTTCTGGTATTGGCGAAGGAACAAATATCTTGTATGCTATCAATAGTATCCAAGAGCAAGAGAAATCGCCAGATGTTGTCACCGATATGCAAAAAGTCTTTGACATTACTGTGTATGCTTTGCTAGATCTAGGAGAGAGTTTATCTTTTGTAACTCCTTATGTTCCTATAAATTTTGATGTCATTCCAGAGCAACTTTGTGAACCATTTAGTGTTTCTACACATGTTGGTGAATCTATTCTAGCAGAGAAAGTCTATCATGATTTTCCTATTTTAGTCAATCAGAAGAGTACCATGGATAATTTAATTGAGTTATACATGGTAGATTTCGATGTCATTCTTCATATGGAATGGCTTCACTCATATTATTCCTCAATTGATTGTAGGACTCGTTTTTTCAAGTTTCAGTTTTCAATGAGCCAGTCTTAGAGTAGAAAAGTAGTTCACCAGTGCCTAAGGATCGTTTCATTTCTTACCTTAAGGCAAGGAAGTTAGCTTCTAAGGGGTTTGTCTATCACTTAGTCCGAGTTAATGACTCTAGTATTGAGATACCTCCTATCTAGTCAGTTTTAATAGTAAAAAAGTTTTCAAAAGTCTTTCTAAATAATCTTTCCGGAGTCCCACCTGATAGAGAGATCGACTTCGGTGTAGACATTCTTCCACATATTTGTCCTACATATATTCCGCCATACATAGTGGTGATATGCTCAAATTACACTTCCCTAAATAAGTATAAGCGGTCGTATCAAGTAAAAAACCCAACTATTAGGTTGGGGTCGATCCCACGAGGAAAATGATTTAGACATAACTTTATTGTACGATTACCTCTATTCAATCAAGTCCTTTCCGAAAACTAGTAATTAAAAGGGGGTGGTGGGTTAGTAAAACAAAAGCATTGGAATGTTGTGAAATTAAACAAGTATCAAAAGTAAATTATTGGTGTTCATCAAGTTGTAAAAAAAACTAGGGTGTAAGTGTTCCCCATAGGTTCATAACGCCATAATCCTAGATATAACAACTCTTTCCTAGTGTTTTGCATGCAAAGTGATAAATATGTATCTCTAAATCCTTGGTCCGACATTTAGAGAATTTCACCCCGTACCTTGGTTCGTCTACGTGTGCCTAAGTTACTAACCCTTACCTTTACTTCATATTAAGCATCATATTCGATGTTTGGCTTAGTTATTACTTCATACCAATCGAAACTAGCCTATTAGATAGTTTCCACTAAATCTATGTCGATAATTATTTTCGTGTTAACTACCCCCTTGGTCCGACAAGTAGCAATATTACGAGTTCTAACGCGTGCACTCGTTAAAAAGACTTCTATACCAATGAACTATCGATGCATGCAATAACCATTTGAGAATTGTTAATTAGCTAGGTTTATTTTGTTAATCACCCATGGTTCCCACAACCCTATGTCACAACCGGGGAGCAGCCCCTTGAAGTAACATGACATACTTGACCTCTGGGAGGTCTTATACATGCCCATAGTTATCATTCATCGCATCGACATAGTAAATTTAGCGGAAAATTTAAAACTTTTCATAGCACATCATATGCTAGAAAAATCACTTCGTATATATATAAAATATAACTCATAATACATATTTAGGCCCTAAGTCGCTTTTCCATCTTAGACTCAATAACCTTAGAATACATTAGGGACACGACCCTTAAAACAAAGACATAATTATACAACTTTTAATAAACTTTACATTAAGACATGAGTAGGGAATCCTTGGAACTTAAGGACCCCTTTCCTTGAACTTGGGAATCACATATCAAGCTCCTAAATCATGGACATCCTTTAAGCATCCATAACCCACACTTTTTGTAAAAAGTAGAGAAGAATGAGATTAGTACAAAAATGCATCAAGTATGGCAACCATGCAAAAACATGCATTTAAAAGGGATATTTTTTTGAAATCATACTTCATGCCTTTTTGAGTAAATATTCATAAAACCTTTAGACAATAGCATTTATATCATTCACATACTTCATATAAACATAGTCAAAGGCCAAACATCACATAAGATCACATATAGAATTTATTGCATTTTTTAAGGCACCTTATCGTAGGCTACATCAAGTCACACATACATTTACTCCTTTGCATATACATCTTTATTAGACCTTGTTCATGATCTCAATCTTAGCATTCAATTCATACATCAGGAAGTAAGTGAAGGCAAATTCATTCATGCCAATACAAGACCTTCATCATATAGTCATTTAGATCAACATAGTGCATATAATGATAATATCACATCTCATAGATTCATACCATGCACACCTTCATAATAGGTAAACTAATACTACAAAGTCATGCATATGGACATAAACATAATCATACATGTTAGGTCACCTTCCTAAGATTTCCTAAGGAGCTACTTGTGCAATGTCTAGATGGGTTCATTACTTCCACCTATCGTAAGTAACTTATATTAAGTCCTCCTAGTTAGTACCCCATTCATTTACTTCCATTGTCCATTTTACTTTAGGGAAACTATAGCCTTAACCGACACTAAGACCATGGGTTCTAAACATGAAATTTGGTGTTGTAGATACTTACACCAATGGAAGGTTTTCTTACCTAGCCAAGGTACAACATTAATACAAGCTAGCATGCTAAGTGATATCACATTGCTAGATCCTATGTGGCATCATAGTTATGGAACTTGGAGGTACATGTGAAAACCCTCTTTATGCTAAGAGTAGGCACTGTAGTTTTACACTTATGGAAACCCTATTTATGCCTATTGAGGCATTGTGGTTATCCAACTCATGAGATTTATGGTTACCTACCTTTTCAAATCGGAAAGGGACACACACTCATATTCAAGTTCACTCGGTGCTAAGCTAAGTTCCCTTTATTGAAAACCTTCATTAACATTACTTTATAAAATGTAGGCTTAGGATATTAACTCCCCTCATATGCTTAGCTCATAAGTTATATATGAAAGTTCATCAACCTAAATCATGTGAGAAGATCCTTTCATATGGACATAGCATATGTATTAGCACTATCTAGTTTAGGATACACTTGAGAACACCTTTCAAGGCTCTTCTGTTGACTAGATCATCATTCATGTGTGTGTGTATACATATATGTGAGCAAAAATTTCACATATCACCTTAAGTCACACATGTTCATACATACATATTCATACATATAGCAACCAAAACTAGAACTATCCTATCAAGGTACACATATGCAATGCATAGGCAAAGTCCCATACCCTAACCCATACCTATCAAGTCATCCTAGTAAAGGAATACATAAAATACTTCACATATATATACTTTACATACATACTAGTAGACACTAGTGAATATGAGAACTACCTTTCATTTAGACACCATGACCTATACTACTTGTAACATGCATATAAAGTTAGTGTATGTGTACATTGGTCAACATGATCATCTAATGGCTATCAACCACACATTGAGGAAGACACCCTCTTCTACCATAATACTCATTCAAGCATAAACCACACAACACACAATAGCATAGGAGACAAGCCAACTTCATATTTCACTTAAGACTCCTAACTTGTGCTATTCATGCATTCACATACGGGTACATACGTAAGGTACTATTAACCATTTGAACTCATAAATGGAAGAACCTATACTTTAACCTAACAAGGATATACACATACTTACACAATTTCCATACAACCTAATTTACAAATAGAATAGGAAAGTAGGGATAAGCTTCACATAGTATCATCATAAGCACATGTTCATATATTCATCACTTTGCCTTCATGGAAATGGTCAACACATATATATATTGACACTAAAGTAAACAACTCCACCATAAGTGGACCATACCAGACAATGCTATACAATGATTCAACATCACTATAAGGAAATAGAGAAGTAGAAGAGTAGAGAAATTCGTACCAATCCTTTAGCCTATGGTCATCATTGACCGTTACTACTATTTCATCAATAAATCAAGTATATGGTAGTAGCTTAAGGTAATATAATCATACCTGAAGTTAAGCATAAGCTACTACAAGGCCATGCTACAACTAGTACAACATCATTAACATGCTAGAATGTAGAAGGACATAGATCATCAACCAACTTCACTTGCATGGATTATAGATCATATTTCATCAATAATATCAATCCAAGGCAGTATATAATCATACTCTTAATCATATCGAAATTGTGCGTAAAGCTCTTCAAGATCAAACTACTATCATAGGCATTAAACTATCAATTTAATGTAGAGTAGAGAGAATAGGCCATGTTATTAATTTTCTCAAAGTATTAATAGTCAATCATATGTTACAAATAAAGTACATGCTAGGCAGTATCTAATGGAATCATAGTCTAGATGAGACACTACTATAATTGCCAATAAGGTCGAATTCACTATAAGCATGTTTCATATTAGGAATTCATGAAAGGTAAGTTTACATAGGTTAATCCTATTCAAACTATCATGATTTGATCCAAATTAAATCCATTACATATAACTCATACTCTCATAATGTTATAGGAAGCAGCTATAGACAATTAACCATGATCAATTCATGTAACAACTACCTAACGTCAAGATCACAAGTTACAACTTGATAGACTAGAAGAGCTTAGATCAATTCAAAACAAGACTGCTTTACTTTGATAATACAAGATTTATATCCACAATTCAACCATGATATTAACCTAAAATAGTAGCTACAAGAACCACAACATAATCGAAATCCATTTTTAATCAATTGAGGACCCATAATACAATGATCATAATGAAGACTAGGCTAGGCATGTTCAAGCCTTCATGCATTGATTCGCATGGGTAAGTCATCATGATTCACCATCAATATACATACTAGATAGCAGACATAAACATATTAATATAATTGAATCACAAATCGATATGCATAAGATCTAGATCATAAAGCCATACATAGGCTAAAATCGAGTTTGTGAAAAAGCATGGGTTCATCATGCAATAGGATTGAAAATCACGTCCAAATCAGTAAATAATAATCAATTATGATTTTGAAATCAATTTAACAAAGAACCCATGGCTTGAATGAAGAAGAAGAACTTGATCATATTTTTCTCTTTGAAAACTTTGAGATTAACTCTCTAGATGGAAGGATAATTAGAGATGAAGGATCAACATACCTTTATCTACATTAAATCTTTAAAACTTGATGATACATCCATGGAAATCCAAGCTCCATGACTATAGCTTCACCAACAATGGAGGTTCTAGAGAGAATATTTTGGAGGGAAAAGTCTAATTTGGTGAATTGTATTGGGAATAGGGTTTATCACGTTCTTACTCCCTTATATACACCCAAAAGTAGCTAAATAATCATATTAGAATCATTTTAGTACGTGAGGTAAATTTACCATTCACCCCTTAAATAAAACAGACGCAGACACTAGTTTACACGCCACCATCGACGGAGCAATCGACTGGACGAATGTCAGTCTACGGGCCGTCCTTTGGCTTCCGTCGGTTGGTACTTGGCCAATTATTGGGTTTATACATTCCCAAGATAAGTATAAATTTATGATACCTCACCAACCGTACGTTGGTTTACCAAAAGGTCGTCGTTTGGTCCGTCGATTGACACTACCAAGGCAGTGTCTCGACCAACCTTGGGTCCTTCTTGTGGGGCCTTTTGATAATCCCTTTTGAAGTTGTACCCGGACGTTTTCAAAGTAAATACAAACTTTAACAAGTTTCAGACCTTACAAATAAGTTTCACCAAAAACAAACACCTGCAACTCGTCCAAACAGGCTAGGCCTCATCAAGACACACATTGAGCGTCTAAAGGGCTATCTTTTGAACGCCTTGGACGTTCTTGGTCGTGTGACCTTTAAACTTCTCAAAACTACATATACAATATTTAGAAATCATTGTAACTCATTTTAAGACTTTATAAGCTCATGAAATACAGTATATAAACACGCATGGACACATGAGACACATAGGTGACTAGTCGTCGAACGTTTTGGTCTTCCCTTGACGTTCGACTTCCAAATCACTTCAAACTTCACACACTACCCCTAAACCATAGTATAAGTAATTTTAGGACCTTATAAACTTAAGAAGAACATGTTAGGATCTAGACACCCTAAGTCATTTTGGGGTCTTACACCCTAGTTGAGGATTTAGTTACCCATGCTTATAAGAACACAATTCATAATTGATAAATAATAAATCATGAACTTACTTTGAAAAATTCGAAGAAAGTCCAGAAATTCAACTTGAAATCACACAATTATCTTAAACACCAAATCTGGAAATTTGAATTAATGGCAAAAAAATCTCCAAGAACAAAAGTACGAAATTAGTAAAAGAATCCAACCCCAAAAATAAGGTTTTCACCCTATTTATAATAAAAAGGGTCCTAAATTAAAAAGGAGTTGAAATAAGGAAAGTTTGTCCAAAACGGGCCTTCAATTGACGACCCCCATAGACGGTCTGTCGATGAAACAACAGACCGTCAACTCCCTCCGTCGGTCCATACTTAGCATCTTTTCAAAGCCTGCACTTCGCATCATCTTTGATCCAATTGACGGACTAACAACACAGTTCATTGATTCATCTACGGTTCGTGATGCTTCTCATCGTTCCATACTTAGATTTTTCTTCAACACCGGGTATTAGGACATTCTCTGATCACATCAATGATTTGCCAAGATGGTCCGTCGATCAGTTGACGGATCATTGATCCTTCCATAGCCCCCCACTTAGTCCGAATTCCCCAGTTTCTTCCAGATGCCTAAACCTCCAATCGACGGTCACAACCTACGGTCCTTTGATAGGACGATGGGCCGTCGATGTCTTCGTGGGTCACTTCTACACTTGATTTTCACATCCTTATGCATTTGAATCTTGGACAACCTTTTTTGCAAAATAAAGACAAAAACATATAAAAATTACTACAAAAAGGCTCTAGACACACACAAATCTTAAGGAAAAAACATTGAAAGTACCGTAAAACCACGGTACATCAACACCCTCAACTTAAATTTGTTGTTTGTCCTCAAGCGACGCGCTATGACTTAACACAACACTTTGTACACAAGTATCCCTTTTTAAAACTTTGGCAATCATATGGCTATCAATCACTACTTTTTCGTTAATTTAGTGCATATTATCCTTTTAGGCTTGTTGAGCTTACTCTTCTGGATCAGACTATGACACAGACTCACTATGCACTGACACCTTTACTCTGTTTGTCTCTCGCTAAGGTACCAATTTTCCGATATTGCAACTAGTGCCCTCACTTTAAAAGAATCCTTCTTTTTCACACATTCAATTTAACCTTGAGTATAAGGATCATTTTTTAACACTCACACTCAAAAAAAAATTCACACCTAGTTGGTACTTGTTGCCATAGGCTTACCCTTATTTTCACTACTTAGGTTCACCATATTAGACTCTTAGGATCACAATAGGACTTTCTTGTCTTGTAACGTGGACTCAGGGTTAGGTATAGTATATATGGGTAAATTTTGGTGACTTGTTGCGGTCGTTGACATTACAGTTAAACGTCCTACCTCTTTCATCATTTATTATGCGCTTCTTTTCTTGTCACCTTTGCCTTATTTTCTCCTTTGTTTCTCTTTTGTGGAAGTCACTCTTATTTCTTTTTATTTTTGTTCAACACTCTTTTTGTCTTTTTTTTATATTCAACTGACAATATTGACTAAGTCACTTCTCTTGTTCATTGTACCTTTTCTTTTCCACATTACTCTTTGTCATACCCACTTTTTGGGTCATCACTCATAATAGTCACCCTCAAGTTATGGCTTTGCCATGAGTCGAGGTACACATTACCCAAGGTTGGGTCAAGTCCAAGACGAGGTCAGTTTCTGCATTAGCCACCCTGAACTTATGCTTTTGACCCGAGTTGAGGTGCACATGTCCAAGGAGGGACCAGGGCCAAAACATTATACCCAGGGAAGTTGAGTTGGTGAAGAAAAGAAAGGTCTATTATATGCTCAAACTTTTTTGATAAAAAATGGATAACAATTTCATTCGGCTCACTTAACTTTAGGCTAGATGTTTGCTAATTTGAACAAGGGCCTATGATCCTTTCCTAATTTCTAATATAGATTCCTTTTCCAGGATCAATCGAGTGTCACACTCGGGTTCTAGACCCTAGATGAGACCGGCGTTGTTAACCTCTCATAGGCCGCAGACAAGCCTATTCTTAGCTTTCATCACAATCATATAGTTAAATTTAGCGAAAAATTTAAAACTTTTTAACTTACTGAAGTGTACTTAGACTTCATATAATTTCTGCATAAGAGTGATATACTAATAGCTCAAACTAAACAACTATTGATTAATGATTGAACAATTGAAATGTAGAATTCATAATACTAATAGTTGCCAAACCGGCATTAATATAAAAGCTTGAACAAATATTTGAAAGGAAACGCTAGGGACAACATCCACTAGCTACGTCTAATCTACTAAAGATAAAATATAAAGCGTAGGCATCCTCAAACTCAAGAGGACCTACCAACGTCTGGAAGTACTAATCCAAACAGTTTCATGCCAATCTTCAATCTTCTTCAAGGACCTGCGCCTATAAAAATAGTAAAAGTATATGGGTTAGCACACACTTGTACTAAGTATGGGTGTATGCACATAAACACATAATGACTATGTATGATCAAGGAAAGCTCTTCCTATAGTAACATGCCATTTTTGGAAAGTGAAGTCGCTTTACTTTCCTAATTTGTTATTTATGAATCATGCTATGAATATGACATATTTTCAAGCATTTAATGCACAAAAATAATCTCATTTTATATATGAACATAAGACCTTGGAATCATGAACATAATTTTAGAATAACTAGAGCAAAAATTTATTTTTTTGCTCCCCCTTAAGTCGAGAGCTCATTTTCCCACACTTAGATTATTTCTCGATCTTTTATTATTTTTTGTTGTGTAGTTCAATGATCTTCTTTGGTCCTATGTTTTACTTACGAGTGCAATGATTCATTGTAGTACCATTCCTACAATAAATCAAGTAAGTAATCCAAAAGACTAAGGAAATGATTTAACTACCCTACTCACAAGTTATTGTTTCCATTCTTGTTAAATTGGCATGAGTCTTTTTAAGCCAATATTTATTAGCTATGACCATTATTTGGTTGTTTGCATAATATAAATATTATTGGCTATCCCATTATTGAATCATTGCATAATATAAAGATTATGAGACATTGATTAGCCATTATGTTTTGCTCCCATTATTGGCATAAGCCAATAACTGTTAAAACATTATTCTTATCAAAACACTGGTGATTTGATTTACTTATGCTTTTGCTTATTTATTTCACTTTGAACATACATATCTTCTTCTTTGATCTCATGTTCACTTTGAACATACTTTTCTTTCTTTCTTTCTTTCTTTCTTACTTACTTACTTACTTACTTTATTCAGGAAATCGTTAGCATTAAAATGACATAGATCATGTGAGCTAACACGAAGTATAGTGTCTTTCCCACACTGAAAAGAGGTGGTTCACCGGCTAAAGTGAAATCGAATACTAGCATTTAACCGACATATATCAGGTGAGCTAACATGAAATCCAATGTCTTCCGCACACTAAAAAGAGGTGGTTCACCGGCCAAAGAGAAACCGAATACTTCCTAACTTTCGTAGGTAGATCCACTAGCTAATAACCTCTGCTGGCAACATATTTTAAAGACAAGGAGATTTTTGAGACCCTTATCCATTTTGGTCTTACATGTGCTTGCACAAGATCATTGTTAGTCTATCGGTGCTTTGCTTAATTTATCATACTTTTCAACTTTTAGAGTTGGCTCATACAATATGGAAGCTTGCTTCTTGTATGAGGTATGCATAACTCAATGTATGACTTGTCATCCCTTTCTTTACTTGATGAATGTGAAATTGAATCTTAAATTATCATTATGGTGTGAATGAGACTGTCTCACGATTTCTAACACCCTCTTATGTGAGTATTTTTTAACATAATTGTTTAGGTGCAAGTGAGACTTACCTCACTTACTTTAACACCCCATTTTAGGTCAATTTCATGACTCAAAGCTTTTATGTTATTTCATTACTCACCTTATCTTGTTCAACATTATTTGGTAGTCTTGTACCATTATTTATAAAAGATGTAAGGTTTTATTCAATGTGCTACTATGTTCACAAGTTCATTTATATAGGGTATGTTGGGACTTGTCCTAATAATTTATATACCCTGGATTATGAGTTCATTGAGTTACAACTTGTCAAGTCATTCTTTAACATGTATTTGGCCTTACAAGAACATCGTAATTTACATTGTCCATATAACATTGGTATGGCTTTGTTAATGGCCAATTATATTACATATTTTGGAAATGAATAGTAAGCCAATTTATTGGAATAAACCAAACTTTCACTCAACACTGGTCATGATAATATCATTATCCAAGTCAATTAAATTCATGTATATATTATTGTAATCTTATCATTTTAAGCAAGCAAACTTTTAACAATTTCATTTTCTCAAACACAATTGGGCATCACAACATTCTTATCTTATGTAAATGATACTCTAATCGTACGGATCTAACCTATAGGTCTCGTTTGACTTTATTAAATCATAGAAACCTACACATAATGATCAGTTAGCACCACGTACATACAACATGCTCGAAATTTGGATTATACATATTACTAAAATCAGAAATATGGAGAACTAGGGATATGAACATTCAATTCATTGGGAACAACCCTAGTTTTGGTTTTCTTGAATGCAAGAACGTTTGAAAAGCCTCTTGGGGAAAGGAATCCAAGATAAAAAAACCCATACCTTATTGTAGAATTGAATCTATGAAGATCACCCTGTACTTTGCACGAAAAATCTTAAAGAACTGCCTTGAAATCGCCTAAGGAGAATTGTTCACTGTTTTTCTTACGTTTGTTACTGTTTTTGAGTCATAAGGTTTCTTAACTAGTGAAACATGAGTATAGGTGTTAGGAACTAAATATTAACTAATTCAACTAAGGATAATTAACTTAATTAAATAATCTATTAGCTAATTACCAAAACGCCCGTTCTAAATTGACTAAAAATAGGAGAGCATTTAACTTAGCCAGATCCAAAAATTTGCTAAGCTGTCGCGGCTTGATCATGAATTTTTGATTAGTTAATTAAGTTTCTAATTTAATTGATTAAGTGACCTAGAGTAATTACTAAAGTACCCATAAGTTACTACGACCATAACCAACCTCTTTGGACCATCCTAGATTAGGTACTAGGATGTTTATTTAGTTAGTTACCCGACTAGTGTCACCCGCTTAGATTTTTGGATTTCGAGTTCACTAGTTAGTTTATTTTAGTTAATACTTGGTTAGTTAGTTAGTTAGGTAAGTTATTTATATCTTAGAGTTGGTTAGGAAGCTAGGCGCCACGTGGCTTGAGCCGTTCGCGCACCTTTCGCTTACTGTCCTAATTTGGTTGGGCTTGGTTGCTTGTCTCTTGTCCGGTTAGCACATGTGTGCTGATAATTTCTTGTCCAAGGACCCTCATTATGTCCTTATGCACTGCTTAATCTACATGATCATGTGCTATGGTACCTATGCTTGACACTTGGATTCCTCGTACCTAATGTGTGTAATATGAAGTCAAAAATTTTAGCTTAGGGTCTTCATTGCAGGTACAAATCCTAAACCAGCTTGGATTGGATCATTTGTACACTAAAATATATCTTAATACATAGAAATTGGCTAAACATCAAAGTGTATTTTAAGTTATTTGTTAATACATAGAAATTGGCTAATACCCTTAAGCCAATAGTCTCTAACATGGCTTATATTACTCAATATTGGGCATTGGGATGCCTATGTACCCTAATACATATTATTAGAACCTAGTAGATTCTGCACTAGGAAAGTTCATTTTATGGAATATTACATTATCCCCCACTTAGGAAAATTCCTCCCCGAATGACACTACGTATCATTTTGACTCAAAGAGGGTATATTCGAAAAATACATCAACATACTTGACACTTTACTCTTTGTGAATATCTGATTCACAACTTACTCTTGATGATGCACATCACTCAAAGATTTTCTGAAGCTTCGTATTTGAGATTGAGGAACTTCCTTCTCAATCTCACTTTAACTCAATGCACATCACAACTCATGCGACACAAAAATCATGTCAACGCTATTAAAAAACAGCAACATGATTGCAAGCATGAACTCATATAGTGCAAGTATAAAACACACAATTATGGACTTAAAACACCAAAATTGACTAATGCACTAAAATTTAGAGTTTCTTAAACAAAATCAAACTTAGGAAGAGTATCTCTAACCTCAAGAACTGAACAAGTGAGGGTAACGGGATCTCATATCGGCCTCGGCCTCCCATGTTGCTCTCTCAACAAGGGGGTTCCTCCATAACACCTTTACGGTGGCAACCTCCTTGTTCCTCAGCTGCTTCACTTAGCGATCTAAAATTTCAACTAGAACTCTTCATAAGACAGATTCTCATCGACTCCTAACACCTCAACAGGAAGGATGGATACTGGATCACCTAGACTCTTCTTAATCATCGAAACATGAAATAGTGGATGAACAGAAACCAAGTCATTTGGTAACTTCAGTTCATAGGCAACATTCCCTACTCGTTGTAAGATCTCATAAGGACCTATATACCTCGGACTCAAATTTCCTTTCTTACCAAACCTCATCACCCCTTTCATGGGTGATATCTTCAGTTAGAATTGATCACCTACCTCTAATTCAATAGACCTCTTCCTGTTATTAGCATAGGATTTTTGACGCCTGTAAGCAGTAGCCAATCTATCCCTGAACATTCTCACCTTTTGCACAGCCTCATGTATGATGTCAGGGCCAAAGATGAAAGACTCGCCTACCTTCAAAGCACCCAATTTGGGACCTACATCTCCTTCCATACATTGCTTAAAAAGGTGCCATCCCAAAACTGGAATGGTACACTCTTCTTGTACACTCTGCTTGTCCATTTGTTTGAGGATGCAAAGTAGTATTGATCTTCACCCGTGTACCCAAGCTCTTCTAGAAAGATCTCCATAAGTGAGAAGTAAACTGGGCTCCCTTATCCAAAATGATAAATAAAGGGATCACATGCCACCTCACTATCTCATCAATATACAGCTTGGCATGATCTTCGGCTAGACTTAGTCATCATGTCAACAATGACCCAAATGGAATCATGCAGTTTCCTGGTCCTGGGCAGACCAACCACAAATTGCATATTAATAGCCTCCCACTTCCATGTTGGGATCTCAATAGATTGGGTAAGACCTCTAGGCTAAATATGTTCGGCCTTAACTTGTTGGCTATTGGTATACTCCTCCACAAACATAGAAATATCTAACTTCATACTTCCCACCAATAGATCTCCTTGAGATCATGATACATTTTGGTGGAACCTGGATGAATGGAATACTTGGAGCCATGAGCCTCTGCAATAATATTAGTTCTCAGATTATCAATATTGGGCACACAAAATCTGCCCTGTTATCTAAGCACACCATCTTCCCATAGGGAGAATCTTTAATTTAACTTACTCAACAATGAGTCTTTCAACTCCATGAGCACTGGGTCGAGATAATGCTTATCTTTAATATCTATAACAAATGAGGATTTAGAACTAGAATGAACTGAAACACCCCCACTTGACGTATCTACCAGCCGTACACCTAACCTAGCCAATTGGTGTACCTCTTTAGCCAACTCCTTCTTCTCATTATCAATATGATACACATTACCCATGCTCAATCGGATCAAAGCATCGGCCGCTACATTGACCTTACGTGGGTGATAGTGGACACTCATGTCATAATCCTTGAGAAGCTCTAGCAAACATCTTTGACGAAAATTCAATTCTCTCTATTTAAAAACATTCTGAAGACTTTTATGGTCGGTAAATACATCAACATGTTCACTATATAAGTAATGTCTCCAAAGTTTTAACGCAAATACTACATCAGCTAACTACAGATCATGGGTAGGGTAGTTCTTCTCGTGGATTTTCAACTATCTTGATTCATATGCAATCACTTTGCCATCCTGCATAAGAACACATCCCAAACATACTCGGGAAGCATCACAGTAAACCACATATCCTACACCACTCCTCAGCAAAATGTGAGAACAGAGGCTGAAGTGAGTCGGTGTTTGAGCTCTTGGAAGCTCTTTTCACAAGTCTTAGAACACTCAAAATTTGCCTTCTTCTTTGTTAAAGCTGTCAATGGAGAAACAATAGTAGAAAAACCCTCAACAAACCTGCAATAGTAATTAGCCAAACCTAAGAAACTCCGGATGTCTATAGGAGTAAGGGGTCTCGACCAATTCTTTACTGCCTCAATCTTTTTCGAATCAACCTCTACACACTGGTCAGACATAACATGACCAAGGAAGGTCATTGATCTCAGCTAAATTTCACATTTGCTGAATTTTGGATACAACTGATGTTTATTGAGTACTTGTTATGTCATTCTCAAATGATGTTCATGCTCTTATCTGGTCTTTGAGTATATAAGGATATCATCTATGAATACTATGACAAAAAAATCAAGTTATTCACGGAAGACCCTATTCATAATGTTTATAAATGCGGCTGGTGCATTTGTAAGACCAAATGACATGATAAGAAGTTCGTAATGACCATACCTAGTACAGAAGGAAGTCTTAGGAATATCCTCTTGTCTCACTCGAAGCTGGTGAAACCCTTACGGAGATCTATTTCGGAAAAGAAACTTGAACCTTAAAGATGATCAAATATTTCGTCAATTCTGGGAAGAGGATATTTGTTCTTTATAGTGACTTTGTTGAGTTGCCGATAATCAATACACATTGTAAGGGTTCCATCCTTTTTCTTAACAAACAACAATGGAGCACCTGATGGGGGATATGCTCGGCTGGATGAAGCCCTTATCAAGTAGATCTTTTAACTGCAACTTCAACTCTTTGAGTTCAGCTGGAGCCATTCTATAGGGAGGAATAGAAATTTGTTTGGTATTGGGATCTAAGTCAACACCAAAGTCAATTTCACGTTTAGGAGGGATTCTTGATAAATACTCCGGAAAGATATCTTGAAACTCATTCACTATGGACACAGGGTCTATGGAAGGAACTTCATGTTCTAAATCATTGAATCTGACTAAGTGATATAGATACCCCTTTGATAACATCTTATTGGCTTTAAGATGAGAAACTATTTGGCCTTTTGGATTTGAGCTACGCCCTTCCCGTTCCAGCTCTAACTCCTTAGGAAACTGAAACCTCACTATCCTGTTTCGACGGTCTATTGTAGCATAAAACTTATGGAGCCAATCCATACCTAAAATTATATCAAAGTCAAGTATGGTTAAATCTATTAGGTCTGCATAGGTAACTCTATCAAGAACAATTATTGGGCAATCTCTATATACTCTTTCAGCTCTAATGTTGTCTTTTATGGGATTACTAACTAGAAAAGGTTCATGCAAGATCTTAGTAAGCAAGTCAAAATTACTAGCTACTAAAGGAGTAACAAAATACAAGGTGGATCCTAGATCTAACAATGCATACGCAGAAAAACAAAAGACATGCAAGTTACCAGTGACTACATCAGTTGACTTCTCCTTCTCTTCTCTACCTTTCAAAGCGTAGAACCTATTCCTCTTGGGAGGCTCGACTGCAGCAGTAGGATAAGACCGAGGCTGAGTATCTGCCTTGGTCTGATTCTTCACATGTAGGAAGTCCCTGATTATATTCCCACTCTTGCCGCACCCATAGCATGCATTAGTACCTACCAAGCACTCACCTCCATGCAAACAGTCACATTTACCACACGACTTTTTGTCACGCTGGGCATTTCTATCATTGCCCTTCTTTAGGCAAGACTTGCGCTTTTTGGCAATAGTGTTCCTAGAAGGAGTAGGATTACCTGAATTCTGGTGCCCCTTCTTGACTTTTGGCATGTCTTGGACTCCAAACAAACTCCTACCACTGCTGGAACCAGCCTGATCTGAGGGCCTAGGCTTCTTTCCTTCTCGACCTCTTCCTCCGACGACTCTTCTCCACTTGTTGTGCATGTAGCATCAATCTACCAAGGTCCATGTTATCATACAACATGGCTGCCCGACATTCCTCCTCCAGATCCTCCAATACATCAGTCACAAACCTGCTCATTTCATCCATGCTATTGGACACCAGGAAAGAAGCATATTTAGAAAGCTTAAAAAATTTCAAGGAGTATTCCTTGACTGACATACCTCCATGATGTAGGTTGATGAACTTCTCAACCTTAGCCTCTCTCTACTCTCTGGGAAAGAAACTCTCTAGGAATGCAGTCTTGAGAATGTCCCAAGTGATGGGGACTTCTCCTAGTGCTTGACCATCTACCGACATCTTGTACCATACGTGAGCCACATCCTTGAGCTAGTATGCAGCCAACTCAACCTTCTCCTCTTCATTAACACCTATAGCACAAAGAATCTTATAGACCTCATCCAAAAACTCTCGGGATCTTCATTGGTTCTTGACCCAAAGTAGACTGGAGGATTCATCCTGGTGAAATCTCTCAGTCTGCTAGCAATGGTGCTAGCATGTGGGTTCTCCCTGGGAGCACCCTCTCTAGTGGCCTGGGTTGTGATAACTTGTGAGCAATGATGGCTTGGGACATCTGAACCAATGTTGCTCTCACTTCTCCATCCGTAAACGCAACTGGGTTGATAGTCACTTGCACTCCAACAACTAGGGTTTGAGGAGGAGCTTGGTTTCCCCTAGTAGCTGCTTCTCTAACTCTCATGCCTGCGTTTCTTCTTGTGTTCATTTTTCTACGCACACACACAAGAAGGAAGTTAGATGCTAGAATGACACAAAATGTCAAAGCTCTACGCAGCACGATAAAGAGTAAAAGAAGGGAAGATTCTTAACATCACTAAGTCTCTAAGTCATGGTTGTGGTGCACTTCACAATCATAAGCTAGAAACTACACAACGTGGTTCGCAACGTGGTTGTTTTTAGCCTTAGTTCCTAGGTAATTTAACCTCATTCTCTGATACCAAGTTTTTCAACCCTAGGTTCTAGACCCTAGATGAGATCGGCGTCGTTAACCTCTCATAGGTCGCATGCATTTAAAGCACACAACTCATTTTCTATACGAAAATAACACCTTGGAATCATTAACATAATTTAAGAACAACTCGAGTAAAAATTTATATTGTTGCTCCCCCTTAAGCTGAGATCTCCTTTTACCACACTTAGATTATTTTTTAGTCTTTTCTTTTTTTGTTGTATAGTTCAATGATCTCCTTTGATCCTATGTTTTACTTACGAGTGCAATGATTCATTGTAGTCCTATTGCTATAATGAATCACGTAAGTAATCCAAAAGACCAAGGAAATGATTTGACTACCTACTCACAAGTTATTCTTTCCATTCTTGTTAAATTGGCATGAGCATAAGCCAATAAATGTTAAAACTTCATTCTTATGAAATACTGACAATTTTGATATACTTGTGCTTTTGCTTACTTAGTTCACTTTGAACATACATATCTTCTTTGATATCATATTCACTTTGAACATACTTCTCTTCTTTATTTTTTACTTTCTTAAAGAAATCTGCAGCATTTCACTGACATAGATCATATGGTATAACATGACATCCAATGTCTTCCCCACACTTAAAAGAGGTGGTTCACCAGCAAAAGTGAAAGCGAATACTTCCTAGCTTTCTTAGGTGGATCCACTAGCTAGTAACCTATGATGGCCACATAGTTCAAAGACAAGGAGATTTTGGAGACCTTATCCACCTTGGTGGTAGTCTCATCTCATGAGGCTTACATGTGCTTGAACAAGCTCATTGTTAAACTATTGGTGCTTTGCTTAATTTATCATACTTTACAACTTTTAGAGTTGACACATACGTTACGGAAGCTTGATTCTTGTATGAGGTATGCATAGCTTAATGTATGACTTGTCATCCCTTTCTTTACTTGATGAATGAGAAATTTAATCTTACATTATCATTATGGTGTGAATGATACTTGTCTCACGATTTCTAACACCCTCTTATGTGAGTATTTTTTAACATAATTGTTTAGGTTCAAGTGAGACTTACCTCACTTACTTTAACGCCCCATTCTAGGTCAATTTCATGACTCATAAGCTTTTATTTTATTTCATTACTCACCTTATCTTGTTCAACATTATTTGGTAGTCTTGTACCATTATTTATGAATGTTGTAAGGACTTATTCAATGTGCTACTATGTCACAAGTTCATTTATATAGGGTATTTTGGGGCTTTTATTAATCATTGACATACCTTGGGTTATGAGTTCATTGAGTTACAACTTTTCAAGTCATTCTTTAACATGTATTTGGCCTTACAAGAACATCATAATTTACATTGGCCATATAAGTTGGTATGGCTTTGTCATTGGCCAATACTATCATATATTTTGGAAATAATATTATAAGCCAATTTGTTGGCATAAACCAAACTTTCACTAAACACTGGTCATGAGAATATCATTAGCCAAGTCAATTAACTTGATGTATATACCATAGTAATCTCATCATTTTAAGCTAGCCAACTTTTAACAATTTCATCTTCTTAAACACAAATGGGCATTACAACATTCTTATCTCATGTAAATGATACTCTAATCATATGGTTCTAACCTATGGGTTTCATTTGACATTATTAAATCATAGAAACCTACACATTATGATCAGTTAGCACCACATGCCAACAACATGCTCGAGATTTGCATTATACAAACTACTAGAATCGGAATTGGGAGAACTAGGATTATGAACATTCAATTCATTAGGAACAACCCCAGTTTTGATTTTCTTGAATTTAAAAATGATTGAAAATCCTCTTGGAGAAAGGAATACAAGAGAGAAAACCCATACCTTATTGTAGAATTAAATCTACCAAGATCACCCCGTACTTTGCACGAAAAATCTTGAAGAACTGCCTTGAAATTGCCAAAGGAGAATTGTTCAATGTTTTTCTTACGTTTGTTACTGTTTTTGAGTTGTGAGGTTTATTACCTAATTAAACGTGAGTCTAAGTCTTGAGAACGGAATATTGACTAATTCAACATAGGCTAATGAACTTGATTAAATAATCAATAAGCTAATTACCAAAATGCCACTCCTAAATTGACTAAAAATAAGAGAGCATTTGACTTAGCTAAATCTGAAAATTTTCTAAGGTGTCGCGGCTTGACCATGAATTTTTAATTAAATAATTAATTATGTTGCTAATTTAATTAATTAAGTTACATAGGGTAATTACTAAAGTACCCCTAAGTCACTAGATTAGGTACTAGGCTGTTTCATTAGTTAGTTACCCGGCTAGTGTCACCCGGTTAGTTTTTAGGATTTTGGGTACACTAGTTAGTTTATTTTAGTTAATCCTAGGCTTGTTAGTTACTTAGGTAGGTTAGTTAGAGCCTAGAGTTGGTTAGAAAGCTAGTCCCCACGTGGCTTAAGTCGTTTGTGGGCCTGCCCCCTAACCGCCCTAACCGAATTCGGTTGGGCTTGGTTGCTTGTCTCTTGGTTGGTTAGCACATGTGTTGCTTCTCATTTCTTGTCCAAGGACCCTCACTATGTACTTGGGCACTGTTTAATCTACATGATCATTTTAATCATGTTCTATGGTACGTAGGCTTGACATTTGGATGCCTCGTACCTAATGTGTGTAATATGAAGTCATAAGTTTTAGCTTAGCGTCTTTATTGCAGGTATAATTCCTAAATAAGCTTGGATTGGTTCAATCGAACATCAAATATATCTTAATACATAGAAATTGGCTAAACATCAAAATGTATTTTAAGTTACTGGTTAATACATAGAAATTGGCTAACACCCTTAAGCCTATATTCTCTAACATGCCTAATATTACTCAATATTTGGCATTGAGATGCCTGTGTACCCCAATACATATTCTTAAAACCTAGTACACTCTTCACTAGACAAGTATATTTTCTGGAATGTTGCACCGGACAAATTCTAGCTAGGTACCAACAGGGGAACAATCAAATATCCTCACACTCTCTTGGCACCTCATTACACTATAAGATTATTGGTCACCTAGTTTGAGTATTAGAGTGAGGACCATGCAGTGGTGTATCTTTATGTCAAGATTCGAGCCAACATTCAACATTCATTCAACCTATTTATTCAAGCACGTTCTTTGAACGGGATACCATTCAAGTTTAGACATCGTGCTTCATTTTGTTTGTTTTCATACTTTGTACAAGTTATGAAACATGCCGATTCAACAGTAAAGTAATCAGTCTCTTGGGGCAAAAGAACACAGGAAAAAAAATTACCAAGAGAGGATCGTGAGTTGGGCTACTCAAACTTCACCCTAGCACTCACTTTCCATTTACCCCACCCCAATAGAAAAACATGTAACTTTCCCCAATGCATAAGATATTAAAGAATGGGTGGTAGGTGAAGCAAACCCGAGGCACATAGCGTCGAAGATCAACAAGTAGTCGGGTATGGTTTCCAGAACCTGCACCCTCAATAGGCACACCCTCAGTAGTGTCCAAAGCAGTATCTACACCCTTAATGGTGCTCCTCTCAACAACATCTATTCTAAAGCTAGACGCCCCAACTGCCAACTCTCTAGCCCTCATCTGACGAGCCTCCTCATCAAGAAACGAAGCTATCCTGGCAGCCTCCAAATCATCTGCTCCTTCTTCCGAGCATGCGCATCCTCACCATCACTGCTACGGCTGGAATGGTGCTCTTGACACACTCACGAGGCTCAGGTGGTAGCGAAGTGGGAGCGGTGAAGAGTGCAACAAGAACTGTGTCCTCTGTTGTCTCAACTGGAGAAGCCTTAGGCTCGGGTCCCCTTCTCTCAAGGATGCTATCCATATCATCCCACAGACTCGACACAACCTTTTGAAGAGTAGTCAGATCAATGGTAGAGGTTGGACGGTCTTTAACTTGGAGTTCTAATGATCTAGGCGCTGGTGGACTTTCTGAATCTTTAGCTCTGTCTGATGCGCCACCTTCTTATGAATTTGGTCCTCATCCTCGGTAATAGATTTCTGCATCTAAGGCTGGATATGGTGCAACAAGGTGGCCATCTGGGACTCTTGATTCTGGACCCTGGCAAGCGGGACCAATGCTGTTGATGGTGGGGTAGACTAGGAGGAACTAGATGCCCTACTAGTGCCAGAGATAGACTTGGCCGGGGTGGTATAGGTAAGCTATGAAGTGGAGTGATTAGCCCCTTGGGCTTTCCCTACTGTATTTGCCAAGTTCTCACCCAAGGGCTGCACATCAACTCTTAGCCCACGCCGTGGTGCCGCCTCATTAGTTTCATCCCTGATGAGACCGATATCCACTGTCCCAATAGGAGTGCGGAGGACGTCTCTGTGCCAAATGGGGACTCCAGCATCCCTGCACATCTGAAAAATCATACAAGCAAACACGTAAGTGTTAGAGGACATAAAATCCCTCTCGTGGATGACGGAGATCAATAACTATGCAACATCAATCTCCAACCCGACTACCAGAGCTGCAACCAAGATCGATCTATCCCATGTGAGTATATTATCTCTAGCACGAGGGATAGGCAGTGGCGGACTAACAGCCAGAAGAACATGGCCACAAAAGTGAGGTTGGACTTCTTGATAAGGCCATTAGGGTCCACACCCAGTTTGCTCCCTCACCATAAATGGAGAGCCGCTGTGTAATCCACCTCTTGGTGGACTTTCTCTAAGTTTTTTTCTTCGCTGAAAGTGGCCACTCTTGACTACGTCCCACATTTAGTCGATCTTTGGGGTGAGGGGAACATAATCAACATCGGTGGACCCACCGTATAAGAAGCGGCAGATGGAAAGAGAAGAAATATCCATCTCGCAGTCTCGAACGCGAACATATGTGAGTGGGGCGTGTTTGGAGGGGTTCGCTCGCTGTCAAAAGAACCTCGGAGAGCCGCTACGTAGAAGGCATAGAACTCTCACACAATATCCTCGTTGTACGACTCCACACTCTTCACCATCCACTAGAGCCGATGGAGGGTAAACAAAGCATGCATCGAAGGGACTGTGTGTAAGTTCCTTGTAAGAACTTGCCGCTCAATTGTCAACATGTGAGTCATCACCCCCTTATCGTTCAGCAACTTGGCATCCCTGTATATCTGGTACTGGACATCAACGCACCACCGGTTGGGCTCATCAGTACTTGGTGCAGGGACCTCATGCTAGGGTGCCATAGCATACTCCGAGCTTTGGGCCTCATCAGACGAGGCATTGCAGGCAGGACCGGCTGGGAAAGTGTTTTTCTATGATCCAAAACCGCAGACTGTGGCCTCATTCGACCTTGTAGAGTGGGACGATTCTGAATTGGAAGCCTCCTCGGAGCTAGATGCTCCCTTAGAACCAAAGGTAGACTTAGATGGTGTGCTGGTCAGTGTATGTTCCTCATCAAACCGGAGGCAGTGACTACGTCGGGTTTCACCTTCTGGGGGTGCCCCGAGTGTCTCTAACAGCTAGTGTAGGGTTCTGAGTGCCAGGGGCTAAGTATTCAGGATCACTTTTGTCATCGGACAGTCCAATCAACCGACGGGATCGTGCCACAGACTTGGACCTTCCCCTTTGTTAGACGATGTCTGATTTTGGGGCCATAAGTACCTGTAAAGGAAGTTATTAGTCATAGTATAATCAATCTACGTAGGCAACATAATCAAGACAAAATTTAAAAACACAAGACACAGTTCATTTCAATATTGCATAAATGGGATACGGGCACTATCAACGACCATGCGATGAACTGACGTCCTGTTGATAGTGTCTATCGGTGGTCACTTAGGCACAATTTAGGAGCTACATTCGACAGTACTCTCTATTAGAAATGATGGACGTGCAGGATGGCCAGTCAATCAATCGACGGATCGTAGTTTACTTTAGTCGTCCGACACTTAATATAATTCAAATTTATTTAGAGATCAAGGTTTTAGTAAGAAATGATGGACGTGCAGAATCGATGGACCGTAGTCCACTTCCGTCGTCCCACAGTTAAGTAGATTAAAGGATTAGACATCGGCCCGGACTCCATTGACGGTCCATCGACCAGCCAATGGTCCGTAGACGGGGTCTCATTCTTTTGGTCAGACATAAGTTTTTGGTACTTTGTTTTACCCCACGAATAGAAAATTTCAAGCACACATCAGTATACCCAACATGCAATAACAACCAAAAGCCAATTCTCCATCCCTAGGGCATCGATTTTGCAAATTTCAACCATGTATTTTAAGAGACCATCAAGCCCTAAGTCGGAAAAACAACAAGCAAATAGAATATACATAGATTTCATCCCCAACCCATTCACTTTCTATCATTCTAAGGGACATATAAGTCAATTTGCAACAAGTCTAATATGTAAATTTGTCCCTAAGTCAAGACCCACATACAATCTATTCGTTTTTATAAGCAAATGAACAAGAACTCATTGAGCAAAGAAGGATGAAATATCGTAAGTCGTAGTGGAGTAAATGAGTGGGTGATTTTGCGAAAAGCTACATACGTGCCGCCGATGAACGCGGAGTGGTGAAACTATGTATTTTAAGTAGAAACTGGGGAATATAGGTATTAGGGATTCTGGGATTTTGCGAGAGTTTGAGTGATTTGGAAGAGAAAGGAGTGTATTCAGTGTTGGATTTAATGTAGAAAGAGGGGAATAAGGGGAGGAAAATGGTTGGCAGGAAATTTGAAAAGGTGTGGGAGGGTAACTGAATCGTTATATCTTAATATAGCTGATCGGGTTGGTTTGGGTCACTGGTCTTTGTGAACTAATGGTACCCCATTGACGGTCCGTAAGTTAGTCGATGGTCTGTTGACCTGTCTGTCGTTTGTGCCCTTAGACAAAATTTTAAAACATACCTGGGACCTATGACACCATCGACGGTCCGTCGATTGGTCTGTAGACCTGTGCACCAGACCAATTTCTGCAGAATTCTTGTGGCATGGTACCTGCACATTGAACACCCATTAAGCCATTTTTTTTATGTTTTCTGGACACTTTTTAGATACAGACCCTAAACTACTATCTAGCCAACATACTAAAAAAGTTAAATGAAAATTAGCACATGAAATTTAGTAGAACAGAACGAAACAAAAGAATGCAAATATTCCTACAAAGAAAAGAAAAACCTCTTGTTGGCTAGAGGATACACATTGGGCTGCCTCCCAATAAGCGCTTGATTTGACGTCGCGGCACGATGCTAGATCCTTTATTACTTAGACTTCATCAAGGTAATATGCCTCAACCACTTGATGGGCAATCTCCGCATTCCCTACGTAGATCTTAATTCTTTGCCCATTTACCATGAACATTGCACCCTTCTTGTTCTCCTGCTCAACCGCTCCATATTGGAATACTTAAGTAATCAATAATGGACTATTCCATTTGGACTTGAGTTTGCTTGAAACAAGCGCAACCTAGAATTAAATAGAAGCACCAAATCCCCAGCTACAAATTCACGCTTCTCAATCTTTTGGCCATGGTACTTCTTCACCTTTTCATTGTAGAGGGATGAACTATCATATGCGTTTAGGCAAAACTCATCAAGATCATTTAACCCATGAAGTCTCTGTTCCACTGCTCCATTCCAATCCATCTTTAGTTTTTTCATCGCCCCATGGCCTTGTGCTCTAACTCAACCGCCAAGCCACAAGCCTTTCCATATACAAGTTGGTATGGAGACATACCTATGGGGGTCTTGTATGCAGTCCAGTAAGCCCAAAGAGCATCATCAAGACTCCTTGACCAATCTCTTCTATTAGCATTCACCATTTTCGATAGGATCTGTTTGATTTCTTTGTTGGACACCTCAAATTTCCCACTAGTTTGTGAATGGTATGGAGTGGATACATTGTGGCGAGGAATGGCGTGCCTCCAAAACAATTAGCATCTCAACTTCCGACACACACCGACGAATAATCCCATTAGTGCAACTCCGGTATAAATAAGGCTCATCCCAAAAGAACTTTTTCACATCATGCATGGACTTTTTCCTCTGATGGAAGGACAAGTCTGATAGGACTATATCACTTGCCAGATAATTCTTAGAATTGGTGAACCATGGAATCAAGTCATGAGAAGCGGCCAATACATGCTTTTCAGGGAAGGTATCATCAATTTCAGCCTTTTCAGCCAACTCTCACATAGCTTCATACTCTAATCTGGAAAAGTGATTGGCAACTTGGTTTTTGGTCCCTTTTCTATCTTTCACCTCAAAATCAAACTCTTACAATAGTAACACCCATCTAATAAACCTTGGTTTCACATCCTTCTTTGCAATCAAATACCTTAAAATAGAGTGGTCGGTATGCACTATAACTCTTGTGCCAAGCAAATAGGAGCGAAATTTTTCGAAAGCAAATACCACCGGAAGGAGCTCTTGTTCAGTCACATTCTAGTTTTTATTGCTTCATTTAGGGCTTTACTGGCATAATAAATGGGGTGAAGTATTTTATCCATTATTTGTACAAATACCACACCAAGAGCAACCCCACTAGCATAACACATCACCTCAAATAGCTTACTCCAATCTGGGGAAATTATTACAGGCGTAGACACCAACTTCTCCTTCAGCTCTCCAATGCCTTCAGACAGGATTTATCAAAATAGAATTTACATTCCTTCTTAAGTAACTCGCACAGAGGATGTGCAATTTTTGAGAAATCCTTAATAAACCTCCGCTAGAAGCCCGCATGCCCAAGAAAACTTCTCACACCTTTTACAGAGATGGGTGGAGGAAGTCTCTCCATAACCTCAACTTTCACTGATCAACCTCTATCCCTTTCTATGAGATGTAATGGCCCAATTAAATACCCTCTTTCACCATGAAGTGACATTTTTCCCAATTTAGCATAAGGTTGCAATCTTTACATCTTTTGAGAACCTCGGCAAAGTGACTAAAACAAGGATTAAAAGAGTCGCCAACAACTGAAAAGTCATCCATAACCACCTCAATAGTGTCCTCCACCATATAGGAGAATATCGACTTCATACATCATTGAAAAATAGCAGGTGCATTGCACAACCCAAAAGGGATCCTCTTAAATGTGAATGTCCTATAAGGGCAAGTAAATAGGGTTTTCTCTTGATCCTCCGGTGCAATAGAGATTTTATTGTAACCCGAATAACCATCAAAAAAATAGTACCACCCTTTTCCTGCAAGCATATCTGACATTTGATCCATGAAGGGCATAGGAATATGGTCCTTCTGAGTCCATACATTCAACTTCCAGTAATCTATACAACTCTCTATCTAGTCACCGACCTCATTGGAACAAGATCATTCTTCGCATTAGGGACCACTATCATTCCCCCTTTTTTGGGTACACACTGAATATGGCATACCCAACTACTATCTGCGATAGGATATATGACTCCGGCATCCAACCACTTAATAATCTCCTTCTTAACTACCTCTTGCATAGGTGCATTCAAATGTCTTTGGTGCTCAATACTTGGCTTGTGATCAAGTATGAGTTGGATTTTGTGTGAACAAATACTGGGTGGGATTTCGATAATGTCTGCAATAGTCCAACCAATGACTCATTTGAACCTCTTTAATAATTCTACCAGACACTCTACTTGTTCGACATTCAAATCTGATGCAATGATTACCGGCAAAGTTTTATCTTTTTCCAAGAATACATACCTCAGATGAGACGGTACAACTTTAAGCTCTAATTTTAGGGCCTCCTCAATAGATGGTTTCGCGGGTGGAGACTCACGATGATTTATATCTAACTCCAATTTAATTTGTGTGAATCGAAAGTCACCTCAATCAAGTGCCGCAACCAATGACCCATACTCTTCAATACCATCTCTCTCAAAATTCATTATCATTGCCGCTAGTGACTTAACACCAAGGCACTGTTCGCTTTGTACCTCAGATGTACTCTCAACCTTGTAAAATATAGAAGAAACCATTTGGATCTTACCACTCTGCTTCATTGACCTACAAATGTTGAAATTTGCTTCTTCATTATTCAACCTAAACTTTATCTGCCCTTTTTTCATGCCAACCAAGGTGCGACCGGTAGCAAGGAACGATCTTTTAAGAATAATAGGCACGTAAAAATCCATCATGGAGTATCCTGATAGGCCTTTTCACCGTTTGGTCGGCCATAAGTAACCACATCATAGTGGGCTTTGGGCCACCCAAACCCAACTTCTTGTACATAGAGAGAGGCATGAGATTTATGCTTGCACCAAGATCACATAGTGATTTAGCAAAGTAAAAACCCGATGGTACATGTAATAGTGAAAGCGCCCGAATCTTTTTTCTTTTGCACAAAAGACCTTGTAGTAATAGCACTACAATGTTGCATTCGGTCATTATCCTCAAAACTTATAGATATTTTCTTAGTAACCATATCTTTCATAAACTTGGCGTAACCGAACATTTGCTCATGAGATTCTATCAAAGGGACATTGATGGAAAGTTGTTTCAACATAGTAATAAAAAGTCGATATTTACCATCCTTAGTCTTCTTCACCAATTTTTGCGGGAATGGTGGTAGTCTTGGAACGAGGATCACCTTTTGGGGTATCTCTGCTTCTTTCACCTCTTTATCTACCAACTCACCATTTTCTCCCACTACCACATCATCTTTTCTCACCTCATCTTTAACTATAGACGGCGCAGGTGGATCAATGATTTTCTTACCTCCTCGAGTAGTAAATATTATACAATGTCCATGATTTTTGGGTTTTGGATAGTATTGCTAGGAAGAGTACCCGTTGACGTGGGTTCACAGTAGTAGATAATGGGGCCATTTGCAACTCAAGATGCTTGATTGAGATTGCATGTGCATCCATATTTTTCCAAATATTAGCCAAATCACCTCTCTACTATTTGGCGTGCTAATCACTAGCATCAAACCTTCTCATCATATTTTGCTACATATCTTCAACTCGCGCCATACTACCTCCACCATCCCTAGGAGCAACTTCCTGATTTTGAGGCTGAACATAGTGCCCACATCAATAGTTTATGTTACCATAGTTACTTCGGTTGAAATTGTTATCGCGGTTGTAGTTCCCATCTCAAACATAATTGCCCTCTCGGTTGTAATTCCCATAGTTCCAATCTTGGCGCCAATTCTCCTGATTAGAGCCTTGGGCATTCGGTCAGAAACCCCCTGTCTTCTTATTCACTACATAAGAATCCTCTTCTTAGTAGTATTCATCTACTGGCAGTGGTTGTTTAGTTAAATAATTCACCATATTTACTTTCTCTTCACCTCTAGTGATATGTTTCCATATCAACCCGAGCTCAGTTCTCATTTGAGCCATATCTTCACGAATCTCATATGAGGTCGGGTTGTGTGTAGCTTGCACTACAAAGGTCTTTCTCCCACTTTCTGACTTCCTAGTGCTCCAAGCCTTATTGCTGCGAGAGAATTTTTCCAACTTTTCTGTGATCTCTGCATATGTGCACTTACCATAAGAACCGCCCGCAATAGTATCAAGTACTGCATTATTATTATCATCTTGACCCTGATAGAAGTACTCTTTCAATGACTCATCATCAATGCGGTGGTTTGAGACACTTCCACAAATGAGGTGAACCTCCCAAGAGCTACTCACCGACTCCCAAGTCAATGCCACAAAGTTGTTCACTCTATCTTTGTGGTTAAGCTTTTTTAGACACCGGGTAATACCGTGCTAAGAACACATCCCTCAACTACTCCCAAGTATAGATCGAATTATAGGGCAACTCAGTGAACCAAATTGCGGCCTCTCCTGTCAGTGAAAAAGGGAACACTCTTAACCCGATGGTATCCATGTCCAAGTCTGGCCTCCCTACACAACTCTTACACACCGACCTTAGTTTGGCAATGTAAGCATGTGGATCCTTATATGATAGCCCTGAAAACAAACCTCTGCCAGTGAGCATCTGTGTCAAGCAACTAGTTACCACGAATGTGTGACCCTGAAGTAGAGGATGTAGGACAATAGGTCCATCAGAGTAAGTGATGTTAATGTTGCCTCTGTAGAACTCTTGAGGGCGTGTGATGTATCGTGGTTTCATGGTACTTTCAATGTTTTTTCCTTAAGTTTAGTGTGTGTCTAAGGCCTTTTTGTAGTAGTTTTAATGTATTTTCTCTTTGTTTGCAGGAAAACTATCCAGAATGAAAAAGTAGAAGAAATGTGCCAAAAGTGCAGAAGTGATGACCTACGGAGCCATCAATGGTCCGTCGACCCCTGAACGGTCTATAGGTGGCAATCATCGTCTGAAGAAAAATGTTGCTGAAGGAAGATCGGGGAATTCTTACCAAGAGTACGGCTACGGAAGCTATCGATGGACCGTCATCTCCACAACGAACCATCATCTCCACGATGGACCGTCCTGCACATCCGTCATTGCTAACAAAAAAGATTCTAAGTGTGGAAAAATGGAAGCCATCGACGGACCATCGTGCAATTAACGGACCGCCATCCTGGTCCGTCGGTGGTAACAACGAGTTGGAGAAGAAAGCAGCTTAAAAAGATTCTAAGTATGGAACTACGGGAGGCCTAGATGGTCCATCGTGGCCTCAACGGTCCGTCGGTCTGGTCCTCGACTCAGACGCATTGTGGGCATATTTTCCTTAAATAGATTTGGTTTTTATGTTAGGACTTCTTTATTATAAATACTTGTAAAAATATCATTTTTGAGGTTAGACTCTTGGTTATTTTTCTGATTTGTAATATTGGTTGTTGAATATTGGGTTTTGGAAAATATTTCATTTTTCGGAATCGTTTATGGTATTATTTTCTCAAATTCAAGTGATTTTCTAGATTTTCTTTAATCTCATCAAAGTAAATACATGAATTCTGTTCTAATCAATATGAATTGTGTAATTATGAGCATGGGTAACTAAATCCATAACTAGGGTTGTGAGAGCCATGGATAAATAACAAGGTAAAAACAAGCTAAAATAACAATTCTAGAATAGAATAGTGTCTTGCATGTATTGATAATTCTTTTGTTTAGATGTCTTTTTAACGAGTGCACACATTAGAATTCGCCTTGTTGCTACTTGCCGGACCAAGAAGGTAGATAATAAGAAAAGTAACAACTAAGTCATACATTGATTATGATTCTTTATATGAGGTAAAGGTAAGGTTTGGTAAAGCATACACACGTAGATAGGCCAAGGTTCAGAGCGAAATTCCCTAGATGCCGGACTAAGGAATTAGGGATACATAACTTACCACTTTGCATGCAAGATACTAGGAAAGGATTAATATAGCTAGAATTACCGCGTTATGAACCTGTGGGGAAAACTTATTCCCTAGTTACTCTAATCACTTAATAAATATCAAATATTCATACTTTCTACTTGTTTACTTAGAAATATTTAATTCCTTTTGTTATTTAAAACGCTTCTTTTATTACTTGTTTTCGGAAAGGACTTGATTAAATATAAGTAATTATAGGTTAAATTTAAGTCTAAATTATTTTCCTTGTGGGATCGACCCCAACCTCAAAGTTGGGTTCTTTACTTGATACGACCGCTTATACTTCTTTTCGAGAAGTAAATTTGAGCGTAACAAATTATGGCACCATTGCCGGGGAAAGTGGCTTTTAGATTAACTTTAAGAAAATTATTGAAGTTTAGTTAACAATTTCCTAATTTTACTTTTTCTCTTTGTTTTTGTCTCTCGTAGGTATAACTTTAGTGTATGCCAAGTACACAGAATCGAGGAGAACCAATACTTCCACTTGATCTAGAACTAAATTGCACACTTCGCAGAACAAAAATTAAAAACAATTCTGCTTATATTGATGATAAGATCAACGCTCAATTTCCCTCGCCGGTTGATGTTCATAATCGAGTGGTTGTTGATAAACCTTGTGAAGATAATCCAAGGAGGCAAACTCCCGCCCTACGCCCTCAAGAGTACTATAGGGTAAATGTTAACATCACTGACTCTGATGGGCCACTTATCCTACCTCCTCTACCACAGGGTCATACTTTTTTTGTAACTAGTAGTTTGATGCAAATGCTCACAGTTAGAGGTTTGTTTTTGGGACTATCTTTTGAGGATCCACATGCTCACATCACCAAAGTGAGGTCGGTGTGTAAGAGTTTGTGTGCGGAGGACTGATTTGAAACTGAATGTCATTGGTTTAAGAGTGTTCAATCTCTCACTAACAGAAGAGGCTGCTATATGGTTTAACGAGCTCTCCTATAACTCAATCTATACTTGGAATCTATTGAGGGATGTGTTCTTAGCATGTTACTACCCAGTGTATAAGAAGCTAAACCACAAAGATGGGGTTATCGGGAGAATCAGTTAGTATTTCTTGGGATAGGTTTACCTCGTTCTTGAGAAGTGCCCCCAATCACCAGATCGATGATGAGTTACTAAAAGAGTACTACTATTAGGGACAAGATGATAAGCAATACTGGATACGATAGCGAGTGGTTCTTATGGGGAGTGTCCTTATGCTGAGATTGCTGAGAAGTTAGTGAAAATCTCCCAAAATAATAAAGCTTGGAGCACTAGGAAGTTAGATACTGGGAGAAACACTTTTCCAGAGCAATCCGCACACAACCCAGCCACAGATGAGATTCGTGAAGAAATGGAACAAATGAGAATTGAGCTTGGGTTGGTATTGAAACACGTCAGTGGGGGGCAGAAAAGGTAAATGTGGTGAACTACTTGTCTAAGCCACCACCAACAACTGATGAGTATTACTATGAGGAGGACTCTTATGCGGTAAATGAGCAGACGGGGGGTTTCCGACCAATGCCCAAGGATCCAATCAGGAGAATTGCCGCCAAAGTCAAGGAAATCAAGGTCGAAACTATGGTAATTACAACCAGAGGGTCATTATGTCCAAGATGGGAATTATAACCACGAAAACAACTTCAATCGAGGTAACTATGATAACAGAAATGATAGGAGTGGGCCCTATGTTCAACCTAAAAATTGGGAAGTTGCTCTTAGGCATGGTGGAGGCAGTATGGTGCGAGTTGAGGATATATTGCAGAAAATGATGAGGATGTTTGATGCTAGTGATGAGCAAACTAAAGAGTTGAAAGTTACATAGCGAGTATTGGGCAAAAAGTTGATGCACATTCAATCTCGATCAAGCATCTTGAGCTGCAAATGGCCCAATTGTCTTCGACTATGAACCCATGCAAACCGGGCACTCTTCCTAGTAATACTGTCTAAAATCTAAAAAATGATGGACATTGTATGGTAGTCAAAACTCAAGGTGGTAAGCAAATCATTGACCCACAGATGTCGTCTGGTGTAGAAAATGTGATAAGAGGTGATGAAGAGGTAGTGAAGGTTAGTGGTGAGTTAGGAGAAAAAAACGGGGAAAGAAGTCAAGGTACTCCAAAAGGTGGCCCCCATGCAAAGACCACCATCTCTATTCCCACATAGGTTAGTGAAAAAAACCGAGAATGGTAAATACCGGCATTTTATCACTATGGTCAAATAGCTTTCCATCAATGTCCCTTTGATAGAAGCTCTTGAACAAATGCCCGGTTACGCCAAGTTCATGAAAGATATGGTCACTAAGAAAAAAGATCTGTCAGTTTTGAGGAAGATGATAGAATGCAACATTGTAGTTCTATTGCTACAAGGTTTCTAGTGCAAAAAAGAAGATCTGGGTGCCTTCACTATTCCATGTAAAATTGGATTATTACATTTTGTGAAAGTATTATATGATCTTGGGGCAAGCACAAATCTCATACCTCTCTATATTTACAAGAACTTAGGTTTGGGTGACCCAAAGCCCACTGCGATGCGGCTACTAATGGCCGATCGAACGGTGAAGAGGACTATTGAGATACTCCATGATATGTTAATAAAGGTGGAGTCATTCATATTTCCAGTTTATTTGGTGATTCAGGATTCTGAGGTTGATTTTGAGGTTCCTATTATTCTTGGTAGTCCATTCCTTGCTATGGGTAGAGCCTTGATTGATATGGAGAAAAGGCAAATAAAATTTCTGTTGAACAATGAAGAAGTGACTTTAAACATATGTAGGTCCATGAGGAAGAGTAGTGAGATCCAATCGGTATCTGTCATATCTTACAGGGTTGAAAAGTCATCTAAGGTATAAATAGAAGAGCGTCTGGGTGTAGAAGCACTAGAGGCAGTGATCATGATTTTCGATAGTGATTGCATTGAAGAGTATGGGTCATTGATCGCAGCACTGATCGAGGTGATGTTCGGTTTAAACAAAAGAAGTTGGAGTTAGATATGAAGCATCGCGAGTCTCGACCGGCAAAAACATCTATAGAGGAGGCTCCAAAAGTAGAACTTCAGGCTCTACCACCTCATTTGAGGTATGTATTCTTGGGAAAAGGTTAAACTTTAACAGTAATTACTGCATCAGATTTGAATGTGCATCAAGTTGAGAGTTTGGTGGAGGTGTTAAAAAGGTTCAAAATAGTTATTGGTGGACTATTGTGGATATTATTGGTATCCATCTCGAGATTTGTTCACATAAAATCCAACTCATGCCCAATCATAAGCCAAGTATTGAGCACTAGAGACGTTTAAATCCACCTATGCAAGAGTTGGTAAAGAAGGAAATTATTAAGTGGTTGGATGCTGGAGTGATATATCCAATCGCCGATAGTAGTTGGGTATGCCCTGTTCAGTTTGTACCTAAGAAAGAGGGAATGAGTGTGGTCCCCAATAAAAAAAATGAGTTTGTCCCGATGAGACCAGTGACTGGATGGAGGGTGTGTATGAATTACCAGAAATTTAATGCATGGACCGAGAGGGACCATTTTCCTATGACCTTCATGTATCATATGTTGGATAGACTTGAAGGAAAGGATGGTACTTTTTTCTTGATGGTTATTCAGGTTATAATCAGATTTCTATTCAGGTTCAAGAGAATGTCGTTTGGGTTATGTAATGCACCGGCCATGTTTCAGAGATGTATGATGTCGATATTCTCCGATATGGTGGAGGACATTATTGAGGTGTTTATGGATGATTTTTCAGTGGTTGGTGGCTTGTTTGAGTGGTGTTTGAGTCAATTTTCCGAGGTTCTTAAGAGGTGTGAAGATTGCAACCTTGTTCTAAATTGGGAAAAATGTCACTTCATGGTGAAAGAAGGTATTGTATTGGGTCATCGCATTTCAGAGAAGGGTATAGAGGTTGACCGAGCTAAAGTTGAGGTGATAGAGAGACTTCCTCCACCCATCTCTGTAAAAGGTGTGAGAAGTTTCCTTGGGCATGCATGCTTTTACCGGAGGTTCATCAAGAATTTTTCAAAGATTGCACACCCTTTGTGCAATGTTCTTGAGAAAGAGTGTAAGTTTTATTTGATGAATCCTGTCTTTAAGCCATTTGGTGATTTGAAGGAAAAGTTGGTGTCTGCACCTATCATCATTTCTTCGGATTGAAGCAAGCCATTTGAGGTGATGTGTGATGCGAGTGGGGTTTCTCTTGGTGTGGTATTGGGACAAAGAAGGGACAAAATCCTTCATCCTATTTACTATGCTAGTAAAGCCCTTAATGAATCCCAAAAGAACTACAACATAACTGAACAAGATCTTCTTGCAGTAGTCTTTGCTTTCGATAAATTTCGCTCCTATTTTCTTAGCACAAGGATTATAGTGCATACTGATCATTCTGCTTTGAGATATTTGATGGAAAATAAGGATGCAAAACCGAGGTTGATTCGTTGATTATTACTATTGCAAGAATTTGACTTTGAGGTGAAAGATAGAAAAGGGATCGAAAATCAAGTTGCTGATCACTTGTCTCGATTAGAAGATGAAGCAATGAGTGAGTTAGGTGAAAGGCTGAAATTGATAATACTTTCCGTGATGACCATGTACTGGCTACCTCCCAAGACTTGATTCCACGGTTTGTAGATTTTGCGAATTATTTGGCTAGTTATATTGTCCCACCAAACTTGTCCTTTAATAAAAGGAAAAATCCATGGATGATGTGAAAAAATTCTTTTGGGATGAGCCATACTTATATAGAAGTTGTGCCCATGGGCTTATTCGGCATTGTGTGCCACAAGTTGAGATGTTGAGTCTTTTGGAGGCATGCCATTCTTCGCCTATAGGTGGGCATCATAGTGGTATCTGAACTGCTGACAAGATCTTGCAATGTGGCTAGTATTTGCCAACCATCCACTAAGATGCTCATGAGTTCACCAAGGAATGTGATAGATGCCAAAGAGATGGTGGCATTTCGAGAAAGCAAGAGCTCCCTTTAAATCTCATTCTTGTGATTGAATTGTTTGATGTGTGGGGCATTGACTTTATGGTCCCTTTTGTGAGTTCTGATGGGATGAAGTACATTCTTGTGGCTGTCGATTGTATGTCAAAATGGGTAGAAGCTATCGCACTTGCGAATAATGAAGGGAAGAGTGTCACCGCGTTCTTCAAAAAGAACATATTTTATAGATTTGGCACCCCAATGGCTATTATCAATGATGGGGGATCCAACTTTTGCAAAAAATTGTTTAAGGGATTATTGTAAAAATATGGGGTTTGCCATAATATGGCCACTCCTTACCATCCTCAAACTAGTGGGCATGTTGAGGTGTCAAACAGGGAGATTAAGCAATTTTTTGCAAAAACTGTGAATGCTAGTAGAACAGATTGGTCAAGGAGCCTTGATGATGCTCTTTGGGCCTACCAGACATCATACAATACTCCCATAAGTATGTCCCCATACAAACTTGTATATGGGAAGACTTGTCACTTACCAGTTGAATTAGAGCATAAGGCCATATGGGCAATGAAGAAGTTGAAAATGGATTGGAATGAGGCTGCGGAACAGAGGTTAAACGGGTTGAATGAGCTTGATGAATTTTGCTTGAAGGCATATGAAAGTTCATCCCTCTACAAATAAAAGACGAAAAAGTACCATGACCAAAAGATTGAGAAGCGCAATTTTTTGGGTGAGGATTTGGTGCTTTTGTTCAATTCTAGGTTGCGCTTGTTTTCGGGCAAACTCAAGTCCAAATAAACTGTTTCCTATTTGATCACCACACTATTCCCTCATGGTGCGGTTGAGTTGGAGAACAAGGAGGGTGTAAGGCTCAAGGTGAATGGGCAGCGAATCAAAATCCATCTAGGGCATGCTGAAATGACGAATGAAGTGATCGAGGCATACCATCTTGATGAAGTCTAGGTAATCAAGATTCCTCCGTCGTACTGTGATGTTAAATCAACTGCTGATTGGGAGGCAACCCAATATGTATCCTCTAGCCAACTATAGGTTTTTCATGATTTTCTAGGCATAATTGCATTATTTTTGCTTTTATTACTTATGTCACTATGGATGTTCCTTTATTTTTCTTTAGAAGTGTTGGCTAGAGCATAAAATAGGGTCCGTGTCCAAAAAGTGTCCATAAAACACAAAAAGATTAGCTTAATGGGTCTTAAATGTGCAGGGACCAAATCACCATAAATCTGCAGAAAATTGGTCTGGTGCACCCATCGACGGATTGTCGTCCCTTCGACGGATGGTCGGTAGGATCCGTCATGCCCAGGTATGTTCTTTAAATTTTTCTAAGTTAGGCACCTTGGCAGTCCGATATTGTTTCTGGCAGTCAATCATGAGGGGGCCTTTAAGGCCACTGCCATATACCCTTTCCCCTGCTTGATTTTCGAGTTGTGCAGGTCTACTGGAGTACCCATATGGCATATTGACGTTTTCAGGACTCCTACCGAGACAGTGATATAGGTCTTCCAAGATGAGGCAAATGAGGCGGAGGGCCCAAAATAGAGGTGCAGCCGCTAGGTGAGTAGTAGGCGGACACGGTAGAGAAAGCCCAAGGGGCTAATCAGAATACATCAGAGCCTATCGGCACCACCCCGTCGAGTCTATCCCGGTACTAGCACAGCCCCGAGTTTCTCTCACTCCACTCCATCTGCAGCACTGGTTCCGATTGCTATGGTCCAGAAGTTAGAGGCCCAGATGGCCACACTACTGCACCATATCCAGCCTTGGATGCAGAAGTCCATTGTTAAGGCAAATGAACAGATTGAGAAGAATATTTCCCAGCAGACTGAGCGGCATATTCTGGCAGTTCATCAGCATCTTGACGCCTTCGAGTTGAGAGTTATCGCCCGGCCATCCCCTACTATTGACTTGACGACTCTCCAAATGTTGTGGCGAGTCTGAGGGATGATGTGGATGTCATCCTTGATACGTAGGTAACTGAGTCTAAGGCCACACTTGCAGAGCCTGTTGAGGATACGGTTCTTGCTGCACTATTCAAGACCACCATTGCGCCGCCACCACCACCAAGTGAGCAAACAAATAGGCATCGGTCCAAAGAGGGTGATGTGTCTTGTGTTAGGAAGAGAGAGCGTACTAATTTGGAGGCTGCGAGGAGAGCCTCATTGATGGATGAGGAGGCCCGACAGATAAGGGCTCATGAGTTAGCTACTAGGAATCTAGCTCCAGGATTGTTGATGTTGAGAGAAGACTTCCGAGGGTGTTGTTATTGGTGCGGACACTACTGATGGTGGTGTCCCTACGTCTGAGGGAGCAGGTTTTGGGAAACCGAACCCGCTAGCTTGTTGATCGTTGGCGCTATGCACCTCAAGTTTGTTTCACCTACCACCCTACTTTTTATTTCTTATCCATTGGGGACAATTGCATGTTTTTTTTAAGGGTGGGGTGAATGAAAAGTGAGTGCTAGGGTAAAGTCTGAGTAGCTCAACTCATGATTCTCTCTTGAGGTTTTTTTGCATGTGTTATTCTACCCCAAGAGACTGATTATTTTACTGTTGAACCTCCATGTTATTACCTTGTACAAAGTATTTGTTAAATCTAAATCATGATGGCTAAAATACAATGATATCCCGTATAAAATGAATATTTGCATGATTAGGCATAGTGAATATTGAATGTGTTGACTCTAAGCATGACATAGAGGTATACCATTGCATGACCCTCGATCTAACGCTGGAACTAGGTGTCCGATAATCTGGTAGGGTGATGAGGTGTTAAGTGAGTGTGAGGAAAGTTGAATAGTCCACTGTTGGTACCTAGCTAGAACTTGCCCGGTTAGTCCTGTAAAAAGTAACTTGTGTTAGATAATCAGGAAAGGATTATAGACCCTTGTTAAACATAGTCAATCTTTAGCCTAAATGAAAGGAAACCAAATGAAATTAATCCTTTTTTATCCAAATAATTTTAGCTTACAATGGACCTTTCTTTTCTACCCCAACTCATCTTTTCTGGGTACAATGTATTGGCTCTGGTCCCTCCTTGGATATGTGCACCTTAGCTTATGTAAAAAACATAATTTGAGGGTGGCTAATGCAGAAACAAAGCTCGTCCTGGCCCTAAAAAAACCTTGGGTATTGTGTACTTTGACACATGACGAAGCCATGAGTTGAGGGTGGCTATTATGAGAAATGTCCTGGAAAGTGGGGTTGAGAGAATTATTGAAAGAAGAAAAGAAAAGTGGCTCAATCAAAGTTGAAATCAAGTGAAAAATTTGAAAATAAAAATAAAATAAGGGTCATTTGCGCAAAAGGAAAAAGAATGGAGAAAATCAAGGCAAAAGATATAAGAATATGAAGAGTCGGGCATAATAAACTATGAAAAGTTTGGACGCTTAGCAGTTATGTCAAGGAGGGCAACAAGCCACTAAAATGTATCCAAATGTACCCTACCTGACCCTGAGCCTATGTTACAAGTCAAGAAACTCCTATTGTGATCGTGAGAGTCTAATATGGTGAACTTAAAGTAGTGAAAATAAGGGCAAGCCTTTGGCGAGAAGTATCAACTAGGTGTGAATTGGTTCTGAGAGCGAGTGTTGAAAATTAATCCTTATACTCAAATTGAAATCACTGTGTGAAAAAGGAGGATGTTATTTTTAAACTGGAACACTAGTTGTAATATTGGAAAGTTGGTACCTTTGTGAGAGATAAAAGAGGAGATATGTCGGTACATAGTGAGTCTGTGTCATGGTCTGATCAACATGAATAATCCTAAGAGTGATAGCATGCATAAAAACAATGAAATAAATCGGGATTGATAGACATATGATTGTCAAAGCTTAAAAGAAGATATTTTTGTACAAAGGTGTTATGGTGAGTCATAGTGCGTCGCTTGAGGAAAAACAACGAATTTAAGTTGAGGGTGTTGATGTGCCATGGTTTCACGGTACTTCCAATGCTTTTTCATTAAGCTTAGTGTGTCTAAGGCCTTTTTATAGTAGCTTTAATGTGTTTTTCTCTGTATTTACATGAAAACTGTACAGGAAAAAAACGTTGAAGATTGTGCTGAAATCTGCTGAAGTGATGACCTACGGAGTGACCGATAGTCCGTCGACCCTGTGAAGGTTCGTAGGTGATGATCGTTGACTGAAGGTCCAAGCAGCTGAAATCAAATTGGGTCCTGGCGTAGCGTGCCCTAGATGCGGTTGATTCAGCGTTTTCACCCAATTTTTGTCATTCAATCCATTTAAGCCTTTTGAAAGTGAATTAACATTTTCTATTGATTCTAACTACTCTAAATGACTTCTAAATATATAGAAATCATCAGGAAACATAAATTAAAACCTTAACTCTATCGCTTCAAATAAAGAAAGTCAAGAGCCAAGTCTGGGGAGTTCTTAGAGTCTTTTCAAGAAGTCTTTCGAAAATGCTTATAACTTTGTTTTAAGACTTAAAGTTCAAGATGAGTAAAGATTAAAAGAGTAAAGTTTTAAAGGCATTACTTCAAAGAAGTAGATGAGAACTAAGTATTCCCAAGAAGTTTAAAATGTTTTCACATTTAATTAAGAATGGAAACTGAGATTTCCATACAGCCTTTGAGCTAGTTTTCACAAAAGAGAATATGCTTTCATAATAAAGCAACAGGGGAAACTTTGATTTCAAAGGTAGACTTTGAGCTAAGTTTTTTAGCACTAATCTCCAAAAAAAGTATTTTTTAAAACATAAGATCTAATATAATAATATTTTCAGGAGTAGATTGAGTATCGATATGGGGAGAGTTCAGACAACTCACAGTCCCCGTAAACCATGTAGCCACCATGTGTAGAAACGTGTCATACTTTATAGATGATTCTTTCGGTGTTGTTTAGCATAAACTAATGAATCCACTTAGTAGTTCATGTTCTATACTTATGGAAAGGTATAAGATGTACCTGGCACTGATAAGCAAAACATTGTATCATCACAATAACTCTTACAGTATGATCGTCGGTTTGAGAAACTCTGACATAAGTTAATTGTATTTTTATTCACATTTTATTTGTACTTTTACATACATTTCAGAGTTATATTGTATCTTTGCATACATCCAGAGTAGACACCATGTTTTAAACAATTTTCCCTTATATTGCACTTATTTTAAAACTGGTTAATATTGAAATAAGTTCACTCATGTTGAGTTCAATTTATCCAGGTAAGTTCTTCAAATTCCTTTCAAGTTGATGTTTTATTTAGCACTCCAACTCGCATGCTCGTACATTCAATGTACTGATGCTAGTTGGCCTTCTTCACCATATGATGCAGACACATGTAACTAGGATCGGCATCCAGTGCATCGTCGATCCAGTGAACAATTCAGAGTCTGTCTGTGAGCCTCTTTGCATTTGGGAGGACTCCTTTTATTGTTTTCCTTCTATTTTTAGTTCATTAGGATGTTGTGGGGTTTGTACCAACATCCATCTCAATTTTTTTTGAGGCTTCATAGATAGTCACACAGTTAGTTATGAGTCTTTTAGCTTTGTATTTCTAAGGTTTTGCTATGCGACTTCAGTTAGTCAATTTGGTCAATTGAATGTTTCTTTAAGGCATTTTAAATTTATTTCACAAGTTATATTATTTTGATTATTCTTGTTTTTTAAGTCTTCCACTGATTAAGTAATACAGGGCCAAGGGTTCGCTTGGTACCATCAATGGTCTTCAAGTTTTAGTTCCACCCAGGGTGTAAGCTCGGGGCGTGACAAACATGATAACGCTCAACTATGTCTCATTTTTAAGACACAAGCGGTCGTATAAAAAAATAATACCTAACTTATTTGATCGGGGTAGAACCACGAGGACTAACATGAAGAATTACATTGAATTAACTTTATAAATTAAATACAAACTAGCATTGAGTTTTCTCTCTCTTCACATTTTTGTATATGTGGATTTAGGGAACATTTACGATCAATTATTGGTAAAAATATCTTAGAGTTGACACAAATGATTTCTACCAAGATTGGAAACAACTAGACATGTAACACCTCTCTATTTGGAAGAACTAGAATTAGAAAGAAAACCATTTTTTTAAAAAGAACAAATTTGGGATGTTTGGCAAATTTTGCTAAATATAATTTTGGGTCAACTTCAAATGACTATAACTCTCAATATAGGATTAGTTAGGAGTGCTTTAAGATATCAAATGAAAGGTATTTGAATTATTTTTCCAACACAACCAAATTTGCTAATTTTTGAGCTCGTATGATGGAGATATGTCCGTTTGAAGTTTGGATATCTAGATATGGAAAGTTAACCAGATTTTAAAGGGGTATTTGGTCTTTTACATACCACATTGGTTTAATTCATTTTTAGTGAATTAATTAGGGTCTAAACTTATTTGATTCAGTTTACGCTTAACAATTTACACTAGGGCTTTGAGCGAAGAGAAAAGAGGAGAAAAGCTAAAGTTCATCATTGTTCTTGAGGTTTCGCATGCAGATTTCGCCAAGTGTTAATCCCTAAAAAATATGTAAGATCACATAGCATTGAGTTCGTTCACCCACGTTCCAATCACGATTTATTTCAGCTTATTTACGTTATTAAAAGTAGCGTAATTGAGTTCTTGATGGATTTTGTTGAAGTTTTTATTGGGTTCTTGATTATTGAGGAGTTATTTGATTAATTTAATGATATTTAAGGTTGTTTTTGAGTGGATTATTTCTACTTTTATTGGGTATTCAAATTTTAGTGTTTGGGGAAGGAACCAATCAAATCTAAATGAATTAGGGTCGAAAAACGAACATGAAAGTTTGTAACAAATCTAGGGAAATGGGGTGAGGCGTCATGCTATTTAGAGAGCCCAACATTAGGGTCTGAAATTTGGCTTCTGGGGCTCTGACCACTCAGAGCGACCCAACCTTGTTTCTATAGTTGAAGCTCTAGCGCCACTCAGTAGCCAGGGTTGCCAGGTCCTTTACCCTTTCATACTTCTTTCCGTTTGAGTTTCCTTGAATCATACCTATGTTTTCTAGTTTTTTTCTACACTCTAAGGTGCATCTAAACACCATGATATCATCCATAAACATTAATCATAACCTTGAATCTCCATAAATTTAAATTCAAGGAAAGTTAAGAGCCAAGTCTAGATTGTTCGTAGAGTGTTTTCAAGAAGTCTTTTGAAAATGCTTTAAATTGTTGTAAGACTTGAGTTTTGAGTGAAATGAGTAACAAATGACGTTCAATTTATTCAAAAGTGTATGTGGAGACTATGTATTCCCATAGAGTATATGTTTTCACATTTGAACAAGAAAAGAAACACCGATTTCTTAAAAAGTCTTTGATCTAGTTTTTAGTTCAGAGTTAATGTTTTCATTTTGAAGCAAGAGAGCAAACACTGATTTCCAAAAGATCCATTGGGATAGTTTTTGAGCAATTATTTCAAATCATAGAAAAAATTACGATTTTATGTATATGAGCTAATTACATTTTTTAGAGTAGTATTGAGCACCAATATGGGGACAATTTGAATTCATGTAACTCAAGGTCTCCATAAACCGTGTAGCTGACATGGGTAGAAAAGGACACTTTTTAGATGATTCTTTAATTCATTTTAGCACAGACTAGTTGATCAACTTAGTAGTTAGGTTTTATTCCCTCATCAAGGTACATGATGACCCTAGCAGTGTGAGGCGAAACATTGTATCATAACATAGCTCATAAGTGATGATTGTCGGTTAGAGAAACTGCCACAGAGATATATTGCATTCTTACATACATAGAGTTTACTTGCTTTCTCATATACAAGAGAGTTTAAATTATATATTTTCATATTAAATTATATATTTGCATACAAATTTTTATATACAAGAGAGTTTAAATTTTAACCTTGCATACAAACTGAGTTATTATTGTATTTTCTAATACACAAAGTTACTTTCCATGTTTAAAAAGATTTTATTTATACTGCATATACATTATTTCTTTAGATTGAAATGAGTCAAGTTAAGACCGTGTATGTTCCTTCAGTTCCTTTCAAGCTTATGTCTTGATTTAAAGTTCCCCTCGCATGCTCATACATTCAATGCCCAGATTATATTTTGCATGCATCTTCTTATGATGCAGATAGGTAACTAGAATCAACATCCAACACTTTATTGATCCAGTTGATCTTTGGAGTTGCTAGTGAGCCTCCTCGATTCTAGAGGAATCTTTTTTTATTGCTTACTTATTCTACTCATAGGATGTTGTGGGTCTTTTCCCGACGTCCATCTTACTTGTTACAGGCTTCATAAACAGTTGGATATTTGTTAGTTCATGAATCCTTTCATTTTCAGTAGTGTTGAGACTTGAGTTATCATTTTTTCTAGTTGAATGATTATCTTTACAACATTCTAATTTATCCATAGAGACAGTTTAGTCTAGGATTGTATTTCAATACTTTTTTTTATCATGAGTAAGTCTTACACTAGAGTTAAGTCAGGCCAAGGGTTCGTTTGGGGCCAACAATAGTTCTTGAGTGCTAGTATCACCCAGAGTGTAGGCTCAAGGTGTGACAAACTTTGCATCTAAACACAGAGTTCAAGATCCCTATAGATTCTATGAATCAATGTCTGTAAATTCATATTTACTAGTGTGAACTGCGCCACATTTATAATTAGGAGGCTACGACATTTAGGAACTATCTCGCTTTTTTCATACTAATTTCATGCGAAAGATTTTATCTCTAAAAGTTTCTTCTAACTCGTGCTTGCGCATTTCTTTCGGATCATGCCTCCACAAAGAGCTGTTAGAGGTTGTCCTACAAGGAGAATATCGTGGAACAAGGAGTAACTAATGCATATGAAATGCAAACCCAATGAGAGGTCACTAATGCTGAGTTCAGACAAGTTATACAAATATTTAGTAAAGTTATGGCCAGTCAAGTTGGACAAAGAGAACTGTCAGGAAGTTGCTGATACTTCTAGGATTCGTGAATTTTTAAGGATAAATCCTCCAAGTTTCATCAGTTCAATGTCACTGAGGATCCAAAAAACTTTGTTGGAGAGATTCAAAAGGTTTTTGAGATTATGCACATTGCTGATGTTGGGTGGATAGAACTAGTTGCATACCAAACGAAGGTTGTCACAAGAATCTGGTTTGATCAATGGAAAAAGAATATAGTTAAAGGTGCATCACTTGTGAGTTGGGATTTGTCAGAGGAGGACCTCTTGAGGCGTTTCTTTCCCCATGAATTGAGAGAAGTAAAGGTATAGGAATTTCTTACCCTTAAGCAGATATCTATGAGTGTTTGTGAGTATAGTCCGTAAGTTCACCCAACTTTATCGCTATGCTCTGGAGATGGTTGTTAACATGAGAAGCAGGATCATTTTGTTTATTGTTGGGCTTTCTCGTATGTCAAGTAAGGAAGGCAAGACGACTATGATAGGGGACACGAACATAGCAAGTTTAATGATCCATGTTCAACAAGTTGAGGAAAAGAAGTTCAAAGATAGAGAAGAGTTCCAAAACAAGAGAGCTAATATAGGGAATGAGTCCGTACAATAGAAGAGTAATGCCAATGGTTCACCTTTCCAACAGAAACAAAAGGGACCCGCTCCATATATGCTAATGCTCTTACACAAATAGGAACAAAGGTGAGTTCCAAAATCAAAATTCCTAGAATTTCAGAATTAGACCTATGCAATCTCAATATAGTGTCGAACAATGAGGTAGTGAGACTCCTACACGTGTTAAATAGGGTAGAACCAACTCAGGGGTGTGTCCTTATTGCTCCACTGGATGTTTCAAGTGTGGTCAGAATGGTCATTGTATGAAAGAGTGTCCTAAGAACAAACAAATAAATGGTATTAAGGGCAATAAAGCCCAATCTTCTTCAGTTGCTCCACCAGACAGAGCTGCATCTAGAAAGGCTACTACTTCACGGGCATGCAGAGGAGCAAACCAATTTTATGCTATCACTAGTTGCCAATAGCAAGAGAATTCGTCAGATATTGTCACTAGTATGATCCAAGTCTTTAACTTTGATGTTTATGTTTTGCTAGATCCAAGAGTTAATTTATCTTTTGTGAATCCTTATTTTAGGATGAATTTTGAGGTTCTTCTTAAGAAACCTCTTGAGTCATTTAGTGTTTCTACATCTGTTGGTGAGTCTATTCTAGTTTAGAGAGTCTATGTGAATGCACCACTTTTGTCAGTCACAAAAGCATAATGTTCGACTTGGTTGAGTTTGACATAGTAGATTTTGATATCATTACAGGTATGGATTGCCTTCTTGCCTGTTATGCCTCAATCGATTGTAGATCTCGAGTTAAGTTCTAGTATTCTAATGAGCAAATCTTAGAGTGGAAGAGGAGTCTAATAGTGCCTAATGGTATCTTTACTTCGTACTTTAAGAAAAGAAAGTTAGTTTCCAAATGGCGTGTCTATAATTTAGTCTGCGTTAAAGACTCTAGTATTGAGATACCTCCTATTTAGTCAGTTTCAATAGTAAAAGGCTTTCAAGAAGTCTTTTTACATGATCCTCGAGAGAGAAATATACTTCGGGATAGACATTATTCTTGATACTCGTCCTATATCTATTTCGTCATATGGAATGGAACCAACAGATTCAAAAGAGCTAAAAGAACAGTTGAAAGAACTCCTTGATAAGGGTTTCATTCGATCAACTTTCTCATTGTGGGCACTCTAATCTTATATGCGAGGAAAAAGAATGGTTTTCTTAAAATGTTTATAGATTATCGTCAGTTGAACAAGGTTAATATGAAGAATAAGTATCCCATTCTGAGAATTGATGATGTATTCAACCAAATTCATGAGCCACTTGTTTTTTATGATAAACCTTAGATAGGGCTACCATCAGCTGTAGTAAGGGACTCAGATATTCAAAGATAACATCCAGGACCCGTTATGGTCATTATAAGTTTTTTGTCATGTCGTTCGTTTTAAGTAATTCTCCTACTGCATTCATGGACCTTATGAATAAAGTATTCAAGCCTAATTTAGATATGTTTGTTATTGTTTTCATTGAATACATTCTAATCTATTTGAGGAATGAGAAAGATCATTCTAGCCATCTCAAAATAATTCTCCGAACTCTAAAAGATTGAGAATTTTATGTTAAGATCTAAAAGTGTTAGTTTTGGCTCGACTCTGTTGCATTCTTAGGCCAAATTGTTTCTAGTTATCGGATTAGAGTTGATACTCTTTTAAATAGAGGTAGTGCAGAATTGGCTTATACCCATATTTCCAACTGATATTAGAAGTTTCTTCGGGTTGGCTGGATATCAGAGAAGATTTTTCAAGGGGTTCTCATCTATTTCATCCCATTGACTGATTTGACTAACAAAACTGTGAATATTCAATGGTCCAAAAGCTTGTGAAAAAAGCTTTCAGAAATTGAAAACTAGGTTGACTACTATCCCAGTAGTGTCCTTACCAGAGGGTACACCAGGTTGTGGTTTATTGCAGTCCGTCTACAGTCAGTTTGAGTTGCGTGTTAATATAGAATGGAAATTTTATGACTTATGCCTTCAAACATCTTAAGGTTCGCGAGAATAATTACCCAACCTATGATCTCAAGTTGGATGTCGCAGTATTTGCTTTAAAAATATGGTGTCACTATATATATGGTGTTCATGTAGATGTGTTCATCAATAATAAAAGCCTACAATATGTGCTAAGTCGAAAAGAATTAATCTCAGACAAACGAGGTGTCACGAGGCGAGCCTACATCCTAGATATCCCTGGCACTCAAGTACCATCGCTATTCCCCAAGCAAACCCTCATCCTGGCTAACTAAAAGAGAAAGACTAACTCAAGCTTACCAAGCTTAAAAAGTGAATAAAAATTCATAAAACTCGAATGAAAACTTTAAATAATTTAAGTCTCTAAAACATTTAACAAAATAAATGAAATGATTTTTGAAACTCTACTGTCTATCTATAAAGCCTCTAAATGACAAAGATGGAAGTCAGGACAAGACTCACGACCTCTTAACAATTGATACAACTGAAAGTTATAGTAAGGAGGATTACCAAAGCTAACTCGAACTCCATGTGATATCAACGAAGCTTCTATTGATGACATTGAATACATGTATCTGCGTCATGAAAGGATACATGCCAAATGGCTTAGTACGTGGAATGTAGAGCATATATGGGGAATTCTAAAACATAAACATAAGCTTGAACTGGTAAAAAGGAAACATACTTACCTCTTTTTAACTCACTCAACTAACTCAACTCAGGAATAAGACAGACAACTAAAATATAAAATATTGAACTCAGTGAATAAGGATCAACTCAATAATAAGATATTCAACTCAGTGAAACAAGAGTCAACTCAATAATAAGACACTCGACTCTTGGTACTCAAACTCTAAATACTCAAATAAATACAAAGCAACAATTAAAGATGAAATATATGGAAAAATTTTAAAATAGTAGAAAACAACTCAATATATTTAAGAATATAATGTAGTCAGTTTGTACGCAACGATATAATGTAAACTCTGTTTGTATATGAAAATACAAGTAATGTTTGTGTATATAAGAATACAAATATTCTTATGGGAGTTTCTCAAGCCATAACCATTACGTAAGAGCTATTGTGATAATACATCATTTTGCCTTACGCTCCTAGTTTCGTTCTATACCTTGCCTAGGGTGTAGAACCTGACTACTAAGTGGATCGACTAGTCTTTTCTAAAAATCACTAAGGAATTATCTAAAAAGTATGACCCTTTTTTACCCATGATGACTACATGATTTATTGGAGTTGGGAGTTGTCTAAGTGTTCCCCTATATCGGTGCTCAATACTACTCCAAAAGTATGATACTAGTCTTATGTTTTAAAACATACTTTTTTCTGTGATTTGAGATAATTGCTAAAAAAACTTAGCTCAAGGTATATCTTGGAAATCAAAGTTTGCTCTCTTGCTTAATTTTGAAAGCATTTACTCTTTTATGAAAACTAGCTCAAAGGCTCTTTGAAAATCAAGATTTCCTCTTCTTGTTTAAATGTGAAAACATTTTGACTTTTTAGAATACTTAGTTCATGTATAATATATGAAGAAATTAACTTTACTCTTTACTCATCTCGAAGTTTAACTCTAAAAACAAAGTTGAAACGTTTGTAAAAGAATGCTTAAAATATGGTTCATGCCAAATTATGGTCGTGAACTACTCAACACAAGGTTTATAATAACCATAGATAGAACTCAATACTTGGAACTCAAGAACCTCAAATGATACTACTCATTTTAAGAATGCTCAACTCAGAGGGTTCATGCAAAATTATGAGACTGAACTACTCAACTGTAGGACTCAAAGATACTTTTCTTCTCAAGATTGTTCTACTTATAAGGTTTATGTGGAATTATGGGCATGAACAATTCAACTCAAAGATTTCATGGGTAACATGTAATAGTTCCATGATTACAAATATAATCTCAAAGGGGATTAGGAACACAATATTTAGAACTTAAAGATACTACTCCTCTCAATGATACTCGATTTATGGAGTCCGTGCGGAATTTATGGGTATGAATGACACGACTCGAAGGTCTACATACCTACATGAAACTCATGTACACAACTTTTCTCATTCTCTTACTTACTTCCTCAAAACTTAGTCCAAATCAATAGTTGATCTCAAAGGATTCAAAATTAAAGTCACAAGATTTCTTGAACTCTACTCTTAACTCTCTCTTGAATGTTTATTTTGAATTCAAGAATTATGGTTCATGATATGAAGGATCTCGTGATGACAAGGTAGACTTATCAATACATTATCATCATCTCATACTCACTCCTCAAGTATTGAAACAAGTGACTAAAGTTGTAGAAGACTCATAAAAAGGTCTCAAATGCACTTTCTTAGAATGTTCGAAAGAATTCTCCAAACTTAACTCTAACTTTAATTTATGGATTTAAGGTTACGGTCATGCTATGACTGATTTATCAGTGTTTAGAAGTAGTTTAGAGTGATCAGAATCAAAGGGAGTGAAAGAAGCGACACAAAAGGGACATTCGATGAATAAAGAGTGGGGCAAGAGACCCTGGCGCACTACGGGAGCGGGGAGCCAACCCCAAACTTATGAGGCTTCTTATGGTTGCACTTCAGGGTCACCTCCCCATGCCCAAGTTTGATGAATTTATCCTCTCATTTTCTGATCCAAAATAGATTTTAATTGATTTATTTTCTCAATTTTTCCTTAGATTCAATTACTCAACATAAGTACACAAAAATACACTAAAAATATTAGAAACAATCACTTTCATCTCAATAAATCATCAAAACCCCAATAAAACTAAATTTAGAATGAACTTCAAGAATACCTATCAAAAATTAAATCCTTAAACTTTTGAGAATGAAATTACGCTAAAAATAACATATTTGGGGTGTGGGTTAACAAAGTCAACACTATAGAAGCTTACATACCTCTTAGGATTAAATCCATGGTTGAAATCCGCAATAAGGTGCAAGACTCTCGACGAACACTTTGATTCTCTCCTCTTTTCTAATCTTTTCTCTTCTTGAACTCTAAAATAAAACCCTAAGCGTGAATTAAGATTATAAAATTGAAATAATATTATTAAACCCTTAAAATAATATTAAAAATAAATTAAATCTGATTGGGTAAGAAAAAGACTAAAATATCACTCTAAAATCCGATTTTGACTTTCCTTATCTAGACAACCCAACTTTGAATGAACATATCTCCCTCATACAAACTCGAAACTGAGTGAACTCGGTGGCGTTGAAGTTGCTCCAAAACTCATAACTTAAGCATAACTTGCAAAATTTCAGATTTTGCTATTTCCAATTTAGTTATTTTTGGAACTCAAAGTGATACATCTAGTGAACTTAACACCTAAAAAATTCAATTTCCTTGGTAAATCCTGCTCACAACGAATGATGGCTCTAGTCTTAGTTAAACAAATTTTCTGGGGTGTTACAATATATCCTTCTTAGGATCATTGTCCTCGAATGACAGCTGGACTGGGTATTGAATGGGGTTACTCTTATAATCTCTGCCATACCAACTAAAATTTTCCCACATTAATATTCAGAACCAACTAAGGTCTCTCATTAGCTATTTCTTATAGCAAAACCTCATCGTCCTCTTTTATAATCTTGGACCGAATAATCACACTATCATCATCACGATAAGATTATTAACCTTCTCTTTCTAACATCACTTCCCTACCTAAAGACCTCTGAAAAGATATTAATCATACTCTTTGGAACTCATTACTATATTATTCTCAAATACTTAACTTGATTTATCATCTCGTCATATCCCCCTTAGGTCTAAAGCTGACACTTGAAAGTTATCGACATATTCCATCATCTCTAATTGTGTACATCCTCTTTTACTCTAACATTCGGGAGAAACCTATCTCAGGACTACGAACTTTCCATAATCAGGTACTAAGACCTCTTTCTAAGGTGTTTCTTGTAACTTCTTATGATTACATACCCTCTCGGTACACCTCTTAATGCTCTTTTGACTATTGTGACTTAGCCACACTTCACTACCCTTAACTAAGGTTAGGATATCTTTTCCTCACCTACTCTATGTCAAGTCTACCAGATTAATTGCCAGTACTCTATGTCAAGTCTACCTAATAAATTGTCAAGACTAACATCATAACCTTCATGTTTCCATTCTTTAGATCATGACACTCATCTCAAATTCAAGCTTAATGTTCATTACTAATCCCGAATATCAATAAGATTGCTTGCCTACTATGTTATACCCCACTACTTGACTAGTTCTATAACTTTCTTAACATCATGAACCTCTGAAATTAAAATAAATTATCCAACTCGCCATAAAATAGGTAACTTAAATCTTTAAAACATTTAACAAAATAAATGAACAGACTCCTGAAGCTCTACTGCTTATCTATAAAGTCTCTAAATGGCAATTAAGGAAGTTGGGACAAGACCCACAACCTCCTAACAACTGATATAAATGAAAGTAAAAGTGGAATCCTCCTGAAGCAAGGAGGCTCACCGTAGATAACTTGAACTCCTTGTGGTATCAACGAAGCTCATGTTGATGACTCTGAATACCACTATTTGCATCATGAAAGGATGCTTGCCAAATGGCTATGTAAGAGGAATTCTAAAACATAAACATAAACTCTAAATGGTAAAAAGGAAATGTACTTACCTGCTCTCAACTAAGTCAACTCAGGATTAAGATACTCAACTCAAAGAGATAAAATATTTAACTCAGTGAAATAAGGTTCAACTCAATAATAAGATATTCAGCTCACTGAAACAAGACTCAACTAATAAATTAAATAAAATTAAGAAAATAAATTACCTTACATACATACTAGCTTTCATTCTACACTATTCCTCCTCACTTGTTTCAAATTTATCATTCTTCCATTCTTCCTTCTCATTTGTTTCATTTTCATTATCGTCTCATTTTTCGTCATCAAATGATTTATATTCCTTATTCTCATATATTTCTTACTCAACCTTGATTATCTCACTATTATATACTTCTTCTAATATGTGTTGAGGATGTTGTAGTGTGGTTTCCAATTAAACATCAACTTGTTGATGAATAATTGCAACATCATTTTGATATGCAACATCTAAAACATTGTCAATTTTAAACATCAACTTGTTGATGAATAATTGCAACATCATTTTGATATGCAACATCTAAAACATTGTCAATTTTAATTATTCCCACATGCTTGGTTTTATAACAATCGCAAATCAATTTTGTCTTTACGTAATAGATATGGAGCATAATACACTTGTTTAGCATTTTGTTCAATAATAAAAGGATCATAAATTTTGTATTTTCTGCTGTGCTTAACTTTAATTATATTATGTTGATAGTCCACCTTTGTGCCTCTATGTGATGGGTCAAACTACTCACACCGAAATAATAAAATCTTCTTCGTAGGACAACTTGGATACCTTACTTCAATAATCTCATGAATGACGCCATAATATTTAATAATTTGGCCAGTACTATCAACATAACCTTGTATGTAGATACCGCTATTATATGTTTTTTTGTTCCTAGAAATTTATTCAGTTTGAAACTTAAAACCATTGCACAATATTTATTTATTGCGAGTACTTGAGATTCAGGTCCAAGTGCTACTTCTTTTACTAATTGCAAATGTTGGACACTTGAGTATTCATCATAAAACCATGATTATTATTTTAAGTAATATAATTTAGTATGACATGAATATGTTATTAAATACTTAGTGATTGCACACTTACATAGTTTGTTAGCCAATCGGAAAATTCTGTATAGATTGCTTCATTATTGATATATGTTTATGAACAAGCTAATCATTTTGTATTCAAGTATTTCATTAGTTAATGAACGCTTATAAGTATGAAATTTGATAAATATGTTTAACACTTACTTGACATATGGTTGAATCTTTGAACAATTAAGCAAATATGTGCCACGAGTGATTGCATTTACATATCAGTGAAGCCTCGCTTTCCACGTTTTTTAGATCCTCGATCATATTTTGACTAAAAATTGATATCAGTGGAAATGAAGGATCAATATTGTCTTCATTATGCGATTGAGCCTGTTTATCCCTAGTTTATTTTTCAATATGACCTTGAACAACTGACCCTTTGATCTTTCCCTTTGTTTAGTTGTTTCCTTGGAACTGCCAATTTTTTTGCATATATATATGTATATATATGTTCATAAAATACTTGGTGAATATATATAACTTAGTGAATATTTCAAATAGATTCCTCTTAAATAAATGTTTGCATTTTGTTTGAACCAGACCTCTGAGGCGGGCCTCATGTATAATATGAACTTGAAGATGTTCTATCACATCAAAGAAACCACATGAAAATACATTCAACAACTTAGTAGTAATAACAAGAATATTTTCCTCCATCCAATCTAAACTACTCTCCAACAACTTTTCAGAATACAATTGTTTTAAAAAAAATGACTTATCTCTTTTGATAGGTTTCATAACCTTTCGGTAGATGGCTAAAAACAATAGGAATTAAAGTTTTCATGAACACATGACAATCATGACTTTTCATGCATATCAACTTTCCTTCATTCATATATGTCTGCTTTTCTAATTGAATTATAACCCTCCGGCATCCCCAAATTTTTAACTCACTTACAAATTTCACATTTCTCATCTAATATGAATGGAAAAATAGCTTTGGACTTAACTAGTTTATAATTATGTAATTTCTGCAACCATAACTTTTTTTCTCCTACAATGTTCCTTTATGACTATTCTAGCTTTTGGATTGTCTTTTGTCTTACTCTTAACATCCATCACTGTGTTAAATAAATTGTCAAAAAAATAATTCAATATGCATCACATTAAGATTATGTCATAGCGAATTGTCCTTCCAATGTGATAACTCCTAAAATATGTTTTGTTTGATCAAATTATGTTCAACACCATATCTTGTCTAGAAGGTGAAAATTCTGTAACTTTCGGCAATTGAGAAACTCTCTCCCAAATTTATGCCCATTGAATAATGGAGGTGGGGTGTCAATTTCAATCTTATTTTTCGTAAATGCATTTTTCATCTTTCTAAACTCATGGTCCATTGGCAAGAACTGGCGATGACAATCAAACGATGTATTTTTTCTGTCATGCTTTAAAATGCTAGCTTTCTAGATGTCATCCAACCAGGAAAGTCATTAATAGTACACATTAAAGAAGTATTCATAATGAAATTCTACTTAATTGATATATCCTAAGTCAAAATTCTTTCAAACCACAATTATTTGAGCTCATCTCTCAATGGTTAGATTACGGGAACCTGAAATAACGCAACTTAGAAAGATGTAGAGACTAGTCATTCAAATTTCATAAGGAAATTATATGGAGGAAGAAATACCACCCAATATGAATAAGGCGAAGTAGCATTAGAGAAAGGTGTGAAGCCATCTGCACACAACCATAGTCTAACATTTATTGATTCACTAGCAAAATCAGAATATACATTTTCAAAATGCTTTTATGCTTTACCATCAGAAGGATGAAACAAGACACACAATCACCTTCTATATTCACGATGTCATCTCATATGTTGGGCATACCTCATTAATGCATAAAACCTTTTATATTCACGATGTCATCTCATATGTTGGGCATACCTCATTGATGCATAAAACCTCTTTAACCTAAAAATATGAGGTAGATAATGTATCACCTTAATTGGGACCATCTTTCCAGCCGAAGCCCTTTTATAACGAGAATGTCCACAAAACTTATAATTTTCTAAATACTATCAGTCTTGTAAAAAACATTCATCCATTAACACAACAATGAGTTCCATCATATATCAATCCTAACTTGGAAACAAAACACATTGCCTGATAGAAGTTTTTAGGTATGTTAAACTTCGGATTAACTAGTTCACCCAAAAGATTAACAATTGAGTCCATAGCCTCTTTAGGAACATTTCAATCTGATTAAATATTCATTAACTTAACCACAACTGACAAGCTAGAATGTGAACTCCCTTCACATAGTGGACGACTAGACTCTTCTAATTGATCATAGAAGCGTCTTTCTTCTTCATTAGGAGCTTCATCAAAATATTTTTTGTGTTCCATCCCACCTTGAACACCGAAAGCATCATTTATCACTTTATGAACCCTATCATGTTCAATCCTAACTTTTTTTATGTGGTGCAAGCATATTATATTCATCCACATGCATCGAATTATAAAACATATCATTCTATTCATCTACTTCTCCATGATCAATCCATACAAAATATCTAGGCTTAAATCCATTACGGTACAAATGAACCATGATTGTATTGGGTTAAAAAAAAAAAAGAAAGCACCTATATGTACTACAAAGACACCTAACCAATCCATTAGACTTGAAATTATCTAGTTTCATGGTATGCTCAATAAGATCTCTAACACCATCAATAAACTCAGGTTTCAAATTAGCACTAGTTTCATAATGCATATTATACATCCACAAATGATGATCCATCTACAAAAATATAGATATTCAATTATATTATAATTTAAATTCAATAATATTTTTACTACATTATACTAATTTATATTATTAGTATATATTTATAACTAGGTAAAATGCACATGCATCACGGGGTGAATTTCTTTAATTAGCTTACATTGCGAGAGAGTATGCTAATTTGTCAATAATATACTATTTCTTTCTCACTGATTATATTTTTGTAATGATTTTAAAACATGTTATTCATCATTTGCGACATATTTCCTTTTATGTAAGGTTTATACATAATTCGTATGTTATGCATCTTGTTGTTTTTGTTGTTTTGTTGACGAAATAATTGAATTACAAAAATTTCTCCTTTTATTTGAAGAAATAATATATTTTAAATTGGACTAAGTGATGACTCAATATATGTGCAGAGGAGTATATTTGAATTAAGTTGAGACACGTCTAATTTATAATAATTTACGTGGATGTTCCCAAATTTTTAGTCGATTTTATTTTTAACAATTTTGAGGAGTGATATGTGTTCAATGACTACCATTTTTAAAATTATGTGCCACATAAGAAGGGTAAATAAAATGTCAACAAAGTAATTCATCCGTCTATTTGTCTTAGCACTATTTCTCTACATAGCGATTCATCCGTCTATTTGTCTTAGCACTATTTCTCTATATAGCAACAAATCAATTTTTCAATTGATGATGGAGAATATAGAGTATACAATAAACCTTGTGAATTCAGATGAGTTATAACAATACAACTTAAAATTACATTGATTATTTAGTATCTACGAAATGAATGACAGGAAAGTAATACATGCTTCCTTTCGATAACATACATATTCAACATTCCAAGTTCTGAAAAGCACTAGTAGACTAAATGGTTTAGGTCAATACAAAGCAAGAAAAAACTCTATTTGTTGGATGCAGTAATAATAAGCTACAACAAAAATGAAAAAGTCTTTATTCAAATATCATTTGAGTGCTAAATATATGTTAATCGTATACTGTGGTTAAAATATAAGAAAAGTAAGCATATACATTAATATACCAACAACTTGACATACATTATCCTCAAATAGCATTCATCTAGGAGCACCTTTTATTCCAACAACAATCTTATTTAAAAATTAGTCAAACATTAATAAAAGATTTAGCCATATTACAAAATCATAAAAATATTTCACAAAAACAATAAATTGATCAAAATTATATTTCAATTTAATATCAAAATAATCATAAACATTTAATAACTTTGCCTGCAAAAAGAAATTATAATGATACTTTGTAATTAAATAAATATAATTCATTAGTCAAGTTGTTCAAGGAGTAAGATTCTGAATTTTGTTCAAATATAATAACCTCCATATGAATTCAAGTAGACTTATGAGGAATTGTAGAGTTCAATAATCGATAATGAAATTAATTATTCAATACTCGGTGCTCAAATACTAGTTGAGATAGTAGAGCAATAAAGTACTAATATCGGTCAATGAAATACTAACCTTGTTGATTCATATATGACCGATTTTCTCTTATTTCAAATTGAATTTAGAAAATTCATAACATGTAATGAAAACAATTTCAGAATAATATAATATATATAGAAGAAGACAAAATATGGAGATGAAGAAGACATATTTTCTTCTTATTCAAGTGTTTCTTACTATGAATGGTAAATAATATCTCTATTTATAGAGTGTGTTTGGTATGAAGGAAAATATTTTCCAATTTTCCCATGTTTGGTTGGGACAAAAATTTTGGAAAATGTTTTCCGAATCAACTCATTTTCCTCAAAATTAAGGAAAATGACTTCCCTTCAAAAATTAAGGAAAACATATTCCATAACTCTCCTCAAATTTCAAATCACTTTTTCTTTTGAGAAAAACATCAATTTAAATAAATATTTTCAATTTTAAAATTTTATTTTTTCACCTGATCCTTGATCCTACCCCCACCGGCCAGCCCCCCCCCCCCCCCCACAACCCCTCCCCAAAAATTAATTTTGCTTTTTAAAAATATTTTCAACTTCAAATTTCTATTTTTAAACTCCTACCCCTCCCCCCCTCTCGGCAAGCCCCCCCACCAGCCCCCACCCACCCCAATCCCCAAAAAAATTAATTTTCTTTTTTAAAAATACTATCAACTTCAAATTTTTATTTTTTCACTTCTATCCCCTCCCCTCCCCCTCCCCCACCCCATCCACCATCACCACCCAAAAAAATAATAAATTTGATTTTGAAAAATATTTTCAATGTCATAAATTATTTTTTACTCTAGTAAAAATAAAAGATGTCTCTCAAAAACATTTTTCATTCATAAATCAAACACTAAAAATCATTTCCATAAAATATTTTCTACTCACCAACCAAACATGAGAAAAAAAAAAGTCCAAAATTTACTTGTTTTCCAGGAAAACATTTTCTAGGAAAACATTAACCATGGAAAACATTTTCCTCCATACCAAACACACCCATAGTGTTAAAATTTAACTCTCAAAGGTCATCTTATTAAAAGTCAAATAAGTAGATACATCGTTATTCACCAAAGTTCATATCACCTTGGAATTATACAAACATAAATCTAATTAATTAATGAAGAAATCAAATGGACAATCCACTATTCAATGGATTTATAACAAATTTTAATTTATTTATCTTCTTATTTTTTTCATACAACATATTTAAGACCACAAACTTAAAATACATTTTGATACATTCAATGTATTTTTAATTTAGAATCCCGAAATTTAAATTTATTTTAAAATTTTTGTAAACTATCTCTCAAACCAAAATAACATAAATTAAATGAAAGAGCGGAATATAACATTAACTTCATTTCAATTTGCTTTTTTTTTAAGATCCAATTCTTTTGTAATAATTCTTTAATTTAAACTTTTTTATGTTACATTCCATTTATTATTTTTATTTCTTTGTTAAACAATGTGTAAGGTAAAATAGGAGAATTTTAGTAGCTCAATTGATTAACTACATTAACTCTCACCTTGTTGGTAATTATTTGATTTTCCACCTTGTAATTCCCCTACTCCATCAAAAAAAATAAAAGCTTAAAAAAAGTCACCCCAAATAATATAATATGTCGTATGGAGGAGCCTTATATCTAATATGTTATAGTGGATATGGTGAAGGCATACATTGAAGAATTTGAGCATGAGCTTTTTTCGTGTCAGATATCATCTCATTCCGAGAGCAAACAATCTCTAACTAAGTAGTTTTTGAGGTTCACCGAATTCCCTCTGGGATTATTAATTACGTATACATAAGGAATATTTAACAAAGCAGACCAAAAGAATATTTTCATATTTAAAATTCAAACAAGGAATCTCGATCCGAACACATACCTTATAAGTTAGCATGGACTTGTTATGTTTCAAAAGAATATGGTTTTATGTTACTAGTTTATAAGTAAAGTAGCTTAGTGGGTATATTTCTTTAATTTTAGAGTAGGTGAATAACAAGGTGACACCATTTTTCATATTATTCTTGTTTGTATGTATCATCTTTGTTCTTCCTTAGAGATTCTCTGATCATCCATCCATGGCACCCATTGACCCTCATTCCTTCACTGATTCAACTCATCCACTAACAACCCATATCTCCCTCACTTTCTACTTCGATTTTCCATCTTCCACCATCTCCTCTGCTACTCTTGTATCCTTTTCTACCCCTTACACTGGACCCCTTACTCTTGACACTCGCTCACTCTCTGTCTCTTCTGTACTCGACCCTCTTTCCCTTTCCCCCTTACCTTTCTCCCTTTCTCCTACAGACCCAATTCTTGGACAATCACTCAACATTTCCATTTCTAAACAAACCCATCAAATCTTAATTCTTTCGAAAACTAGTCCTTCAAGTTCAGCACTTCAATGGCTTTCACCTACTCAAACTTTCAACAAGAATCACCCTTTTCTGTATACCCATTGTCAGCCTATTCATGCCCGTTCAATTTTTCCTTGTCAGGATACGCCTGCTGCACGGGTTAAATACACTGCAAAATTGAACATCCCGAGAGAGCTGTCGGCGGTTATGGGGGCTAGACATGTGGAGAGGAGGGACCCGATTCCGTCTGAGGGGGGAGGGCTTTGTGAGGATGAAGTATGGTGTGGGGATGATAGGGTGGTGGAGGAATTTGTGATGGAACAGCCTATACCTCCTTATTTATTTGCATTTGCAATTGGGGAGTTGGGGTTTAGGGAGGTGGGACCTAGGACTAGGGTGTATGCTGAGGCGGTTCCCGAGGTATTAGATGCTGCTGCTACGGAGTTTGCTGGCACGGAGGAGATTGTGATGGTTGGGGAGAGGCTTTTTGGACCTTATGAATGGGAAAGGTTTGATCTTTTGGTGTTGCCTCCGAGTTTTCCTCTTGGCGGAATGGAAAACCCAAGGCTGGTTTTCTTAACGCCCACTGTGATTAAGGGGGATGCCAGTGGATCGCAGGTGGTGGCGCATGAGCTTGCTCATGGCTGGACAGGGAATTTGATCACAAACAAAAACAACGAACACTTTTGGTTGAATGAGGTATTATACCTTTTGGTTTTAAGCACTTGAAAAATAAATTTCAGATGAAGAATATAATGAAATGCTTTGTTTATAGGATAGTTAAGATGCAATCTTTAACATGATTACTTTCTGTAAGCTTATGATTTGATTGGCAAGGGTGAAATATAGAAATTGATCAGACAAGTGCCAACAGGAATCTCCTATGGAGTAGCTTAGAAGTTGAAATGTTGGAGTAACAACCTTGAGAACTAAATTTTGAACTATAATAGAGACACACTAGGTACATATATATAATTACTTGATATTTGTGCTGATGAGAGGTAGCGTATACTGGTAGCTTATCCGGGTGCGGACAAATTAAAGAAAAAACTTATGCCAGTAGGATGGTTTGTTAGTTTACTCCCGAATTAGTTGCTAAAATAGGATCAGGTGGATCCTAGAGTTTGTAGAGACATGTAAAAACTATGGTTTAGGGAGTTCAATTCGGGAAGGTAAAATTATCTAGAAGTGGTCCAAGGCGAACGAAATCTTTTATGCCAAAAAAGTTACTGCATAATTGTGCATCACATAGCATCTTCTGCTGTTCTTTTCATTTATTCTAAGGTTGGAGGTGATGGAGGATGGACTAAGCAAATAGTCAAGCAGAGTTATAGGTAAAAGATCAAAATGCAGAAAAGTATCAAGACCTGTTTTGTCTTTATGCACAAAGCCCACTAAAGCATGTGTTAGTGAAGAAAGGCACAAATGAGGAGAACGTTGAACAAAAATCATAGGTGCAATTCAAGGAAAAATAACTGTAGACGGAATGAAAACTATAGACACAAACAGTAACATTCAGGAGTCTTAACAAAGAATACGGAGAAACAATAATTAACTTTCTGAAGTAATATCATGTCAATCAAATGTAGAAACCACGTTAACGATCTAATTTAGATGCAAAGATGGCCATTTATGTTTTAAATTCAAATCTAGTTAGTAGCTAAAATTTGTAAGGTTCTATCTTCAACCACTAAGCGTTTACTTATAATGCTTCTTCAATCAGTAATATATCACTTAATTTGTCAGTGATATTTACTGTTAGTACTTTTGTATAGGGCAAACCCAAGGATATGAGGCATTCGAAAGTAGGCAGTACCACGTTCTGCCGCCTAGACTATGTGAAGTTCTCAGCTTGGGTTGCACCTAGCTCAACTAGAGCCTTGAACAGGAGTACAGTAAAAATTAATGGGGTAGATCTCATTACCATATCTCAATTATGGGACGTATGCCATGCAAGAACCAAGAGTTTGCAAAACAGAGTAGACATTGCGGAGAACATGGAAGGAAAGGGAGGGACTAATTGGTGTATTTGAAAAGTCAATCTGAAAATATCTGCATGCTTAAGTTTCTTTAAAGGCCTGAACAAACTATTATTTTTTTCTCAGTAGGCTCTGATTTTCTGGAAGTCTTTTAGTTTATAATGAACGTTATAATATTTTTGTTTTGGCTCTATTACATTTGAATTTCCTTGACCTTCTTGTTTCTTCACTTTAAAGGCTTCACCTTAAACCATTGCCTTCTGAGACACTGTTCAGGAACTCTGCTTGCAAAATTTGCAATGCTGCAATTTTGTGACTACTATATGATATCATTCCATTTGGTAACTTATTTCGCATGAAGGTTATTTACTTGTTTTTGAAACACCGCAAAAGGTGGATCTTGGCTTCTACTTGTATTACGTTATTGAGATAAGACATAGAACTTCTGTTCTTTTCTATGAATTGTGGATTAGAGTATGAAATATGATTCTATTATGAGGACCCTAGAAGATATGAAGCCCAATTCTTGCATTTACTTCTGTCTGCAACTCGTGCATAGGCATGTACTATGATGGTTTATTGCTTCCACAATTAGGATATGACAACAATTAGACTGATTAACGTTTCTTGAAGGGTTTCACAACATATGCAGAGAGAAGAATTGTTGAGGCCGTGCAAGGTGAGGACATTGCTTCATTAAATATTGGAATTGGTTGGATGGGGCTTGTTAAGGATGTGGAGAGATTTAAGGATAACATGGAGTTCACCAAGCTAAAGACAAGTCAGGCAGGTGTGGATCCGGATGAAGTGTACTCTGTAATTCCATATGAAAAAGGCTTCCAGTTTTTACAGCGTATTGAGAGACAGGTTGGTTAATCATCTTGTCCTGGAAATATGCTACTTTCTTCTTGAAGAGCTAACTTAACATTTTATTTCTCAGATTGGAAGACCTGCTTTTGATGTCTTTCTGAAGAAGTATATTGCTACCTTCAAATTTCAGTCTATTGACACTGATATGTTTCTCAATTTCCTTAAAGCTAATGTCCCTGGAATAGAGAACGAGATCGATTTGAAACTTTGGACTGAGGGCACTGGGATCCCTCCGGATGCCATGGAACCAGTCTCTAACCTTTACTCAAAGATTGTTTCGCTTGCTAATGAGTTCAAGCTAGGTAGGATACCAAGGGAGGATGAAGTTGCTGAGTGGAAGGGACAGGAATGGGAACTTTACCTTGAGAACCTGCCCAAATCTGTTGAAGCATCTCAGGTACTAACCAGCTATTATCTGACAAGTGTCGCCTTAAATTGACAACTTATATTTTATCTGCCTTTCCCCTTTTCTTTTTTGCTTTTATTTTGTCAGTTGATGAAGTGATTGTCTTCTCCGTTTTTTCTAGTGTTACTTCTACCAAATGAGTAATACAGTGTTAAATCCTCTGTATCAGTTAATGGTTATTTGTGGTCCTTTGCCTCAGGAACTACACACACACACACACACACACATATCTATATATATAATTTTTGACAAGCCATAGATCCATGTGCTTTTGTCTATAGTTCCTCCTTTTGTAAGTATTTACCTTTTACCCATGGATCTCCAACATAATGAATCATCAACTTCTTCCCTGTTTCTGGTCTTTTGTGTTTGACTGCAGCCTATCTCATTTTACAACTAAAAATTGTTTCTCCAAACTTAAGTTGCAGGCAAATTGATTCAATTGTTTGTTAATGCATGTTGGTGAAACGATTCAAATGCACGCATCCCAGGATTGTGTTGCTTCTTCTGCATGTGTATTTGCATGTCTCCATGATTTAATGGACAAAAAGTTTGTGACATTTTAATGAGTCTATCATTGATTAGAGCCTTCATCGGTATTGTTTCTCTCAAAAAGAGCTGTATTTTTCTCACCGACCTGTCTCAGAATGCATTGTAGTAGTTGGATGCCTCCAAGTCATTAGCCGATAGATCTGCAGTGTGATTCTCATTCTCATATACCTTTTTGGAGTTGATTTTGCTCTACTTTTGCCCTTGGACGTTCTGATTAAGGAAAGAGAGTTTGTTATTACAAGCCCATTTGATTTGTGTTGCATAATTATATCTAATGAAAGCGCTCAGGCATGTGCACTCTTGCCTTTTTAGACTTTGCTCTAAACTCACCATTTGTTCTTGTATTGGAAATTTGTTGTTCAAGTTATTTAGTGCTATTTTCAGGTAAGAGCTTTAGATGCTCTGTATCATCTTTCAGAGTCCAAAAATTATGAGGTCAAGGTAGCTTTTCTTCAGCTGGCCATTTCAGCAAGGTGCAGAGACTACTATGGTGTGGTAGAAAGAACTCTGAAAGAAGTTGGCAGGATATTATACCTTCGTCCACTCTACAGTGCACTCATACAAGGTGATAGGAAGGAAGAAGACAGAGATTTCGCTAGAAGGGTATTCTCGGAGGCCTGTGATTCTTACCACCCCATAGCTCAGGCTGTCGTTGAAGCTACTCTAGCCAAAAATGTCTGAAGTTTGTTAAATTCAAAACTTGCTAATGTAATGTTAAAAGTTAGACACAAGAGTGATTCTTACCTAAATTCGGTGGCAATAATATTTTGGTTGCAATGAGGATGAATTATGTTAAAGTCAAAATTTGGATCAACAAGGTAATGAATCCACAAAAACATATAGGTTATTGTTGTTGTAAATTTTTAAAGTTTACATGGAGGAAGGAGATGAAAGAGATTGAATAAATTGATTTAGGGATATAAAAATTATTGGTTTTGTTTTTTTAGGGGTTGGGTTCCGATTAAAATGATGGAATCGGATGATTTCAATCAACATTGAATAATTTGGTTAATTTGAAAATATTGTCAAACAAAGGGTATATCTATTGGGTTTGGTTACGACATGAATATGAATAGTCGCATAGTCTTTCAGAGGATAAAGTTGAGGGATATTTTTTGCCCTTATCCTTTGAATCTTTTAAACTCTCTAATTTATGAAATCAAAATGTTTAAACACAATGTATATTTGCGCTCACTCAAAAATATGGACATTAATAAACATTTACGAAATATTAAAATATATATAACTCAATTTTTGACCCAACTTTCAGCCTTTGATGTTGAGATCACGAGGCTCCAAAACTTCATACCTCTAAATTTGGTCGACACTGAAAAAATAGGTAATGACTTTGTAACATCCAACCTATTCAGAATGTCTGAATTAATTCGTATTTTCAGAGTAAAACCAAGAGTGATTAATATGCTAAGAAAAATGTGTTATGAAGTATATAATGATCGTATTTTAAGTTTTGAAGTTAAAAAAGTTATAAAATAAAAGTCTACGAAAGTTATCTCAAATTATTTTTTAAAATTTTTTGAAGTTTGGGTCAAATATCTCAGAGTTTTTCTCCCAATATCAAAAGTGTTAGAGGGCCCAAATATTATCAATCGGAGGCTTACAAACCTAATTTTCAATGCTAACAAATTGGTTATACATGCAACTTCAGAATAGTTTTCATGTTGGTGCTAGGACGATATTCATGGACTCAACATTATTTGTCGTGAGCATATTGTATCTTTTGTTGGTATGAAATAAACATGTTAATCTTTTGGGTGGTTCCTCTTTCAATTATTTTTTTACAACTTTGCCAACATTTTTATCTGATCCATAAAATAAGTAAATTCATTACGTTTGTAGGTTGTTGTATAATAAAAGAGTGACAAAAAATAATCAAGAAGTATCTGTCTTAGAGCTCTTTATGTGATAAATGCATATCCCATGATGACACTCTAGATAGACTAGCAATTACATTTCCAATGAATGGATAACGATTTAATAAAAATGAATAATTATTTACGTATTCCAATTACATTTTTCAATTGATAAAAATTGATTATGAGATTCATTAATTTTTTGAGTCTACAATTTCAAAAGCCAAAGAATGTTTTGTTGTCGTCCTTTAATGTTGTTATAATGACGATGTCATAATATTTGAATTTCAAAAATATTGCATCTATTGTTATTATCGACATATAGTTCAACTAGATAGATTGGAACTCCATAAATAAAAAATGTGTACTTTAATCTATGTTTAGCAAAAAAATGTGAGTGTCATTTTACATTTGATGTTCACAATCAATATGAGAACTTCTTGAACTAAGTTTTGTCCACGAGGCAGGATATATGTATATTTTAACAAGATAAACACAATAAAGAAAGTATAGATATTTGCCTCTAGGACGACAATTTCAGTATTTAGACAAATATAAACATTATATTGAAACATCAAAAGATGGGCTTTGATCCATTAGAAAGCTACTTTGAAATTTAACATATGTTCAAGTCAATTCTTCAACTAAAATATCAATCTTCAACTTAACTTTCTTAGTTGGTCTCAAGTTTAGAGACTATCCCATACACAAGATGCGGTGCTTATAGCCATTAGTGTATAATACTCCGGAAAATTTTTGAGCTAAAACTCAAACCATTCTTCTAGTGAATGAGATTTTATCAAGGAATAGAAACTTCTTAAGTGTTAAGGTCACTAGATGTAGAACATTGAGTTCTAAAAGAACTAAATTAGAAATAGCGAAATCTGAATTTTGGATGGTTAAGCTAAGTATGAGTTTTGGATCAACTTTAAATGACTATAACTCCTAGAAAATGATGACTTAGGTGTGCTACAAGATACCAAAGGAATGACTTTGAATTATATTTTCGACGCCACCTAGTTTGCTAAGTTTTGAGTAAGGATGAGTGAGATATGACCTTTTGAAGTTAGGTTGTCCAGTTAAGGAAGGTTAGCCGAAAATAGTGAGGGGTATTTTGTTTTTTTCCTTATCCAAACAAATTTAATTCGTTTATAGTAATATTTTAGGGGTCTAATCCTCTTAGGTTCAGATTTATAATCCTAATGTACACAGTAGAAAAATTACGTCAATCCATTGAAATATGGTATGCTACAAGTGAATATTTGCGCCAAGAAATGAATCAGAATTTTAGGATGACTGACCCTTTTAATCTAGTTCATATAATTTCTTTCTCGGGAGCTCGAGTAAATACATCTCAGGTACATCAATTAGTAGGTATGAGAGGATTAATGTCGGATCCTCAAGGACAAATGATTGATTTACCTATTCAAAGCAATTTACGCGAAGGAATCTCTTTAACAGAGTACATCATTTCTTGCTACGGAGCCCGTAAAGGAACACCTAGGGTTTTAGATGAAAGTTCAAGAAGAGAAAAAAAGAGGAAAGAAAAGACAAGAGGGAAAAAAAGAGAGGATCAAGCATTCATCGATATTCTTGCGTCTTGTTGCAAACTTTTGCCATAGGTTTAATCCATAACAGGTATGTGAGCTTCCATAGTGATGGTTTTGTTCACCCACACGCCAAATAGGTTATTTTCAGCCTGATTTCATTCTCAAAAGTTGAAGGATTCAAGTTCTTGATAGGTGTTCTTGAGGTTCATTATAGATCTTGTCTTGTTGGGGTTTTGATGATTTATTGAGATGAAAGTGATTTTTGGAGTGTATTAGTGTTTACTTAGATTGGGTAATTGAATCTAAGGAAAACTTGAGAAAAGAAATTGATCAAAAGCGATTTAAGGTTAGAAAACGAGAGGCAGAGTTGATCGAAAGCTTGCCTAGGGAGAAGCTGGAACGGTGCCCCCCAGATGCGGCCAAGGGGATGGGAAAGAGTGCCTGAGTGCGCTCAAATGATGTCTCTGAAGTTAGGATATGGCTCCCCGTGCTCGGAATGCACAAGGGTTGCCTGCCCCCACTCCTTTTCTTTCAGTTGTCCCGTTTGAGGTCATTTAAAGCGTATCTTCACTCCTTTTGATTCTAAACACTTAGAAATCATTCATAGCATGAATCATAACCTTGAATTAATAATTCAAGTTCAAGGTAAAGCTAAGATTAAGTTTTGAGAGTTATTTGAACCTTTTGAGAGAGTCTCTTTGAGTCCTTTTGAGTAGTCTTCTACAACTTCTAGTAACTTGTTTCAAGGCTCGAGCAAGTACGTATGAGGATAAAGAGATTTTATTCATTATTCTACTTTTTCATCATGAGATCCTTCATATCATGAACCATAACTCTTGAATTCATAATTCAGATTCAAGAGAGAGTTAAAAAGCACAGTTCAGGAAAGCCTTTGAGTTCAATTATGAATCCTTTGAGATCAACTATTAATTTGAACTAAGTTTTGAGTATGTAAGTAAGAAAATGAGAAGAGTTGTACACATGAGTTCCTTACTGATATTTTTACCCTTGATTCAAGTCTTTCATGCTCATAACTTCCGCATGAACCCCATCAGTTGAGTACCTTTGAGAGGAGTAGTATCTTTCAAGTTCTAAGTCTTGAGTATTGAGTTCATAATATCCTTTGAGATTATATTTCTAACCATAGGACTATCACATGTTACCCATGAATTCCTTAAGTTGAATTGTTCATGCCCATAATTCCGCATGAACCCTATAAGTCGAACAGTCTTGATATGAGGAGTACTTTTGAGTTCTTGAGTTGAGTAGTTCATGCTTATAATTCCTCATGAAATCTCCAAGTTGAAAATCATGAAATCATCTATAAATATCATATCATGAACCATGAATCCATACTTCAATTCAAGGAAAGTTAAGATCCAAGTTTAGAAGTTAAGAAACAAGTAAAAGCAAAGTTTATAAAGTTCTCAAAAGTCTTTTAGAAACACTTTAACTTTGTTTTAAGACCGAAAGTCTCAAGTTAAGCTAAAACTAAAGAGCCGAGTTCACTTCGGAAAAATCTATAGGGAACTAAGTATTCCCAAAGAATTTATAAATATTTTCACATTTAAGATAAGAGGAAACTAAGATTTCCAAAAGAGTTTTGAGCAGGGAAAGGGAACATCGATTCCAAGAGAGATTTTAAAGCTATGTGTTGAGAAATTATCTCAACCTAAACAAAGAAGTTGTTTTAAAAACACATGAGCTAAGTATATTTTTGGAGTAGTATTGAGCACCAATTGGGGATGCGAGTTCATAATAACTCAAGTCTTCATAAACCATGTAGTCATCATGGGTAATAATGGGTCATACTTTTTACACTAAGTTAAGCTAGGGGATCCACTAAGTTAAGTGTTCTATATGACGACAAAGTATAGGAAAATTTTAGCAGCGTGGGCAAGATGTTGCATCACCACTTAGACTCATAGTGATGGTTGTCGGTTAGAGAATATCTCACAGAAACTATATTACTTTATTAGATGAGTAAAGTTGAGTTTGTTATTGCATTTTCTTTAACGCACTAAGTTGCTTTTAATGTTTTATAAATCTTTTCAATATATTGCATGCGTATTCTTGATTTAAATTGAGTTAAGTATCCAGTGTTGAGTACCCAGATTTGAATATCATATCTTAGAGTTGAAAATCTAATATCTGAGTTGAATATCTTGTCCATAAGTACTTCTGAGTTGAGTAAGTTTGAGTAGTTTTCAGTATCCCTAAGTATTTTTTGAGTTGAGTAAGTTTAAAAAAAGATAAGTATGTTCCCATTTTTATCAAGTTCAAGCTTATGTTATGCTTTAGAATTCCCCTTACATGCTCGTACATTTCATATAGTAAGCCATTTGTCTTGCATCATCTCATGATACAGATAGGTATTGAGGATCATTAACAAGAGCTTCGTTGATACATCTGAGAGTTTGAGTTATCTATGGTGAGCCTCCTTGCTTCAGGATGATTTCATTTACTCTTCTATTTAGTTAGGATATCGTGGGTCTTGTCCCAACTTCCATCATTGTCAATTAGAGTCATCATGGATAATCAGTATAGTTGAGAAGTCTATATTCATTGATTTTGTTGAATGTTTTATAGACTAAAGTTTCCTTTTTTGGCGAGTTGTATATATTTTACTGTATAGAGGTTTCTTTGAACTTAAAGTTTGTGTTTAAGTAATTTTATGAACTTTTATTTCCGTCTTGAGCTTTTGCATGCTTAAGTTAGTCTTCTGATTGTAGTCAGCCAGGATGAGGGTTTGCTTGGGGATCAACAATGGTTCTTGAGTGTTGGTCACACCCGGGGTGTAGACTCGAGTCGTGACAAACTTGGTATAATAGCATAGAGTTTAAGTGTCCTAGGGTGGGTGTCTATGAAGTCGTGTCGAGTAGGATCTTGTTTATAATTGTGAGGGTCCCACTTCTATAAATGAGGGACTATAGACATTTAATAAACGTTTTCCCTTCTTCCATACTCTTAATCATGCAAATGATCTAAGTCATCGAGATCGATTCTAACTCATGAGTTCTCATATTCATTTGACTACCTATTATAGTATAGATGGTTGAAAAGTAAAGTTTAATAATCCTTATCCATGAGTTGTTCTTAGAAAGAGTATTGAGAAAGTCATGAGATTCTAGAGGGGCTTAAGAGAAGTCTAAGAGTAAGTTAAGTGTTAAGTTTAAGAGGAATGCACCCATATTTATTTGAAATGGCGTTTGAGCTAAAAGTGAGTTGTACTCTTTGTTTAGCTGAGGTACTTTTTAAGAAGTATGTTTAGAGATTGGGTTATGATTTTCACCCGAAAGAGTAGCATGAGTTATGAGATCATGAGCAGTACTAGTGAAAGAGCCAGAGTTAGAGGAAAGTATGCAGAGGCTTAGTGATCTAAGTAAAGGAGATGGTGTTTTGACAAGTTTGTTTCTATAGTCATGAACCTAATAAGTTATTAATGAAGAGTTTCCCTTGTGGTAGACTAAGAAGTGAAGAGTTGTAAAGAGTTCAAGATAGGAGGTAGAGTAAGTGTTGCAAGTCAATATGAGTTAGAGTACACCTTAACTAGAAAGGGGGTTATGATGATGTGTTATTGTGTTAGTAATGAAAAAGTGCAAGTGGTGAATATATATATATATATATATATATATATATATATAGAGAGAGAGAGAGAGAGAGAGAGAAGAGCCAGAGTATTCATAATGTGATAGATTAATCTAGGCTTATGAATTTTGAAAGGAGAACCTCATGGTTTTGTGTTGCGTCCAAAAGCACACCCAAGTGCACGTGGTCACTCAAGTAGTAAGTCGGATTTTTCGAGCCAAATGTTCGTACCAAAGAAACTTCGAATAAACAAAAACAAATATTTTATTCCCAAATAGATTAACTCAAAAGGCAATTAATTTGAGAAAGTTGTTTAAACTACTAATTGAACACTAACATTACTTAGTCATTTCAACCAAACAATTTCAAGCAGGGAAAGTTCACAATCTGAAAGGTATCCCCGGATTGTAGCATAGACCGACTTTCGGCTCAATATTTATTTATTCTAGTATTTAAAGGGTTAACTTCAATGTGGGTTGGCAAGGTTCATTTTACTATTACGATCTTTTGACCTCTAAGCGCCTACCATCATTAACAACCTAACTACATCATTGAGCGGGTTTAGGTATGAACCAAAAAAGGAGCATTAAGCATTCATCTTGCACTAAAATAAAGTGTGGAGTATAGGTATAATACTATCCTATTCACAAAACAATCTAGAATTCACCCTAGAATTAACACACCTCTCACATTCTTCGGTCTACCCCTCTATTCATCTTCCAAGTTCAAGAGTGGACACTAAATTTATTCTAATGTTGATCAAGTATTAAAATAGTAAAATAAGAATTTAATCACAATAAATTAAATAATCCTTCTAATACTAAAAACTAGTTCATATTAAGCCATCTACCATAGTTGTAACCGTAAAATAAGGGGGTTTAGCTAATTATAATACAAAATATCAAGATGAAATGTTGTCGAATCATACAAGACTTTACCAATGTGAAGAATAAGAAGAAGAAAGCAAAACCCCAAGAAAATTGCCCAAAATCACATTTAATGTGATCTCCCGTCTTTTTGGAAATTCAATATGTAATAAGATGATACTTAAATATTTTTAGTCTAGAATAAAACACGTGGACAAATTTTGGCGTTCCCTCGCACAAATTTGCACATGGCAGAAATGACTCCGCGACGCGCTCCTATGTGAACTCCTTTGTTATGGGGAGTTCCTTCTCGGCATGGATGAACATGCTCCACGACGCGGATGATCTCTTTTATAGTGAAATGTCCAATTTCTTTGCCCTTGTTTTCCTCCACTTCTTCTACTACTTTCCCACATTTGTTCCTGTGCCCTATTTTAGCTTGTTTCCCAATGCTTTTCAACCTGAAATATCTAATCATATTGGTTAGAGATGCGTTATAGAAAAGACTCAAAAAAATTAGTTATGACACCGAAATGCCCTCAACTCGGCTATATATATGGGTAAAATGGTTATTAGACCTATAAATACGCATTAGATCACCACCCCACACTTATAACTTCATTTGTCCTTGAACACTTCCACACTTATAGACACACGAAGACTCTACTACTATACTTCTAATAGCATTTTAGCTTCGGGCAGAATAAGTATAGCAACTTCACGACAACATGGCACTACTATGCATTTATAAGGATCACTCTAGCAATACAATCTAACCTCAAGAATAGACTCCTGCATACATAAGATTTGTGCACAGCCTTTGAAACCACAAATATATCAGTTTTCAGATATCATTAAACACATGCCCTTACTACAATTGAACACCTAGATTTACTTTATATTGACACTTTCACACAAAATAGGTGTAGGAAACAAGTTACGCTCACACTCTTAAAAGAATTCACTTGCTACAACCAACGAACCATAGGCTTGCCAGTAGTGTACTACTCCACTACTTTGAGGATAAGGAAGTTCAAGATCAATTAGGTCTTTTAAGGGTCGTGATGCAGGCTAGGGGATGAGTAGTAATCATTTTAAACTATAAGTAGTGAATGTCTTCCTAAGCGCTTTAATGCCAACAAACTTCAATTTCGAACCTTCTTCTAATAACCCCATATTAATGTCTTTTTCTTAGAACCATTTAACTCCTTTTTGAAACTTCACCTATTTTCACCATTTTCATTCTCATTTCAACCCTTTGGCCCCACTATTTTTATTTTCTTTTCCTCATAGACATCACTACATATCTAAAGAGCTCTTTTTTAGTTTTTTTTAATAAACAAGCCAAAACTTCTATTGGGGTGTTCCACTCAACTTCTGCTTCCTCTTTATTGTTCACACAAATCGCTTAGAATCTTTTGGATCAAAATTTCTAGGCCAAAGAAAGAACATGTATAAGTTTCACATTAGGCTACCAAAGAATAAGTTCAAGGCTCGAAGGGGCTAACTAGGGATGCATATCAAGGTGGGTACAAGAAGGTACAAATAGGGCAATTAAGGAATTGCCTATATCACTTACTAGACTCCTTATCCTCTTGTATATTCGGTATGCAAGCACTCCAGGAAAGTTCTAGACCTCAATCAATAACAAGGAATGCACAAATCCTACACACTTGGCACACCTTCAACTTGAAACTGATTACTATATATTATTTGTCAATTACCGACACCACTTAATTTAAAGCACACACACAACAAAAGAGACATATAAATGAGCCTAGATATCTCTACACAGAGTTATTTGATGTTTGCATCTGTTAGTGTACTAAAGAGCAATTGGTGTCGCCTCCGCTTGAAAGAAACACCCTATAGACTCAATTGACGAAACCAACCCTTAAGACGGTTGTCATCTATCTATCATAGAGCGGCTTGAATCAACTATGACACCGACTCAATGTTAAGAAACTTAATCTTTTCTTTTCTTTTTGTATTGTTCAATGGGACCGTCCTTGGCTAAAGAACCAAAAATAACTACTACATTTGTCCCATTTTATGGGACACCATTTCCTTTTTGGTCAGTCCCAAAAAGAATATCACATTTTCTTATACGTAAAGTATTTAAAGGTACAATTTCTTTTTTACGCTTGTTAGCCCCACTTAATTTGAAAATAGTACTCTATTACATTTATGAGGAGAAGGAAAATGAGTTTATTTTTTGAAAGGAAATTTGGTACACATTTCAAAGTCTTTATTATTTCTTAAACTCCGTGCCAGGTCAAACTTCGCCATATAAAATGGGATTGAGGGAGTACCAAAGAACCTAAACAAAACAGCAAACACCACAAAAAAAGCAAAAAAAAAACAAACAAAACAATAAACAACCTAGCAAAGCGAAAATTATGTACACATATATATCCCCCCACCCTACACTCAAAATTTAACTTTATCCCTAGTAAGATAGGATTAAAAATAAATCAAGGTAAGGTGGGCTTATCTACTCAGGCATCCATATCGGCATCACCGCCGGTGTCCTCGAGAGCTAACAAGTCACCCTCCTCAAAATCAGAATCGGATTCACTATCCGATGTAGTTCTCCTCTTGTCCTCATTTGTTGGGACATCATCCCAAACCAACTCCAGAAATTCAGGTCCCAGTCCAAGCATTGACTTTGCATGTTCATTCAAGGGGTACTTTGTTGCCACCTTATCCAAGTGCTCCTAAGAGGAAGCTCAACATCCATTTCTATGATGCAACATTTCTAAGACATACATACGCGTTGTGATCATGTCATCCCTCTTATTTTGCTCCACTGTGGTAAGTGTGGGTCCATGTACAATTTTTGGCCCCTTGGTCTTGCTAACGTCGAGGGTTGTGGTGAATAGTGGCACCATGTAATTCACGTTCTCCTTCGGGACACCATCCTGCCTGTACAATTTAGTAATTAGTCCCCCAAAGCATACCTTCTTCCTTAGTGGACTCCTTCCTTGCGTATTGTCGATTTGAGCATCGCTCCTATGTCGATGGATAAATCAGTCATTACTGCATACACCAAGCATATCCGGTCCGGTGTCACCTTAGTAAAGTGAAACCCCGTTATGAAGCAATTCATGACGATCTTAAACCACACCCCGACCTCCCTATTCATGTTGGCATAAGAATAGGATTGATGATAGTCACGATGCCCATGCCGAATTCATTTGGCAGTGGATTGGGGACCACACAGAGCATGAAGAATATCCTGATACGAGGGACTAATGTTGATCCTTGTGAGAACAACAGAAGAGGCATTGGCGGTCCCTAATATTTGGTTCAACACAGTCGGTGTCAGAGGGACCTCCACACCTCACAGTGTCACTAATGAGAATGAGCATCAATTTTCCAGTTGGCGTAGAATCCCCTCACTATGCTGACATTGCACGGGCTCTTGAAAAACAAAACCTAGATGTAGCTTAAGAAAATGATGCCTAATGTGTGGGAACTCCATCTCCAAATTTACATCCTCAAGAACCACATCGGAGAAATATTTGGTTTCCGTGTGGGATTTGTACCACTTCAGACCTTTCAATATGATTGCTTCGGACCCATAATGCTGAGTTTGACCCCTTGGGAGTGAGGGTGTCGGAGGAATAGTGGTGCCCGTCTTGACTCTCGTACGGCTACTAGACGCCAGCGCAATGCCTGATCTTTGTGAACTAGACATGGTAACCTGCAATCAGACATACAACATATCAGTTATGGAGATTCAATAATGGATGGAAAACCCCACACTTAATTTCGAGCACTACTTGACAAACAACAAGGTACTCAGACTTCCCAATGTCGTTTGTAGCATATCAATCACAACATTCACCCTTTCCTAAAAATCCAATTCTGAACCATTGAGGTTCTACTCAAGAATTCAAACCACAAACAAAACAACTCATCTAAGCATCTCTATCAACCCCCAAAATTAACACTCATGAATTCACAACACCCAATTTTGTTTACCCAAGTGATTCAAAGAGTGACCTGTTGCAACATTTGTAATCTTTAAACAAAGTAGCCACACATATAATCACAAATTTAGGTTAAATCTGTCGAGAATTCGACCTATTAAGCCTACTTTATATGAGGAATCCCTCAAACTCAGCCCCATCACAAACAAAACCTACAATAACATAACTATTCTCAAACTCTGTCACAAAAAAAAGAAGAAAAGTTGCAAGAACGTACCTTGAGTAGTAGAAAGAAGGAAGAATTGAGAAAGTTGAAAGGATTTCTTCAACTCACGCGACAGACTTGATTTATGGAGCGGGAAGGGTGGAAAAAGGGATAAAATCGCACCAATTTGTGAGGGAAGTGATGTAAAAACGTTAATTTTAGGGGTTAAAAGGGGATGGAGTCGGGTTATTACCCAATTAACAGGGTAAAACCCGACTTTTTAAATACAAAGATCAGGAAACCTACCAGTTCCGCAACGCGGAGCTATCACGGACTTGCCATGTCAGTTATTAATTTAGGTCCACAGAAGAAATATTGAAGGGATGGAATATGTTCGCGACGCGGAGATATCGCAGACTCCTCTGGAATTGTACCCCTTTCTTTTAGTTAGAAATGGAACATATCCGCGATGCGGAGATGTCACGAACTTGCCTTGGAATTTCACTCATTTTCTTTGAGTTCACAATGGACCATGTCCGCGACACGGAGATGTCGTGGACTCCCCTTGATTGAACCATTTTTTTGTCTTGGCGTTAAGTACTATATGGGAACAAGTCCCGGCATGGTGGTGTTGCGGACTCCACTGGTTGCCTATCAATTTTTGCAACCAAAAAATATATTTTTGTAAATATATATTAGAAAAATGAAATAACCCTTAATTGAAATTAAACTAAACTATTATATTAAAATAAAATACAAATGCAAGAAATTTCACAATCACCCAGCCTCAGGTTGCCTCCCAAGTGAAACCTGATAGAACGTTGCGGCATGACTCAACTTCCTCTCGTTCGTTGCTTAACTCCAGGTTTTTTTACTTCTTGATTAAATTATTGTCCAAAATATTGTTTCACCTTTTGCCTATTCACAATGAACGTGTATTGCTTTCCTTAATTCCATAACTTTATAGCTCCATGGTCCGTCATACATACCACCTCAAATGGTCCACTCCATTTTGACTTCAACTTACCTGGAAACAACCTTAATATAGATTTAAACAACAACACCTTTTTTCGGGATCGAAAAGTCGAGACACAATATGCTTGTCATATTATCATTTGGTCTTCTCCTTATAGAACTTGTCATTTTCATAAGCATAGAGTCGGAACTCTTTTAACTCATATAATTGATCCATCCTTTTCTTGTCGGATAGTTCCGGATCCATCCAGGTTCCACTTCTTTACTGCCAAGTAAGCCTGATGTTCTCGTTCAATTGGAAGGTGACATGCTTTGCCGAACACCTGATGATAGGGAGAAGTCCCTACAAATGTTTTATAAGCATTCTATATGCCCATAATGTATCATCAAGCTTCATTTCCCAATCCTTCCTTTGGGAATTCACCATTTTTTGTAGATTCTACTTCATATCCCGATTTGATACTTCTACCTGACCATTGGTTTGAGGGTTGTATGTTATAGCCACCTTGTGCCTGACTCCATATTTAGCTAACATGTTCTTTACCAATTTATTTATGAAGTGCGTCTCGCCATCACTGATTATTTCTTTAGGAGTTCAAACCTGAGTGAAGATATGTTTTTTAGAAACTTCAACACCATCTTAGCATCATTTGTCTATAATTCCGCTACCTCAATCCACTTTGACATGTAGTCCACCGCCACAAGTATGTACTGATTTCAATTCGATGGACGGAATGTCTCCATGAAGTCTATCCCCCAAACATTAAATAATTCAATCTCCAGAATGTTATTCAATGGCATCTCATGTCGTCTAGAAATGGACCCCATTCTTTGGCATTGATCATAGCTTTTCACATAACCTACAACATTTTGAAACAAAGTAGGCTAAAAACCCCGATTGAAGCACCTTATGAGCAGTGCACTCACCTTCATGATGACCCCCATATGCAGACGTGTTGCAACTAACAATAACTTGTCTCATCTCATAATTAGGCACATGCCTCCTCCTCATTTTGTCCGTCCCTTGGTTGAATTAATGTCTCATGTCATATGTAGAACCGAGCATCATGAATGAGCTTCTTCTTTTTATGTGAGGTTTAACCTAGTGGAAACAATATGCTAACCAAGTAATTCACGATGTCCTCATAACGTGGTAGCACGGTCACCTCTAATGCCAATAGTTGAACATATGGGAATTTCTTCCTAGTCTTCCCTTGCTCACCCATTTGTGTCGAACTCTCCAGCCTGAACAAGTGGTCTGCAATCTGGTTTTCAAAACCTTTTAGATCTTTGATCTCGATGTCAAACTCTTGCAATAATAGAATCCACTTAATTAACCGCAACTTTGCATGCTTCTTGTTTAACAAGTACCTAATACCTGCATAATCAGCATAAATAATAACTTTAGTACATACCAGGTAAGATCTAAACTTGTCAAAAGCATAGACCAAGGCTAGCATTTCTTTTTCTGTCACGCGTAATTAACTTGGGTTGCATCCAATGTTTTGCTTGTATGATACATTAAGTGGAAGACCTTCTTTTTTTTATTTTTCGCAATGCGACATCACTTGCATCACACATCAGCTCAAAAGGAAGCTCCTAACTTTGGAAATTTAAGATTGGGGCTTCATTGAGCTTATTCTTCAAAACCCCGAAAGCTTGTATGAATTATTCATCAAATACAAATTTCATCTCCTTCTCTGGGAGACTGCACATGGGCCTTGTAATCTTAGAGAAATCTTTGATGAATTTCATGTATAACCACGCATAACCTAGAAAACATCCCACCCCTTTCATAAATATTGGAGGAGGAAGCTTTTCAGTTACTTCCATTTTGGCACGATCATCTGGAAATGAGTTTAGGACATGATTAGTCTCTTCACATCTAGCCATCAGCATTTCTAAATTATCTAATCACCTATAAAATACTCCCCAAATACTGAGAAATCATCCATGAATATCTCAACAAAATCTTCAACCATATCATGAAAATAGTCGTCATGCATCTTTGGAATGTGGTCGGGGCATTGCATAGCCCAAATGACATTCTTTTGAAAGCATATTTACCATACAAGCAAGTGAATGTGGTTTTATCCTGGTCCTCTGGTGCGATCATAATTTAGTTGTATCCCGAATAGCCGTTCAGAAAATAATAGTATTCTTTCCCATCCAACCGGTCCAACATCTGATCAATAAAAGGAACCGGGTAATGATCCTTTTGGTTACTTCATTAAATTTCCTGTAATCTATACACATTCTCCATCTTGTGACTGTCTTGGTTGGAATGAACTCATTTTTCTCATTGGTGATCACCATCATGCCTCCCTTCTTAGGCACACACTGAACTGGACTGACTCACTTTTAATTTGAAATTGAATAGACAATACACGCATCTAGACATTTTATCACCTCATTGCGCACCACATCTTTCATTACCGGTTCAGCCTACGGTTCCGTTGCACAATTGACTTGTGTTCTTCCTCCATGAATATTATGTGCATGCATAAAGTTGGGCTGATTCCAGGTATGTCAGCTATCTGCCATCCTATCGTCTTTTTCCTCTTCCTCAATATTTTCAAGGATGATTCAACCTACATTTCGGATAAAGCAGAAGAAAGGATTACAGGTAAAAATTCTTTGGAACCTAAGAATGCAAGCCTAAGAAGAGAAGGGAGGGCCTTTAGTTCCAGTTTTGGTCTTTCCTCAATTGAAAGCTTGGGAGGTGGTCCCAAGACTCTGTACAATGGATCCACAAACTTGTGAAACATACTCACATTCAAAACATTTAAGATGTTAGCCATCTACCTAGCATAAACATCTCCCTCAATGTCTTTCCCAATCAACACTCTCTCTAGAAGGTCCTTGGCTTCAAAAAATTCGGGTTTCATTTATTCATCAATGACTGTAATTGCAGACAACTCTTTATATATAGAAAGCAACTTCAGTGCCTTGTAAACAATAAATACCTCGACCTTGTCATGGTCTCTCATTGTTAGCCTACCACCCTGTATATCAATTAATGCACCTCTCATTATTAGGAGTGGCCGTCCCAAAATAAACAGAATCTCATGGTCGAGCTCAAAATCCAAAATGACAAAGTCGATAGGGAAAATCAAAATTCCCGCTTGAACTAAGACATCTTCAATAACACCATCTGGCCTTGATAACGAACGACCAACTAATTGTGACATATTTGTTGTGGATTTTGGCCTTCATATTCCATGTATGAGGAACATGGAAGTTGGCATCAGATTGATACTTCCGCCTAAATCGCCCAAACCTCTTGCTTCAACACTTTTGCCAATTTTTATCTGAACCGTGAAACTTCCCCAATCATATCAACTTGGTTGGGATCCTATTCTCAATTCTAAAACTGCACTCCTCAATGAGTACCAGTGTCACATACTCAGCCAATCAACTTTTGTTGGCCACCACATCGTTCACATATTTGGCAGACTTGCACAACACATCAATCAAAGGCAAGTTAACGTGTACATATTTGAGTAATTCAATGAACTTGCCAAAACACTCCTCTTTTTTCTTTTTGAATTTAAATGGGAATGGAGGAGGTGGTTTCTCTTTTGGTTCCTCATCCACCCTTTGTTCACTTGATTCTGCTTCCTCTACTTGCTTTCCTATTTCTTCAACGTCTTGTGCCTTTGGAGTCAACCCTTCCAATGGACGACCACTCTGATTGCTCACAACATTTTCCTGCTTCGGGTTTCGGTCGGCAATTCCTGGCAAACTCTCCTATGGTCGGGAATGTTGGGCACTATCAAACTTCCAAAACTATTTCTCCAGATTCTGAGTTTCCAATTGATTGTTTCGAACATTTGTCCCCAAGTTAGCTTGATTTTCCATGGTTTGTTTTAGCATTTCTTCCACACTCATAGCACCTTTCTTGGTGGCCTGCTGATTACCACGATTTTGCTGATTTCCATGCTTTGCTGATGGTACTGTTCTCTACTACTTTGTGTTCTGTATTGGTTCTGTCATTGATGTTGGTTTTGATTGCCACTTTAGGAAAAGTTTGGGTAGTTTTGTCAGCTTGAGTTATAGGTGTTAACACCTTATTTGGACCTCCACATAATATATTAGTCAACGAGATTCTTAAATTTCAAAAGATTTTAAATAATTAATTCTTATAAAGTTCAAAAGATTGTTCAAGTATTTGACGTTCTGGTCTCTTTTATAATTTCTAATATTAAATGTGTTTTTATATAAATATTGTCTCAAAAAGATTTTATTTTTAATTAAATATTTTGTTAATTAGTTTAGCTTAATTATATGCTACGTGTTGAGTTAATTAGTTTATACTTAAGTTAATTATTTATTTTGTTAAAATAATAAACTTGTTAATTAATTTTTATAAGTTTCGTCTTAGTTAACTTTTTGCTATTTCCACTTATTAACTCAATTTGGCTATCAATGTTTGGGACTTCGTTTGGCTAAAATTGCAACCTATTGGTCGATTAATCAATTAAAAATCTAACAATTTGAATCCTACCCTCGATCCATTTTTCCTTCATCCTGAGCAAGTTTCGGGCCTTATTCCTTTTGAGCAGCCTCTCTTCTCAATTTCCATGTCCTAAATAACCCAACCCATTTCTTGTTGCAATGATCAACCCTTCAAATGCCCAACCCATTTTCTCATCCTTTTTTGTTTCCCAATTTCAGTCAGCCCAGAACCAAGACCCGATCCATCTCCAGTTAACAAAGAGGAACCTAGAAAACCCAATTCCAAGTATCCATTAATGACAGCAGCGACAAAAAAACATAGGAAGAACGGCTTATTCACGTCTTTTCCAAAACAAAAATAACGCATATGAGGCAAAAGACGAATGCACGACATCCTCACAGCCCAAGATTTCATCAAAATACACGGAAAAGCAGTCATGGATTGCACTACACTATCTCATATTGTCTTCTTCTTTCCGTCCTTTCAATTTGCAGTCATAGGGGCACATGGAAAATCGTCCTTGATAGCTTGAGATCGAACCACGTAATACAAGAAGGACTTCAAACCAATCCTAGCCATTGGTTCCTCTTTACCTCCTTCGGGATAGAGCAAATTCTTCAGAAAAGGGTGTTTCTCTTTAATGGGAAAGGAATTCAAGTTTGAATTTGAGATGAGCCTTCAACCTGATTTCATTCCATTTCCCCCCAATCGAACTTTAATTTTATTCTATATAAACTTCATCTTCTCCACTGTTAAGGGGATTAGAAAAAATTGGTGAGAAGTTACATAGAGAACTCCAATGCTATAAGAATCGTTCAGAAAACTTATTTTAGAAATATCGTTTTTTCTCATTCCCGTTTGTGGTGGTTTCTAGTCGGTCATCCGCGTTTGAGTTTTGTGGTAGAGGAATCACGATCAACAGCTGGTCGTCATCCCTGTTTGCTACTCCTCAAAAGGTAATGTCTCTTCATAATATTCTCTCCACCTATTCAACCTTAGAGAAACATTCCGATGATGGAAGTTTTTATTTAGCTGGTTGCAGGTTGTTGGCTGCTTTTTTTATTTGATATTGAGGGTTAACTTCTACTTGTGGTTTGTTGTTGTTTTTCTTTGTTTTCATAGTTGTTCTGTCACTAGTTTGAAGATGTCCTCTCTTAGTTTTAGTTTGTGTATATCAATTTCAGAGTGCTTGAAATGTCACAATCTGATGTCCTAACACCCTGTTCATTCCAAGGCCGCTTTCTCCAAGATTTTATGCTTATGAGTTTCTTTATTTATTTATTTATTTATTATTATTTTATTTTATTTTTCTTTCTCATCAGACATTTGAATCTTAGCTCTATTGAAAATAAATAAAATTTTGTCAATTTAATGTTAAGTGCACTATTTCTTGCTTATTAAATATGAGTTTAGTTGTTTGGAGGAGTTGATAATTTTGTCATGAATATTTCATTGAGCCTAATTGTAGTTGTTGTATAGCAAGATTCTAGTTTCTAGCGTATTATGTTACTAATTTACGTAGTAAGCTTTGCACGTAGGAGTTTTGGTTCTAACTCATGTTAATCAAATGTATGCTCCTTTTCAAATGATATCATTGTCTTGTTAAGGTTTTGAGTTTCATATATTATGTTTACTGAGGAAATGGATTTATTGACATTATTATTATGTGCACAATATTTGTTTTTAAGTATAAAAATTAATTGTCAATACTTTAGTTATATATAGTAGGGTCTAGTCTATTTAAAATTCTAGTATCAATTATTATATTATGAAGTTGTGTGATAATATTAGCAATAAGTAGTCATGTTTTACTATTTTCGGTTGTTCTCCTTTGTCAACACGCTAGATTTCTTCTTACTGTATATCTTTTTACTTATTTGTTGTTATCGAGTGTGCTTATTTCTTTTGTGGGAATACCAAATTTAAGCATCAATTATTAGCAATAGTATTTTCTACTCAAATTGATTCTTCCAATGTTTATATTTTTATGCATGTGAGATCTGCCCGAGTTCATCAACATTTCATTTCCTTCTTTCCCCGCATTTTGAGAGATCTGTTAAGGCTCAAATCCTTTATTAAATCAGCCAGCCAATAGAATTGAAGACCAATTCTACGAATTTAGCGTAAAGGTCTTCAAAGCAAACATATAGGACTGTATAGACTAGTATACATCTAGTGTATATGAAAAGTGGGAATACGACCCTCTTTTCTTTAAGATTGTATTTTGATATTTTGGGCCTAAGCCCCTTGTCTTTTAATTATTATTATTTCATTAGAAGTTTAGAACAGGTGAAAGCCAAAGGCCCAAAGGAAAATTATTTCTTTAAGTTTAGGACAGGTGCAACACAAGTGGACCTTTGGCCCAAAACAAAAATGGGCCCACATATTGGCTTAGACGGACAGAAACTAGATTTGGGCCCAACACTATTTCCCTCTTTACATTACTATGTTTATTTTTCTTGTTTATATTTGTCATTAATCTTAGGGTTGAAAAATTTAAATCCCCGAAAGACGCTTATTTCGTTTAGATAATTTAACCAAATTGATTTCTCAAAAAGACTTAAAAGAATTTTTTTTCCAAACAAATACCTCACTTAGCAAGTATATCCCAATACCCCTCCTTTTCCCTTTTTTAAAATTGCCTTAAGTTATAAAATATATTAATTTTTTCAATTAAAAGTAAGTTAATTCACTTTTATCCAAATAAATTAATTGTCGGATAACCTCATCAGTGGATATTCTAGGTATTTTAAAACCTTTCTATAATATTAATAAGAACCCCGAACCCCTTCAAATATTTTCAATTGATTCTCTGTTTAATTAGTTGAAAATCAGTTTTCTTAATCTCCCTTTAAAAATTAAGTGGCGACACTAAACCTGTCTAATTATATTTTTTTTAAAAATAAAATGAAATGATGATTCTGCTTGAGACTTAGATGGTTCTAACCTTAAAATTAACTTGTTTGGCTACATGTGTTTAGTTTTTTATTTTTCTTATTTATTGTATTATGAATGGTTGCATTTCATGACATTCGATTCTGCCAAACGACAAATAGATTGCATTAGGAACAAAAGCGGTTAAGTGGCTTACCGCATTTGTCCTTCATAAAAAACAAAAGTTGAATTATTTGGAAGTGATAAACAAATAATTGTCTAGTGGTTATCCAACATCATTTATTAGACTTGACCCTGTTGTTTGTCCAACTCGGGTAACCAAGTCTTGTCTAAACCAACTCTTAGTCAACTTGTGTAGAGCGAAACCAAAACCTTTTAGCGCATTGAACTAAGATGACCCAACACCCAAGGCGTGTTGGGCCTATTAAGGAGACCACCTTGAGTCCACAACGGTCCACGATCTAAACGGACGGTCATACTTATTTGTTTAAATTTGAAGGATGTATACGTTGTTTGAATTGCTCGTTGGAGTTTGATATTTTAATCGTTTGTTCTAGTCGAAATCGTGGACATCCAGAGATGACAATATATAAAAAAAATGAATGACTTTCTATGGAAGCATAGTTTAATGAGCAATGTAATTTTTTAAATGACATATATCCTTCAAATCGTTAGACCTACCGTTGGCACAACAGGGTCACATTTCTGTTTAGAGAGCCAATAACTGTTTATACTATAAGTGTTTGTATGATTATATTGCTTTATTTGGAGATATTCTAGCCCTGTCATTCTCGAAAAAGAAAATTATTATTTTCTGAACCCTTTAAAGCAAAAATATCGATTCTTTATCAAAAGTGTGTCCAATACTCTTCGAGTCTTTATTTTCTGAATAAAAAATCAAACTTCAATTTTTCAAATCTTACTCTCTCATATCATAAAGAAATTTGCCATTTAAAATCGAAAAACATTCAAGTTTGTTTAACTACATAGGATTTGAATTCTCCCCCGTGAGATACGTATGCAGACTTCCAAGGTTCGGTCCCTATTTTGAGAAATTTTATCTTTACCAACCCTATCAAGGAGAATAGTGTTTCATATCAATCAAAAATTAGAAGTACGACAATGAAATATCTAATGGACTTGTCTTGACTCAATTCAACATCTTTGATTCACTAATGCGAAAGTCAAGTTGACAAATTCCTATCTATTTAGCTAATTATATATACCCATAGGCCTGTTTATCTCTGAATGAATCAACTCTTGTGTGTTTACACCTATGTGTCATATCTTGTATTATTTATCACCTTCAAGCACTAATACATTTATATTTTGAGTTATTTTTTATTTGTCAGGTATTTAGAATTGATCTGTGTTTATAAGTTGGCTGGTCATCCTTAATTCACAAGGCCTAAGGCCCCCAAAGATTCCTCCCCGATCAAAGTTTTCAAAAAGAAAAGGCAGTAATGGCTGATAACAATAAAGAGATTGGCCTAAAAGATGTTACCGTGGATCATCCCTCCATCGATGAACAAAATGAATTGATTGTGCAACTGATGCAACAAATTGTTGAGTTGAGGGTTGAGGTCCAGAAAAAGCATAATTTTCTAAATTCGGGTATCAGCGCCAACATTCCAAGCAATGTAAGACCTCCACTCTACTATGATCCTTTGAATTTGACTGCAGAACATATCATCAACCCGGCCTCTAACCCCGCTCGAAATCTCCAAATCATCGACCTAACCGCCCCAAATCCCCATCATGCATCTGTCTCTTACCAAGTGTCGCCTCTTCCTCAAGGTACCTAGCCTTAAACCTTCTCTCAACATCAAAATGCCAACCCTAAAGCTTACCCTACCTATAAAGATCAAAATGTAAACAAGTCGCAAACCTCTGTCACCAAAATCAACATACAAACCCCCAGACTTTCCTAAAAAATTACCAAGTCAGTCAAAATACATAGAATCCCTCCATTGCTCCACCATTGCTTCAAAATAATACTTTTCCAAATTTCAATTCCAAATGAACCCTATTCAAACTGTTCCGAGCTTGATTAATATGAAGAACAATAGTGAAAGTGGAGGCCAAAAGGAAGAGACAACCAAGCTGAATATGAAAAAAGAAATCAGGAAAGCCATGAATAAGTTGTACTATATTCCTGAAGTCGATGGATTGTACTATGAAGACATGTGCATCCATTAGAATCTGGACTCCCCATGAAGTGTTTAAAGTTCCAAAATTTGACACTTTTGAAGGAACAAGGAATCCATTTGCGCACCTGAGGCCCTAGTGTGACCAGCTTATGGGAGTTGGGAGGTATGAAGCTTTATTAATGCATATTTTTAACTGAATTTTGAATGGAGAAGCTTTGGAATGGTTTACCTCCCATGAGATAAAGTAATGATCTAGTTGGAATGCACTAACTAAAGATTTCGTCGAACGGTTCGCCTAAAATATGGAGATCTTTCCCGATCGCTATTCTTTAGAGAGAATTAAGATAAAATCCGCAAAAATTTATCGTGAATATGAGACTGGTAGAGGAAAGAGGCCACACGGTTTTGACCCCTTATGTCTGAGAAAGAGATTGTTAAAGTGTTGATACACATTCAAGTGTCAAAGTATTATGAGAGGATAATATTTCTCATTGAAGCAAATTCTGCAAAGATAGTCAAGGTAGGTGAAGCTATCAAAGATGGACTCAAAAAACTGGAAAGATTTCACGTGTCGGTGCCCCTAGTGAATCTTCAAGATTGTTGAAAAAGAAGAGAGAGGATGTGTCTTTTATTTCATGTGCATCTAATGGAAAAGGATACTTTAGAAAATCCTTACCTTACAAAAGTTATACTTGAGCTCCACAAAATTTAAAACCAGCTTGATATACCTAATAAGGTTATCAAACACTACAACTGAGTTACCAAGTTCTACCTCCTAATTACCAAACTCCACCACCGAGTTACCAAATTCCACATCTTGATTACCGAACTCCACCTCCAAATTACCCATCTATATTACCAAGCTCCATCAGTTAATTGTTAAAATATCAAATCCAGTTACAAACTCCGCAACCGCACTACCAAAATGCCCCTCCTAGCTACCGATCTCTTTAGTACCCTAATTTTCAAATGGAAACACCAAGTCACCAAAATCGTTCAAACTACCATCAAGTACCTTTACATCCATGAAATAATTACAATCATCCTCGCCCAAATCTTATGAAGAAACCTTTTAAAGCCTTCACTCTTTTGGTTGAGTGTCGAACACAACTTTTTGATAGATTGGAATCAGTTGGACTGATACAAACAATTGATCCAAAAAATATCAATGTCAACTCCAAGTTTTATAGACCCTATGTTCACTATTCTTACCGTCCAGGAGGTGTTGGGAATATTACTGAGCATTGTATCAATTTGAAACATAAGATTCAAGACTTGATACATCAAAAGGTCATCACTCTTGAGACTGTTAATCCTAATCTCAATAGTAACCCCATGTCGAGTCTTGGAGGGGTTACCATTAATATGGTAGAATTTGAAGAAGATACGAATGTGGAGAAAGTTATAATCTTAGCCAACCTTGAGATGATTGGGAAAGTTGTAAGACCTCAAAAATGACTTAGGTGAACTAGATCATAACATGTTTTTAATAGTGGTATAAGGTCGTAAAGTTGTAAAATATGTGGTATTAAGGCAGTGTGTAATATTTTAGGTGTATTGGAACTCAAACGTCAAGGGACCACTAAGACGTTCGACGACTAAGTCACCTATGTGCCTCATATGTGGTTCTATGTGTTTATGTGTGACTAATGAGGTTATAAGGTCCTTAAATTAGTTATTATAGAATATATGGCCAGTGTGTCAAGTGTCGTAAAGTTTGGAGGTCAAACATCCTAGAACGTTCGAATGGTTTGCCTTGAAATGACCTTGTGTGTCTAGGCATGTTTTATCGAATTTTACGTGTTCGTTTTGGATGAAATTTATGTGACAGGCGATAAAATTATATAGTACCATGTTTGGTTTGGAAATGTTTGAATAAACATCTTCAAGTACCATCCAAGGGTCCTTGAGGAAGGACCCATGTTGGTAGCTAAAACTGCCCAAGGCAGTCCCACCTACGGATGGCAAACGACGACCAGTGTCCTGGTCGACGCCTTGTAGGTGGAGGGATACGTATGGTACTTAGACTAGGAAGAAAATATCCCATTTTCCAGTATCTAAACACATCGACGGAGTACAAGACATTCCGTGTGTGGACTAACGCCCCGTCGATGGGAGTCTGTTCCTGCATGCAGTTCACTGCCAAGTGAGGGGTGAACTTGTAATTATACAATAAGAGTTTTGGAGGTTCCTCAGGGGTCTTTTTGGATATTTTAACATATATATAAGCATAAAACACTAAGGAGAATTAATTCTTCCAAATCAAAATCCCAAATCCCTTAGAAATTCCTTAGAACTGTATTGGAGCCAAAACACAAGGAAGGGATTGGATTGAAGAACATAGTGAAGATTATTCATCAAATTGAAGAATTAGATTCATTGTGGTATGGCCTTTCATCCTTTAAACTCTCTTCATCAAGCAGCCTAACTCTCAAGATGTTTTCTAAAGTTTTCAAGTTGAATTGTCCAAGTTTATGATCTATTCCATGGGTTCTTGCATTAATGATTTCTAAACATTGAATAATTATTTAATGGTATTTTATTGATTATTTTAACCTAAATTACCTATGAACCCATGAATTGGATGAACCCTAGTTTTTGACTAAGTTATAAGTTACTTCATATTGATCTAATGTTGATGAATTCTAATGTAGTTTTATGTAGGCTAATGATTGATGTAATAATTATAGTAAATTGATATCTAGGTTGCATTAGATTGATGAATATGTAGTAATTTGACCTAGTTTCATAAATATTCTTATAATTATGTTGATTGTTGGTTATGGCCATGGGTAAGGGCCTTGTGATATCAAATGTGGTGATTTGACATTGGATTGAGGTGTTGAGGATGATGTGGTAGTGATCTCCCCTATTTCCTTTATTTCTTATGATTATTAGACTTCAATTACGTTGTGACTGGTATGATCCACTTATGGTGGCGGTGTTATGTACTTTACTTCCAATTGATGTGGCCTTGTCGGCGTTATTTTAAGTAATATGATGATCATGGCCTTGTCAGTAAACTACTTGAAGTATTGTGATGATTATGTGAAGTATGATAATGGATATGTACATGATAAGTAATGTGAAAGTATATGTGTTCTATTGATGTTGTATAGGTGATAATGTTAGACTATGCATGTGTCTTTATGTGTATAGTCTTAAGGATTGATGTATGTTATTTCTACTTGAATATATGAGTCTATGATAGTCATATTTATGTTGATATGATAGTATATAGGATGAATTAAAGATGATAAGGGTTTTTTCTATGTGCTTCTAAAATGACATGTATTATGAGTTGAAGTAAAGTATGTGGTGTCTTGTCTTAGTTGACTTGTGTCCCTTGCTTGATGTATATATGAAAGTGAATATGTTATGTCTTGACTTAGGATGATAAAGTCTCTTAGTATTAAATGTATGAATGACATATGACCTTAAAAGAAGTTAAGAGGGTTTTTTATGTGAAACCTTAAACCTAGTGGTAATGTTATGAATGTTGAAGTCGTAAGCCACAATGATATCCTTCAAAGAAAAGGAATGACATACTTAAGGTTAATTGGCTGGAAAGGCGTCATATTAATCCATAGGAAATTCATCATAAGCTTCTTGTCACTATTGGGAGGCATCCCTAGTGGACCTTTCTTAGGTAAGGTAAATGCGATTTGGCCTATGAACTTGATACGGAACCCTTTTATATAAACCTTAAGTGTAAATTACACTATGAGAACGAAAGCTATCACCGATTGAGTATGGTAAGGGAAGTTTCTCTAGTTAAAGAATAACACTAGATTATAAAGCATGCCCTTCATATTCCTTGACCATGTGCCTACATGGGATATGTCTAAGTTATACCATTGGCAAGTAGAACACCCTCATCAGAGTAGGTTAGAACTTCGGATTCCATATCTTGCTATCATGGTCTATGTCGGTTATTGCCTATATGGAATACCTATTATCATTAGGGAAGTTCTATGAAGTTTAGGTAGTGGCATGAGAGGCTATCTAGACATTACACAATAGGCTTTGAAGGTGTTATTGGGAGTTCCTAGGTCTTGTCCAAGACCATTACTTGAATGTCCTTTATGTGTGGAATATCTCCTAAATGAACTACTGAATGTAATGACTTAAGTTAAGAAAGTATGTTAATTGAATAGGTATTTATCTAGAGTAGTTAAGGGTTGTTAAGTCAAGGTGTGAAGGGGGCATAGGAATGGTCACTTTGTATCTTACCTAGATGAGTCTTAAGAATGACTCTAGTTAGGGAAGATATTGATTATGTGGACATAATCTAAACTTAGGTAGTCTTAAGGATCTTTTAGATAGTCTTGAAGAGTTCAATCATGGAAGTTATCTTCTTGATTTACTTAAGTAAGTCTTTTGATAGCCTTTGGTAAGGGAATGTCATATTATCTCATGTTGATGTGGTTAATGTCTTGTAATTGTGTATATGTCTTATTATATGTATTCTTAAGGGTCATTTAGGTATGCTTAGGGAGGTTGTATGGGAGGTCTCTTTTTTTGTTGCTTAAGTGGGTCTTAGGCTATAGCTTTTAGTGAGAAGACTACACGTTAAGAAGTATCTAAGGAAGAAGTAGACAACTTAACTTACAGTGAATTCCTTCATTGTACAGTGAGTTGAGCTTACTGTAAGGGTAGCTCAAAAATCTGTTTGACTGCTTAATTGTTATCATGTGTGTTTCTAAGTTGTTAAATGTTGTTCTTATGATTATACTATGGTTTTTAAATGAAAAGATGCACATTTCTAATAAATGTTCGTTTTCGTGATTTTCATGCATTATGTCATACTTAGTATAATTGGTTGTACTAATTCATGCTTTTATCTATCTCTATAGTTGTTGGTAGTGAGGAGCATTTGGGAAGGAAGACTTGTACCATAGCATCATTCAAGAGAAGTTGAAGTATGTCCTCATTTGACTCGAGGGCATAGATGTCTTTTATGTTTCTTATTGAAGTATTATAATAGACTAGGTATTTCTATATTAGTATTGTGTATAGCCGTGTCCTAAAAGTATTCTCGTGTCTTAAGTTTGCTAATATTGAGACTTGGTATTTCCTATGACTTTATATAAAAGAGTTTTTATAGACTATGATATGTTTTATGAAAAGTTTTAATTCCACACTACTTTTCATTATGTATATGCGATGAATGATATGTAAGGGACTGTACAAGACCTCCGAGAGGTCAAGTACACCGGTTGCAATCCGAGATTTCCCTTAACTTTTAGGGTGTGATTGCGTGATGTGACAAAAGTCGTAGTCTCTCCAACTAAAAGAGAGAAATCTGATTTTTTTATCATGGCACCTTATCCAGCTCTTGCTTTAGTGTCGAATGATGGTCAGAGCAAACGAAAGATCGATCAAGCTTTTCCAAAGTCATTGCCTCACTCATATCAGCCTTTTTAAATGCAAAATGGTCTAGGGAAGGAATCAAAATTTATTCATTGAAGATGATATTGTGCTTAAGAGATGATTGAGACACCAGTCATAGTAGACACTAAACCAAATGAGCAAATGCCTAATTGGACATCCACTTCGCTCTTAATTCCACGTTCATTTGGTTAGACATAAAGCAATTATTTTATGTTATTTTTAAAATATGTAGTGTTCCGAATGAGGATCAAGGCCCATCTTTTACTCTATTTTGCCTCACTATGTTTTAAATCTCTCTCCTTATATTTTGAAGGAAAAAGGCAAAATTATTTATCATCATGACTAAAATTCTTATTTTCTTATTTCAAATGAAAAACTTTTATATCGATAAAATTTGCTTTAACTTGCTTTATATTTTCTATCTAACAATATATTTCTATGATTTCAGTGAAAATGTTTTCAAATCTGTCAATATCATATCATGTCATGAGCTGAATGAATAAAATGGGGTAGATGCGTATGAATTTGAGGACTACGATGAGATGATCATGGTACCTAAACACCCTGTTGAAGAATTCAAAAAGTTTGAGAGTCACGATAAGACGAATCTAAAAGAAATCAGAATATTGAATTAGGAAAATGATCAACGCTTCAAAGAAAGCAAAAAGTTGGTGCCTATATAACATAAACACAGGAAAAAGAACTCATCAGTTTTCTTGGAGAACACATAGATACATTTTTTTGATGACATAACATGGTTGAGCATGAACATAAGATCTCACAAATTATTGATGTACTTCAATGTTATCAAAAGATAACATGTTTGAAGACTCATTTTCTTATCATTTCTTTGTAACTGCCTTGCTTGTAATCGTTTATGCTTAGAATTTATCCCTTTTATAATGAACTACGTCTGACCTAAATTCTTAAGAATGAGATACGTAGACGTCCTATGTCAACCTCGGTGACCCCTTTATCCCTTTTAATGTGTTCCTTTTTTACTTGAACTATGTTCGACCTGAATTCTCAAGAATGAGATACATAGGCGGCCTATGTTAAGTTCCTTATAAAATTCTTATTTTGTTAGTTCTCAAGAGGGGGAACTATGTTTGACCTGATTCCTACCTCAACAGGATACGAGGCACCATAACGGTTGGGTCATAGCTCTTGTAAGATTTCTATTTTTCTTTATAATAGAAACAAGGACATAATTTTTAGAGGGATTTAAAAATTCTCAAGAGGAAGATCCCTCCAAAAAGTCGAGACTAAAGTTACATTGAGAACCACAACAGGGACAGAATTTTTGAGAGGACCTCAAAAATCCCATAACTTGTTATCTGTGGTTCAAGATCCGCCAAAAATCTAACTGGACATAATTTTTTTATGATGGCATCAAAAATTTACTCAAGCATCTCTAGATGTTTGTAGAAACTTTCAAAATTTTCAATCATATTAGAAGTTTAAATCTAACTTAAAATGATATGTTGCATCGTTAAAGTTTATAGCCAACTATAGCAATCTCCGACACCTTTGGATTTCAGATTCAACTGCAAAATCCTTTAATTATAGCAGATTTCGAAAGGACCATGTCCGAAAAATTTCTCAAGCTTTAAGGATTCTTGAGTTCCCCAGAACAAGCTATCACACACACCAAAGTTTTGAACCAAGGATGTCCATTTAAGCTTGACGTGACATGATACATGGCATTGACCTTTTTCAATTACATCTTTTTGAAAACCTTTGTTAAAGATTTTATTTATATGTTTCAAATATTTTGCATAAAATATTTTGTCTTGTCTATTGAGAAACAAGAAATCAAAGTGATCAATTGAAGATTGCGAGAGTAGGGGTAAGCGATTGAAGAAGTCAACATAGATCAGTGTGTTTTAAAAACTAACAAATTTTCTGTGGAAGGAGGTTTATAACATTGCCTCAAGTTCATCATACTTCTCTATTCAACGAACATGGAGAAGTCAAAGGGCGAGGAGCTCCCCAAAATTGTCAATTTTTTCTATGAATACATGAAAGTCATTGAAGTTTTTCAGAAGAAAATAAAAAGATCAGAATACAGACAACAACACCTCATTTAAATTCCCAACAAAACACGAGTCACAACGAAAATAGAGTGTTCATAATGGGAACAAGTGAAAGCATCACTTCCAACATATACGAGCATCTCCAATGACATGAGGTAACCTTTTATCAGCATCAAGGACGTTTGAAGAATATTCATGAGTTTCATTGATATTAGATGCGGTAATGTGAACTACCCATAAGGACATTGCTTTTACCAACCAGATTAACGTTCCTAGAGTATTATCAAATGAGATAATACCATCACCTAGAAGAATCATCAACGTCACCCTACCAGTGAATCATTCGCATCACCCTATCAATGGATCAACATTATCCTATCAATGGATCTTCGTTATTATTATCCTACCAATGGATCATCAGCATCATCCTATCAATGGATCTTCATTATCATTATCCTACCAATTTATCATCAGCATCATCCTATCAATAGATCTTCATTGTCATTATCCAACCAACGGATTATCATCATCCTATCAATGAAGCATCATTATCCTACTAATGGAACATCAACATCATCATACTATTGATGGAGCATCATCATCCTATCGTTGGAGCATCATCATCATCTTGTCATATATCACATTATCCTACCAATGGATCAACATTATCCTATCAATGGAAGAACATCATCCTATCAATGGATGTTCATTATCATTATCCTACCAATGGATCAACATTATCTTACCAATGGATCATCAGCATCATCCTATTAATGGATCCACATCATCCTGTTAATGGATCTTCATTATCATTATCCAAGTGATGGATTATCGTCATTCTATTAATAAAGCATCATTATCCTACCAATAGAGCATCAACATCATTATCCTATCATTGGAGAAACATCATCCTAGCATAATCATTATCCTATCATGTATCGGTATTTTCCCATCACTAGATCGACATCATCTTACCAATGGAGTATCGTCAAATACTAATGCAGAATCATCATCATTATTTTTATTTGCAAAACGTCATCAAGAGAGTCATCAACATATTACATCAGCCTATATTTTATTATTTCAATATTGAAGAAAGGGTACATTTAAAGAATTACATTGCAAACATGAGATATAAGTTTTATTGGCCTAACGTGAAGATGAAGGAAATGACGTTAAATGTTCAAGGAGAGAGACTAAGTGTCAACATGGTAAACGACTCTATCTCTTCATTTGAATTATATTTGTCATGCTAATGAGTTTTATCGAAGTGTTTGTATAGAGCATCCAAGAGGATGAATTCTCAAGTCAAACCACAGGTGTGAATGACATTAACAAGGATGTCGTACAACGTGAAACTTTTTCTTAGCAAAAAACTGGGACATAGTTCGAAGAGGAATATCAAACTCTTAGGACGTGAGATAAGGAGTGACTTCCACCACAATAAAACCACACCCCATAATAAAGGATGTGGGTTTTTATTAAGTTTATCAGTTTCAATTTTGCGTTCGAAAATTTTGGTTCCCCCGAAAGTAGCTTTCCAATCCAAGTGACAATGTGCCAAGAGTTTTGGAAATTATTTCTGTGTAAATTCTTGATTATGGATGTGAAGAGCATTACATTCATTGCTAAGAATTTGCAAGACTCATTTTCATACTCGACTTACTTTGTCGCTTTTTCAGAAACAAGGGAGATCTAGCATACTAGATTTCATTTTCAACTGACTGAGTCGAACTAAAGTATCCTGATTCCTATGTTGAGGGATACGTAGGTAGAATCGATGCTGAATCTCAACTATATTCAGACATTCTCTCTTAAATCTTATTCTCAAGTATTTCGGTCCCTTCATAATTTGGTATTAGAGTGTCTTTTGAATTCTTTAAAAATTACACATCAAATCAAGCGTATAGAATTACAAGTGGCCTGAATTCTCATATAGCCTGAGATATCTAGAAAACTCACTTCTGGGGTTTGTCCATAATTCCAAAAATCCGTACTGAATCGTTTTTTCAAAAGATGAATATGTGGTCGGTCAAAATTGGATTACAAAATTCTTTTTCCTTAAATTTCTTGCATCAATCCAAGTCAAATGAGGGACATTTGTTGACACCCATTTTGAACGTCCACATAATAGATTAGTCAACGAGCTTCTTAAATTTCAAAGGATTTGAAATAATTAGTTCTTATAAAGTTCAAAATATTGTTTGAGTATTTGAAGTAATTTTGGTCGCTTTTATAATTTCTAATAATTATATACCTAGTTTATTTTATAAATATTAAAAAATCGTCTCAAAAATATTTTATTTTTAATTAAATATTTTTTTAATTAGTTTAGCTTAATTATATGCTACATTTTGAGCTAATTAGTTTATATTTAAGTTAATTATTTTATTTTTTTAAAATTAAAAAAGCTTGTTAATTAACTTTTATAAGTTTCGCCTTAGTTAACTTTTAGCCGTTTTCACTTAATAACTCAATTTGGCTATTTTTGGGACTTTGTGGCTATAGTTGCGATCTATTTACCAATTAATCAAATTCAAATCTAACCATTTGAATCCTACCTTTGATCCATTTTTCCTTTATCTTGAGAAAGTTTCGGGCCTTATTCCTTTTGAGAAACTCATATTCTCAATTTTTATGTCCTAAATAACCCAACCCGCTTCTTTTTGCAATCATCAGCCCATCAAAAGCCCAGCCCATTTTCTCATCCCCTTTTGTTTCCTAATTTCAGTCATCCCAGAACCAAGACCCAACCCATAACCAATTCAAAAAGAGAAACCTAGAAGACCCAATTCTAAGTGGCCATCAATTACAGCAGCGACAAAAAAATAGAGGAAGAACGGCATCTTCACGTATATTCCAAAACGACGGCAACAACGAATACGAGACAAAGGGCGAATGCACGGCATCCTTACAACTCCAAGATTTTGTCAATATACACAAAAAAATGTCACGGAGGGAAGTACACTGCCTCATATTGTCTTCTTCCTCCCATCCCTTTTGATTTTCAATCGCAGGGGCATGCAAAAGTCGTCCCCGACAGCTTGAGAGTGAACCTCGTAACACAAGAAGGACTTCGAACAAATCTGAGCCATTGGTTTCCCTCTTTCAAAATGGAGTAAAATCTATAGAAAAGGGTGTTTGTCTGTAATGGGAAAGGAATTCATGTTTGAATTTGAGATGGGCGTTGAACCTGATATCCATTCTTATTCCCCCCAAAAATGAATCCTAGTTTCATTCTATATAAACTTCCTCTTCTCTACTATTAAGGGGGTTAGAAAAAAATTGGTGAGAAGTTTGATAGAGAACTCTAAAGCTGTAATAATCATTCATAAAACATACTTTACATGTATCTTTTTTTTCTCTTTCCCATTCGTTGTGGGTTTCTGGTCGGTCATTCGAGTTTGAGTTTTGTGGTGGAGGAATCGCGATCAATAGCTCGTTATCGTCCCCATTTGCTGCACCTCAAAAGGTAACGTCTCTTCATAATGTACTCTCCACCTCTTCTTCTACCTAAGAGCAGCATTCCGATGATGGAAGCTTTTAATTAGTTGGTTGATGGCTGTTAGTTGTTGTTTTAGTTGATATTGAGGGTTGACTTTTAGTTGTTGTTTGTTCTTGGTTTTCATAGTTGATACATCACTAGTTTTAAGATGTCCTCTCTTAGTTTTAGTTTGTTATTATTTGTTATGAATCTATAGCTATTAGAAAAATGTGTTTAATATGTTTATGAAGCTTTCGGAGTGTTTGAAATGTCATAATCTGATGTCCAGCCCCTTGTTCATTTAAAGGTCGCTTTCTCCAAGCCTTTATGCTTATGAGTTTTATTTTTTTACTTATTTATTATTTTTTTTTTTATTCTCCCTAGACTTTTGAATCTTAACTCCATTAAAAATTTATCAAATTTAGTCGGCTTATTGCTAAGTACATTATTTCTTGCTTGTTAAAGATGAGTTTAGTCGTTTGGAGGAGTTCATAATTTTTTCATGAATATTTTATTGAGCCACAGTGTATAGTTGTTTTCTAGCAAGATTCTAGTTTCTAGAGGGTTGTGTTACTAATTTACGTAATAAGCTTTGCAAGTAGGAGTTTTGGTTCTAATTCATGTTAATCAAATGTATGCTCCTTTCCAAAAGATGTCCTTGTCTTGTTAAGGTTTTGAGTTTCATATATTATGTTTACTAAGGGCATGAATTTATTGGAATTGATTATTAGGCGCACAACATTTGGTTTTAAGTATAAAATTAATTGTAAGTACTTTAGTTATATACAGTAGGTCTAGTCTATTTAAAATTCTAGTTTCAATTATTATTTGATCAAGTTGTGTGATAACGTAAGTAGTCATGCTTTAGTATTTCGGTTGTTCTCCTTTGTCAGCACGCTAGATTTCTTCTTACTGTATGGATCTTTTCTTACTTTTTGTTATAGAGTGTGCTTATTTGTTTTGTGGGAATACCAAATTTAAGTATCAATTATCAGCAATATTATTTTTTTACTCGAATTGATTGATACAATGTTTATATTTTTATACATGTGAGATCTACCCCAGATCATCAAGAACTCATTGTTCCCCGCATTTCAAAAGAATCGTTAAGGCTCGAATCATTTGTTGAGTCGTCCAGCTAAAAGAATTGAAGAACAATTCCATGAATTCAGCATACAAGTCTTCAGAGCAAACATATAGGACTATATATACTAGTACATCTAGTGTATACGAAAAGTAGGAATACAACCACCTTTCCTGTAAGATTGTATATTGTTATTTTGGGCCTAAGACCCTTGTCTTTTAATTGTCACTATTTTATAGAAGTTTAGTACAAGTGAAAATTGGGCCAAAGGCCCAAAGGAAAATTATTTCTTTAAGTTTAGGACAGGTGCGACTCAAATGGGCCTTTGGCCCAAAATAAAAATAGAAACCAAATTTTGGCGCAACTATCTTTCCCTCTGTACTTTACTGTGTTTATTTCGCTTTTTCGTATTTGTGTTAATCTTAGGGTTGAAAAGTTCAAATCTCGGAAAGACGCTCATTTCATTTTAACAATTCAAACAAATTAATTTCTCAAAAAGACTTAAAAGAATAATTTTTGCAAACAAATACCTCACTTAGTAATTATATTCCAATATCCCTCCTTTTACCTTTTTAAGAATGGCCTTAAATGATAAAACAAATCAATTTTTTCGATTCAAGTTACGTTAATTCACTTTTATCCAAATAAATGAATTGTCGAATAACCACATCAGTGGATGTTCTAGGTGCTTTAAAACCTTCCTAGAATATTTATAAGAACCTCAAACCCTTCAAATATTTTCAACTGATTCCCCGTTTAATTTGTGGAAAATTAGTTTTCTCAATTTTCTTTAAAAACTAAGTGGTGACTCTAAGCAAGTCCAATTATATATTTTTTAAAAAAAATAAAAAGTAGGTATTTCCATGGGTTTGGTGATTTCCTCCTCACTGAGCATCACCTACAAAAGAAACAGATTCTGGGTTTACCCCACATACCTCAGCACTGTAATTTCCACCTCCACAAACTTCTCACCAAGCTTGTGGTTGATGAACTATGTTAACTTGGGTTTGTTGTCATCCTAATGACATGTTGCTGAAGTGGGTGGTCACCATATTTTGAATTGACGCAATCTGTATAGATAAAGTTGTCACTGCGCCCATTTCCAAAACTCCTGCAGTCTTCTATACAACCGGTTTAACTCCTCTACCATTCCACTCGGGGTTACCTTGTGAAATTCGATTAAGTAATGTAAACAGCTCAACATATGTCTCCTCCAAAGCCTGCCCACCTGCTACAGAATCAAGTATTTTTTTGTGTTTGGTTCCAACCCCTCAATAACGGTGTAGACCAACAGTTCATTAGCTTGATGATGATGTGGGAAACTTAATAGTAGGTACTTAAACATATCCCAAGCTTGGTACATATTTTCCTCTCCCTTTTTTGGGATCTCAATATGTCGCTTCTCAATTTTGTTGTTTTATCGGACGGGAAAAACCTTATAAAACATTTCTAGGAAAGATCATCTCAAATTGTTATGGAATTGGTGGGCTCAATTTTTAGCCATATTTTTGCTTCACCAAGAAGAGAAAAGGGAAAAATGTTAGTCTTACATAATCAGAGTTCACTCCAGCTGGAGTGTATGTGTCACTAATCTCAAGGAAGTTCTGTATATGTACTCGTGGGTCCTCGTGAAAAAAGAACAGTGAACTACCCGTTTGTGTGCAATAATTTCACCATGTTCTTCTTCAATTCAAACCTCCCATCCGGTGCATGCTTCTGAATACTTGAAGTGATATTGGTGGTCTGTGGGATTGCTACATCCTTCACTTTCATTTCTGCCATCACCACCGATGGTTCTTTACTCTTCACTTCATCCAAGTTCTCAGGTTCCCCCACCACACGGGAAACAGTATATTTATGAATATTTTTCCTTCTCCAATATTGAACGAATCTTTATGGTTCAGATAAAGGCTCTACCAAATCTAGATCGTCTTCCAGTGCGAAAACCTGACACAATCTACGAAATAAGGAGCCAAGATCAAGTTGTCAACACTTATAGGAATAATTTAGCCAATAAACTTTTTGCATACAAAAGCACACGCAAGTGCACGTGGTCAATTAGTAAAGTGTCTCTTTCAAGCCATATGTTTGTACCCAAGAGACTTCGAATCAACAAACATAAATAGTTTATGCCTAAAAAGATTCACTCAAGCTGGCAATTAATTTGAGAAAGTTGTTTAAACTACTAATTGAACACTAACAGGACTTAATCATTTCAACCAAACAATTTCAAGCAGGGAAAGTTCACAATTTGGAAAGGTATCCCAGGGTTGTAGCATAGACCGATTGCCGACTCAATATTGATTTATTCTAGTATTCAAATGGATAACTTCATTGTGGGTTGGCAAGGTTCATTTTATGATTACGATCTTCTGACCTCTAACTCACCTACAATCATTGACATCCTAACTACATCGTTGAGCAGGGTTATCTATGAACCAACAAAAAAGCATTAAACATTAATCTTACACTAAAACCAAATGTGGTATATAGGTACAATGATATCCTATACATAAAACAATCTACAATTCACCCTAGAATTAACACGCTTCTCACATTTTTTGGTCGATCAATCTATTCATCTTTCGAGTTCAAGAGTGGCACTAAATTTAGTCTAATGTTTAAGTCAAGATGAAATGTTGTAGAATCATACAAGACTTTACAAATGTGAAAAAGAAAAAAGAAAAACCCTAGAAAATGTCCCCAATTTCCTTTAGTGTGAGGTTCCGTCTTTTCCAAAATTCCTTTTGTAAGAAGATGACACTTAAACTATATATAGTCTAAAATAAAATACGTGGACAAATTTTGGTGTCCAGGTTCTCAATGTGGACATGTTTCCTCGCACAAATTTGCACATGGAAAAAATGACTCTGCGAAGCGCTCCCAGTGCAAACTCCTCTGTTATGAGGAGTTCCTTCTTTGCATGGATAAACTGGCTCCGTGACACGGATGTGCTTCTTCGTAGTGCAATGTCCAGCTTATTGGCCCTTCTTTTTTGTCATTTCTTCTTCTACTTTCCGACCTTTGTACCGATGTTCTCTTTTAGCTCGTTTTCTAATGATTTTCAACTGAAAACATCCAATCATATTGGTTAGAAAATGCGACATCAGAAAGAATCTCAAAAGAATAACTATGACACTGAAAATGCCCTCCACTCGGCTATATATATGGGATAAAATGGTTATTAGGCATATAAATATGCCTAAGATCATATTCAGAAGATGATAGAGGTATTTGAGAGATAATGTGCAGTAAGTGAGTAGGTAGCACTTAAGTTGTGAAGTGGAATGCTATGGTAATTTGAGTATGCAAACTAAGAGGTAAGGATTGACTAATTATCATGAAGTCCTATTGAACAACTGTTTCCAAATTTCAATAGTAGTAATGAGGCATGGTATTGTATGTGAGAAATCTTATTGACATTCTGGTTTAGTAATGAACATTAAGCTTGAATTTGAGATGAGTGGTGTGATCCAAAAGAATTGCAACATAAGGGTGATGATGTTAGTCTTGAGATTTAATCTAGAAGAATTGACATAGAATGGATGATATATTGAGATGTGGAACAGGTCCATACCTAATGGGGAGATGATAAGATGAGAAAGCAAGTCAAGTGTTGAGAATGAGATAGTAATGAATTCCAAAGAGTATGAGTGATATATTTTTAGAGGTCCTTTTAGTAATGGAGTTGTTAGAGTACTAAGATCAAATGCGATGTTGTTAAACAGAAGGTAATTCTTGATATGAGCCTGAGGTTGATTAAATGTGGTGGTAAGGAGTAATGGTCTTGGGATGAGATTTCCTATAGAGTGGTAAAGAAGCCGAACTTGAATATTTGGGTTATGCTTGAATGTAGAAAGACCATACCATTAGAAGCAGGATGAGTTATGTGTGATGAAAGATACCATATGAAAGATATTTGAATTATATTTCCAACATCACCTAGTTTTCTGAGTTTCGAGTTCGGATGAGTGATATATGACCTTTTGAAGTTAGATTGTCCAATTAAGGAAGGTTAGCCGAAAATAGTTAGCGGTATTTTGGTCTTTTCTTAACCAATTAGATTTGATTCGTTTTTAGTAATATTTTAGGGTCTAATACTATTAGTTTCAGTTTTATAGCCCTAATATACGCCTAGGGTTTTATTTGAAAGTTCAAGAAGAAGAAAAAAAGAGGAAAGAAGAGGGAAAAAAAAAAGAAAAGCGGAGAGGATCAAGAGTTCGTCGAGATTCTTGCGTCTTGTTTTGCAATTTCTCCATGGGTTTAATACCTAAGAGGATGTAAGCTTCCATAGTGTTGGTTTTTTTAACCCACACGCCAAACATGTTATTTTCAGCGTGATTTCATTCTCAAAAAGTTGAAGGATTCAAGTAGATGTTCTTGAGGTTCATTATAGATCATGTCTTGTTAGGGTTTTGATGATTTCTTGCGATGAAACTGATTGTTTGCAGTGATTTTCTGATCTTATTAGTGTTTACTTAGGTTGGTTAATTTAATTTAATGAGAACTTGAGAAAATATATCGATCAAAAGTGACTTAGGGTCAGAAAATGAGAGGCGAAATTCGTTGAAAGCTTTCCTGGGGAGATGATGGTGCGGCGTATCCTAGATGCGCCAAAGGGGCTGGGTCAACATAGCTGCAGTGCACCCAAATGATATATCTGAAGTTATGCGCTGGCGCCCCGCTCCCGGAACGCACCAGGGTCACCTGCCCCCATTCTTTTTTCGTCGGTTGTCCTACTTGAGCTCATTTGAAGTTTACTTTCACTCTTTTTGATTCTAAACAATTTAAAATACTTCTAATAACTTAAAAATAATTTATAACATGAATCATTTCCCTAAATTAATAATTCAAATTCAAGGTAAAGTTAATATTGAGTTTTGAAAGTTCTTCCAAGCCTTTTGAGGGAGTCCATTTTAAATCCTTCTAATGAGTCTTTTACAACGTATAGTAAATTTTTTCAAGACTCAAACAAGTGAGTATGAGGATGAAGAGAAATTATTCATGAGTCTAATTTTTCATAATGTGATTTGTCATATCATTAACCATAACTTTTGAATTCATAATTCACATTCAAGAGAGAGCTAAGAGTAGAGTTCAAGAGATCCTTTGAGCTCAATTGTAAATCCTTTGGGATCAACTCTTAATTTGAACTAAGTTTTGAGTAAGTAAGTATGAGAATGAGAAGATTTGTATACATGAGTTCCTTACTGATATTTTGACCCTTGAGTCAAGTCATTCATGCTCATAACTTTCGTATGAACCCCATCGGCTGAGTACCTTTAAGAGGAGTTGTATCTTAAAGTTTTAAGTCTTGATATTGAGTTCCCAATATCCTTTGAGATTATATTTCTAATCATGGGACTATTAAATGTTACCCATGAAGACCTTGAGTTGAATCATTCATGCCCATAATTTTGCATGAACACTATAAGTCGAACAGTCTTGAGATGAAGAGTACCTTTGAGTTCTCGACTTGAGTAGTTCATGTCATAATTCTGCATGAACCCTATAAGTTGAAAATCATGAAATCATCCAATAAACATCATACCATGAACATTTAATCCATACTTCAATTCAAGGAAAGTTAAGATTCAAGTTTAAAAGTTAAGAAGCAAGTCAAAGTAAAGTTTATAAAGTTCTCAAAAGTCTTTTACAAATGTTTTACCCTTGTTTTAAGACTAAAAGTTTCAAGTTAAGCTAAGAGTAAAGAGTTGAGTTCGTTTCTCAAAAATCTTTAGGGAACTAAGTATATTCTCGGAAAATTTATAAATGTTTTCACATTTAAGATAAGAGAAAACTAAGATTTCCAAAGGAGTTTTGAGCAAGAAAAGGGAACATCGATTCCAAGATAGCTTTTAAAGCTAAGTGTTGAGAAATCATCTCAACATAAATAAACAAGTTATTATAAAAACACATGAGCTAAGTATATTTTTGGGAGTAGTATTAAGCACATATATGGGGAAGCGAGTTCATAATAACTCAAGTCTCCATAAACCAAGCAACTATCATGGGTATTAATGGGTCATACTTTTTAGATGATCACATGAGTTTAAGCTAGAATCCACTAACTTAAGAGTTCTATATAACGGCAAAGTATAGCACAGTTCTGGCAGTGTGGGAAGGACGTTGTGTCACCACATAGTCTTGTGGTGGGGGTTGTCGATTAGAGAATCTATCGTAGAAACTATATTACTTTATTATATGAGTAAAGTTGAGTTTGTTATTGCATTTTCTTTAACGAACTAAGTTGCTTTTAATGTTTTATAAAGATTTCTATATATTGCATGCGTATTCTTGCTTTATATTGAGTTGAGTATCCAGTGTTGAGTATCCAGAGACGAATATCATATTTTTGAGTTGAATATCTAATCTTTGAGTTGAAAATCTGATATCTGAGTTGAGTAAGTTTGGGTAGTTTTTAGTATCCTTGAGTATTTCTTGAGTTTAGTAAGTTTGAAAAGAGATAAGTATGTTTCTATTTTTATCAACTTCAAGCTTATGTTATACTTTAGAATTCCCCTTACATGCTCGTACATTTCACGTACTGAGTCATCTGCATCTTCTCATGATGCAGACACGGGTATTCACGATCATCCCAACTACCCTTGAAATTGATCACGCAAGCTCTCAACATGTCCTATAAGGATTGAGTAGTACAATGTACCTGAACATCCGTCAGTGTATAAAATATTGTATTGGGATTTACCTAAGTACCAATACCTTTCTGAAATGACTTCCAAAAATGGGATGCAAACTCAGTACCTCTATATGAGATGACAGAAAAAGGAACCCCATGCAGCCTGACTATCTTATTGATATAGAGTTTGGCATGGTCTTCCATTGAATCGCTAGTCTTGACAGCAAAGAAATGAGCAAACTTACTGACTATATCCACTATCACCTAAATAGAGTCATGTTGTCTATGAGTACCAGGTAAACCCATAATGAAATTCATTTTTATCACTTCCTAGTTTTATGTAGGAATGTTAATCTCCGGTTTCACGTCTCACAATTATTTATGTTCTACCATAACCTGTTCCAATTAGGACACTTAGCCACAAAACTTGTGATGTCTCTCTTTAGTTTGTTCCACCAATAAATTTCCCGTCGATCACGGTACATCTTAGTGGCACCCAAATGAATAAAAAACCTAGGATGATGGTCTTTTGTAAAGATATATTGCCTCGACCCATCCAAATTTGGAACATATAAGGACCCTAGTAATGAAGTACACCATCTCCCCTTTGGGAGAAAACCTCAACTTCTTGTTGATGAGCTGCAACTTTTAATTGAAGTAATATACGTAAGTAATCCTATTTTTCCTAACTTTCACTACCAATTAAAATTCGAATCTATTCTAAACTATAACACCACCATATAACATGTCTATAAGGCAAACTCCTAAGAAAGCAAGCTGGTGAACATCTTTGGATAACTCTTTCTTTACTTCCACAACAAGTGCTACACTACCCATGGATAGTCTGTTATGGGTGTCAGCTACTACATTGGCCTTACTCCAATGGTAGAGAATATTCATGTCATAGTTTTGAGGAGTTCAACCCATCTCCTCTGATGAAATCAACTCTTTTTGGGTAAACACATACTCGATGAGCTTATAATTTGTGAACACATGAACAAGATTTCCATACAAGTAATATTTCGAGATCTTTACGGGGAACACTACGACTGCAAGCTCGAGGTCATGAGTCGAGTAGTTCTTCAAGTGGACATTAATATCCTATAAGAATAAGTTATGACCTTACCTTTCTGTATCAATACACAATCTAGGCTAACCCCAGATGCATCACAATAAACCACATGACTGTCTGAACCCTCTAATAGAGTCAAGACCTAAGTTGTAGTCAACCTGGACTTCAGTTCTAAAAATATTTTCTCACATTCATATGACCATTAAAACTTGACCTCTTTCTAAGTTAACTTGGTCAATAGAGAAGCTATGGATCAAATCTTTCAACAAACCTCATGTAATAACAAGACAAACCCATGAAACTTCTGATATTAGTCATAAAGGTGGGTCTGGGCCAGTGTTTTACTGCCTCAATTTTCTGAGAATCTACTCAAATCTCTTCACTGGATACCACATGAGCAAGGAAAGCTAGCGACTGTAACCACAATTCACATTTGCTGAACATAGCAGATAGCTGGCGATCTTTGAGAGTTTTCACAACAACTGTCAAATTAATACCATGCTCTTCCTCAATCTGAAATCAATTTTATTAATAAAGACAATGATAATCAAGTCCATATACTGTTTGAACACCCTTATCATTAATTCATGAAAGTATATCATTTTTCAGTATAAATAATGTAACTAAAAAATTATTGTGACCATACCGAGTCCTAAAATATGTCTTCCGGATGTCACTATCGATGACTGAGTTGATGATATTTAGTTATAAGATCTATCTTAGAAAAACAACTCGCACTCTAAAGTTGGTCGAACAAATCATTAATCCAGGGGATGAATACTTATTCTTGATTATCAATTTGATCAATTGACTATAATCAATGACATTCTCAAAGAACTGTCTTTCTTTTCTACGAACAAAGTGGAGCACCCTATGGAGAAATATGGATCTGATAAAGCCCTTATATTGAAGTTCCTTCAACTATTTTTGTAATTCTTTAACTTCCACTAAATTCATTTTGTAAGGAGTAACAAAAATATTCTAGGTATCTTTAAGGAGATTTATTTCAAAGTCGATTTTCTTTCTTGGGAGGAACTCTGGGAAGATTTTATGGGAACACTTTTGGAAAATCATTTACTTCTTGGATAAATCAAGAGTTGGGTTTTGGATTTTCAATCCTTAACTCCGACACTATGATAGTTATACACTTCAAAAATCATTTCCCTAGCCTTAAGTAAGAGTTAATTGATCCACAGGCACTAAGCTACCACCATTCTATTCTAAGACTAACTCATTTGGAAATTTAAATCGAATTCTCTTAGTTCTATAATCAACTGATGCATAACAAGAACGTAACCAATCGATGCCGAGAATGATATCAAATCTACCATTTCTAACTCTAAAAGGCCTGTTTAGGTGACTCTTTGAAAAACATGAAAAGGTAGTTTTTATATACACGTCTAACTGTAATTGGGTCACCAACTGGAGTATAAATTCATAAGGTTTTTGAGAGAGATTATGGGCTAACACCGAAGTTTACTGCTATGTAAGGATTTATAAAAGACAATGTAGCCCCCTAATCTAACAATGCATAAACATGTAAGTTAAATACTGTTAATGTACCAATGATCACATTAGGAGAATCTTCCTTGTTCAGGAAGTCCGGAGAGCATACAATTTGTTCTTGCACTGATCACCACTTGTACTAGATGAGAAACCTTGCTGAGTGAGAAAACCTGCTAGTGTTTGAAACTATGAGTCCCACCACCCGACCTTTGCTTAGAATATTCATAATTTCTTGTCCTAACCTTTTTGTTTTCCTTAGCCATTTCTCTAAGATTATCTCCCACAACCTGCTGATCATGAGTCATTAATCTGGATATATCCATATCCCTTAAATAATAGAATTCCTATATTTGATCTTCACCAGATCGAATACTCTAAACAAGAACTATTGCATATGTGCCCTCAAATCGGCAACCATGTGAATAACATACCTAAGACAAGGGTGAACTTCAGCCCGTACTCTCGAACCAAAATTAAACCTTGTTTTAAGTTCATCCATTCATGTGCATTAGCCTCTCTCAACTTATTTGGGAAAAACCTGTCCCAAAAGGCTCCGCAAAATAATCCCAAAGCACAGGAGTTACATTCTCACCCTTTTTTCTTTCCACTACATGAACTATATATGAGCCATAACTTTGTGTAGACAAGATGCTATCTTAACACTATTAGTACCAGTCACTTGCACTACCCCAAGAATCTTCTTGACCTCATCACTGTTGGTCCGGACCAACCTTTGACAACTAAAAATTCTGGCGGATTCATACGAATAAAGTATTGAACCCTAGTTGCAGCTAACCCACCAGTGGTGTTTGGAGGATCTGTGCCAACTAATTGTTTTGGTTGTTTAAAGTATGAGACAATAGGTGGATTGTATTTTGAAACTATGCATTAGTAACCTCATAATTCAGGAATGGAGGAACTACATTAGCATTACAGGCATTAGAATTTCGTATGTTAACTCTACAAAAAGGCATGATCATAAATGCATAACGAAGATTAGTATGGACAAGTGAATCACACATTACACATGACAAAAACAGCAAAAGAAATAATGTTTTCCTAAAACACTTTGTAGCCTCCCTTTCATAGGTATGGGACGCTTTGCACTCATGAAAGATATTATATTAAGTGCGGCTTTCAAACACCCTACAACTCTTAAACCTAATGCTCTGATACAAAGTTTTTCAATCAGATTACATTGGTTAATAATGTTGGAGGAATGGCCAGTACTTTGAATCCTCATGCTCCACTAATTCATATAGAAATGAAGGTTAAAGAACAACGTGTGATGGCTATGGTTGATACAGGGGCTAATCGTACATTTGTGGATGTGAAAATTGATACAAAATTGGGGTTGAAGTTGACTCAAAGCCCTTCATATGTCAAAACAGTCAATGCTAAGGCACAAGACATTGTACGCATGGCTTATGGGGTGTCTGTGTCGACTAGAAGTTGGGTGGGTAAACATATATTGGAACTGATGCCAATTGGTGAATTTGAGATCATACTTGGGATTGATTTTCTAATAAAATTTTAGTTTGTTCTGTTTCCTCATTTAGATGGAATGATGATTATGAATGAGGGAAACGTTAGATTTCTTAAGGGTGTTTATCCATTCGGAAAATTTAGTAAAGTTGCAAACAAGAAAGACAAAGGAATGTTATTGTCTGCTATGTCAATCGACAAAGGGTTGAAGATGGTGATGAAACTATACTTGCTGCCTTAGTCGAACTGAAGCCTGATGTTACGGTAGAAGTGCCCGATTATGTTGCTGAATTGTTGAAACAATATGTTGATTTTATGCCTCCTGAGTTACCAAAGAATTTACCACCAAGGAGGGATATTGATCATAAAATTGAGTTGTTTCCAGGTACAGTTGCTCCTGCACAAGCTCATTATTGTATAACTCCTAAGGAGTTCGCTGATTTATGGAAATAGTTGAATAGTTTGTTGGATGCTGGTCTGTTTTAACTGTCTAAGGATCCCTATTGTGACTTTTTTTTTGTTTCAAAAGAAGCAGGATGAGATGATGAGAATATGTGTGGATTATAGGGCGTTGAATAAGGCAACAGGGAAGAACAAATATCCAGTTTCATTGGTGCAGGATTTGATGGACAGGTTGAGTAAGGCATGTTGGTTCACCAAGCTTGACCTCGGGTCAGGTTATTGGCAGGTTACAATAGAAGAAGGTGATGAACCAAAGACTACGTGTGTAACTAGATATGGTTTGTATGAATTCCTTGTCTTGCCATTCGAGCTAACTAATGCTCCGGTTACGTTTTGCAATTTGATGAATGATATACTATTTGACTATCTTGATGATTTTTTGGTTGTCTATTCAGATGATATTGTAATCTATAGTAGAACGTTGGAAGAACATTTTAATCACTTAAGTTTGGTTGTGTCTCCATCGAGAAAATACACACTTTATGCTAAGATGGAAAAATGTGAATTTTTTCAACAAGAGATAAAATTTTTGGGGTATCTTGTCAGTAAAAACAAAGTTCGAATGGATCCTAAGAAAGTTCAGGCCATTGTTAATTGGCAGGAACCTCGGAATGTTAAGGATCATTTCTTGAGTTGGCTCACTTTTACGAGAAATTCATTGCTGGTTATTCAAAAAGGACAGCGACTTTGACAGATTTGTTAAAGAAGGATACAAAATGGGTTTGGTTTGAACGATATGGGGAAGCATTTCAGAATTTGAAGAAAGTTATTGAATTTGAACCAATACTCAAGTTGCCTGACTTTAAGTTATCATTTGAAGTTCACACTGATGCATCTGATAAAGCGATTGGAGGCATATTGGTACAGGAAGGCCATAATGTGTCCTATGAAAGTCGAAAACTGAATGATGCTGAGCAGAGATATTCAACAAATAAGAAACAAATGGTTGTTGTTGTACATTCTTTGCATTTTTGAAGAGTCTCTTAGGGACTCGATTTGTGGTCAGAACTGATAATGTATCCAATACATTCTTCAAACACAAAAGAAGTTGAGTCCAAAATAGGCAAGATGTCAAGAATTTCTTGGAGAATATGATTTCATGAGGGAACTCAAACCAAGTAAACACAACCAAGATGCTGATGCATTGAGTCGAAAAGATGTATTTGTTGTAGTCTATTAAATTTCGAAACTTGAGACTAATTTATTTGATAGAATCTGGTTGAGTGCTGCAAATAACTCATTATCTGTTAAGTAGATGAATCAAGTGCAAGATGGCATAATGAGACGGTATTAGATCGAGGACGATCTACTCTATTTTAAAGGGGGGTTAATCGTTGCACCAAATAAGGGTGGACTACAAAGACTTGATGAAAGAGGCGCATGATTCTGCTTGGGTTGGACATTCGGGTGTTCAAAGGATGTTGGCTCTACTATCTCGTGTTTATATTTGGCCAAAGATGGAAGATGATATAGAGGCGTACGTGAAGACTTGTCTGTCAAGTGGACAAGACTGAACGTAAGAAGGAAGTTGGGCTGTTACAGCCCTTTCCTATTCCAGAAAGGCCTTGGTTTTCGGTAAGCATGGATTTCATTTCTAGGTTTCCTAAGGTAGATGGCAACTGAATTATGTTCATTTGAAGGTACTGCTGATTCATTCTATAAATATATGGTGAAATACTTTGGTGTTCCAGCTGATCTTGTGAGTGATAGGGATACAAGGTTCACGAGCAGGTTTTGGACAGCTTTGTTCAACATGATGGGAACTGAGTTGAAGTTTTCTACTTCGAATCACCTACAAACAGATGGACAAACAAAAAGAATTAATCACTTGTTGGAAGAATATTTAAGGCACTATGTGACAGCAAGTCAATGGAACTGGGTTGCTTTGCTAGACACTGCGCAGTTTTGTTACAATCTGCACAAGTCATCTGCAACAGAAATAAGCCCTTTCGAAATCATTTTAAGCAAGCAACTTATGACACCATTGGATGTTGCTAAGACTAAGAATAAGGGAAAATGTCCAGCAGTGTAAAGGGTTGTAAGGGACATACTTGAAATGTTATCTGAGCCACAAGACAGCTTGCGCAAGGTTCAGCAACGCATGAAGAAGTATGTTGTTCTACATCGTCGCTTAGTTGAGTTTAATGTGAGTAATAAAGTGTTGTTGAAACTTACTCCACAAATCTGGAAACAGATTGTAAGCAAGACTAGACATCGGGGTTTGATTCCAATTTATGATGGTCCATTCGAAGTAGTGAAACGAGTGGGCGAAACTGCTTATAGGTTGAAGCTTCAAGAATGGTTAAAGATTCATCCCACATTCCATGTGAGCTTCTTAAAACCTTACTTTGCAGATGTAGATGATTTGGACAGAATCAGGTCAAAGAGGAGGGCTCTTTTATCAATACTTACACAGTTTGATGCTTAAATTGAGAAGATCCTTGATCATCGGGTTATAGGCACAAGTAAGAATAATAAGAAGACAGAATTCTTAATTTATTGCAAATTCAAGAGTGAGGCTGATGCAGATTGGGAGAAAGAAAAGGATTTATGGAAGTTTGATGCTCAGATTAATTACTATCTCAAAATAGTCTCGATGAGGACATCGATTTCAAGTGGTATGGTGGTCTCTTAGACCCGTAAACTACTTGATCTAACTATGTGCAGGCATGACAAGGACTTAGCAATTGGTCTTGTCATACATGGGGGGAAAACAGTGCAATAAAGGTTCAAGGTGATTGGGTGTTGGCAAAGCAGCTTAGACGTGCAAAGCTTATGTGTGGGCATGAGTCGTCGGCATGGCAGTCTGTTGGCTTGACAAGGCAAGGCTGTGAGACTTGACGATGGCAAGGCAAAGGCATTCATATCGATTGCTGAAATAAAACTAAGTGTTGAAAGACATCAGAAATATTCTAAGAGTTGGAAGCAAGCAGAAATATTCTAAGTGTTAGAATGAAGGCTGAAATATTCTAAGTGTCAGAATATTGTTATTTCGCTTAGGATAAGGGTGTTATTCGAATTATATTCTATCTCTTAGAAATATAGATGTTGGAAGCTTAAGTTATATCATGTAATGACAAGTGTCAGATAGGTGTCGCTTGTAACTGTCGCATGTACCAGCCATATGCAGAAATTTTAAATGGTGGAAATTTCATCTAAGGCTCAGATATTGATTCTGGCCTTAGAGGAATCTAAACTAAGGTAAAAGAATCTCAATGCAGATGATGTAAGTGCTAGACGATCTAGAATTGTATGTGGGATAAGTTAATTAAAGAAATGTGCAATCTATTTCTTCTTAGCAATGTCTCTTGGCTTTCAAGGGACAAGTTGAAGAGTCTAAGGTAGACGGGTTTGGTCAGGGAATACATTAAGGAATTTACTTTTGTGATGCTAGACATCCAAAATATGTCTGATGAGGATAAATTACATAACTTCATTTCGGGTATGCAAGGCAGGGCTCAAAACAAACATCGAAGGCAGAATGTTAAGGATCTTCCTGGTGCAATTGCTGCTGCAGATTTGTCGGTTGATTTCTGGATGACTCGTCTCGTGACTGAGGTTTCTTCTACCTTGAAAACTAAGAAAAAAAAGTGACAAAAAGGGGAATGGATGTGTGTGCGCGTGTGTATATATATATATAAACTCAAGATGAATCTACTATTATGTCTAAGGCATGTCTTTTTTCCTCGAAGTATGAGGACTCTCCATTGAAGCTGCTGAAATCGGACTAAGAATTAAACTATGTGGTTTGGATTTTGAGTGTCTCAACCAACATCATTAAAACGATGTAGCATAAAGTATCCATTAGTATTTGGAATTTATTGAGCATGCGAGTTATAAATACTAGGGTAAGCAATGATATAACTAAGCAATATAATAATGAATATGGAAATACAATGTACGGAAGTGTAACTAAATATGTGCTTAATGAAATGACCAAGTACAAATCATGTAACAAAATATGTTGAACTAAATGTTAGTAACATGGTTAATATAATAAGATTATGACTATGGAAGCTACTATTAGCTAAAATAAACCATGTGAGCTAAACGTAGAGTCCAGTGTAAATTCCCCCATCGAGATGATCCAATATACCTTGCCAGGGGTATAAAAGCATGAATATGATGTGATCACTAAAACTAAGGCCCTACAGAGGTGAATTTTGAACCTAAAATTGGCATGTAGTTCTTGAACTATGAGGATATGCTGAATACTAGTCCAACTCGGTGCTAACTATACTTCCACCTAAATGAAAATCTAAAATACACTAAATATTGAGTAGCTCAAAATATTGACATGCTTTCTGGGAATGCACATAATTATAATGAAAGTTATGGCATTCAATTTCTTAAGTATCATTTTCTGTCTGATTTTCCTAGCAAGTTTAATTCATGAGTTGATAGTTGATACAAGCTAGGGTTCTGAATATATACATGAAAATTACAATACCAAGAATCATGTTATTTAGTTTATGTGAACTATAACAACTAAAATTATAATAAGCTTCAAAAACTAGAAACCCTAGGTCTAAACAGTTTATGAGATATTAAAGATCTAACTAAATTCTAGGAACCTAATGAGTGAAAGAAACCCAGTAGTGAAATCTCACATACCAGGTGAGGAAATCTATGGATAAATCCTTTATATTTCTAGTATGTACTTCAAAGAGCACTCCTACTTGTTCGTGGGAGAAGCTATCGACTTCTCCTCTTCATTTCTCTCTAAATTGGGTGATTTTTGGATAATGAGGAATCTGGGTATTTTCAAACTAGATTATTAGGCTTAAACAAAGAAAAATAACGTAGTTTAGGCATAAAAAGACGCAGTTTAAGTTTCCAACACACAAAGAAAAAGACCAATGTGACCCTGACTTAAATGATGCACAAGGCTTCACGGGTCGTCATGATGACCATGGCCCGTCTAGAAGCTCATGAAGATGCCATGAATGACAAACATTTACTAAAATCGACATAACTTCTTACTTTGAGCTTGGAATTAAGCAAACTTGATGATGTTTAAAAAAGGGCTTGAAGAACTTTAATTTGATAGGTCATGGTCCACCTAGTTCATTTTGTGTTGAAAGAATGGGTCTTCAAAGTTGACCATAAACTCTTAGTCTGACAAATCCCCTTCACAGATGACTTCATAGACTGTTTGGACATACATGGTGCTTAACAACACTTTGAGAATGCCCTACTTGCACCTTAGAGTTCATCAAATAATTTTTAAATTAGATAGAACTTGAGAATTATGTAAAATGCAAGAAGAAGAATTAATATTAATAGTTTTTAACGTTCATTGTTGGTTTTTTTAGCTACTAACTTTACTTACTTTTAGATTATAACTAATATTTATTGTATTTTTAATTATTTATTAAAATAAGTCATCAAATATATTTTATTTGTCTTATATAGTTAATTAAACTTAATTATGTATTAACACTAGAGTGTGACTATAGATCATTTTAATACGAAAATAGTGATAAAATATTTAAAATTAAATTACTTCTCATAAATACATTATCAATTTGAAAATGGTTATCAATCGAGAAAACCAAAAAATAAACCACATATTAATTTTCTTTTTGATACCACCTCAAATAGCAATTAGTTAATCAAAACCCTTTAATGATCATTTTAATGGTTGAATTAAAATATAAAAAGGACCAACGAAAAAACTATAGGAATAACAACACCTCCATTAATCGTATAAAAATGATTGATTTCATCAAAAATTATTAGAAATTTATATTTAATTATATTTTGGGTAGGGTGGGGTGGATGGGGTGAGGGTGATTGGGGCTTCCATACACTTTTATGAATGCTTTTTTCTCTTTCCTTTTCTCCTACATTCCTAAAAAAATTCTGATAAGAAACTTTAAAAACGCCAACTAAAGTTTTAGCAAAAATAATTGCAATATCCCCTTTTTCCTCTCATTCAACCTTTACTCAATATTCGCTAACACAAATTTTGTTAACAATAGTTCCCATTATTACTCCTATGTTAATTGAAGAACTTTTTATTCTCAAACTCGGACATATAATTTTTAACTTCTTTTCGTATCATATCTTGCAAAACCATAGAAAAATCTGGGCTCAGCGACTGTTTCTACATACTTGTAGGACCAAAATTCTCACTCTAACTTATTGAAAGTTGAGGCATTAAATTTGATGGAGCGGGTTCAGATGCTGATATAGGTGTCAATTGACCTATTTGTTCAATTTGATTCCCCGATTTTGAATTATTGATAGATCTGAATCTGGGTAGAGAGAGACTAAGATATGTTGATGGATTAGGCAATACCGGTGAAACAGATGAAAAAGTCAAAATATTAGCTAATGGGGCACTAAGTGGATAAAGACTCAACAAAGTTACCCTACATTGACGCAAATTGCTCATATTATATCCATGTAACAAAGGTACACCATATAGACCAAAATTTCTCATATTATATCCCCATTGTCTCACAGATATTGATGGTTCGGACATTAGAACAGAAACAGATGAAAAAGGCATAATTTCATCTAGTTCAATTCATATATAGGTGATCCTATTATGATCAATTAGAATTCAAGACAATTGGATTAAGAAGATTATTTTAGAACCTTAATCTAGCCTCTAATGCCCTAAACCCACCATGATCACCTTCAACATCAAATCATGAATTCATCAAGGAAAGAACATGAAAACATCACATAATCCTCATATAAACATAATTGAATGCTACCCACTAGATTGGCATATTTTGGATTCACAATTGAGGGAAAATATGGGGGATACATGAATGGAAGAATCCATGGATGAATAAGATTCACATAACTTTGATTAGAGCCTTAACCAAGCTTGAAACCTTAGTGAATTTCTTCCTAGACGTTGCCTCCAATTTCTCTTCTTCTTAAAATGGTGTTCTTGAGAGCATTTCATGGAGGGAGAGGTTTTGATTTGGAATTTAGAGTCTAAATGGCTATTTTACTGCTTAAATACACTTCAAAACCCTAAAATAGCCGCCAATAATTAATCTCTAAATTACCCAAAAGACCTCTGCACTTATTGAACCATTAAACATATTCAAATTTGACTTAAAAATGACGCGACCAAATCCGGGAAGTCACTGCGCATCGCGAGGTCACCTTCAATTCTTGGTTCTAAATTTTATGTGGGAAAGAAAGGTTCGCGTTGGCCCCGCGTCGCAGTTCAAAAATTGCCCTTTGAGTGCTGCAGGCGCGAAGCGCAGCTACTGCCAAATCTTGGCTGCCCGACAACATTCTAGGCCAACGTTTGGGAATCCTTTGGGGACCCTTAGGGTGGTCCCCGAGGTGTCGTACTCGAACATTTTGACCTATTACATGTCATTATATGTGTAGGATCCCTTAATACTCAATTTCACACTCATACTATACCTGAAAACTCCATTGAAAAACCCTTCCTACACACTAGTTCAATTAGACTGAAAACCCCTTACTACACACTAGTTCTATAAGACTAGCTTCCGGACATCTTGGTCGTCCTTGGAAGTTTCACTTCCAAACTCCTCTAACCGATTTGTAATGCTAATATTCACCATTTTTAAACCTTACTATATCATGACACACATGTTAGGCTCTAGATTCACCTAGTTCATTTTGGGGTCCTTACAAAGGTTATGCTCGTTTTAGTGAAACCCTGTTGTGTAAAGCATGGTTACGACTCATGTGATGGCCCGTGGTTCTCTTGAAGGCCCATTAAACCTATCTTGAAGTCACTTCATCAGACTTTAAGAGATGTTTTTCTGCCAAAGTCACTGGTTAAGCACCATGGACGACTAAACGATCCATGAAGCTCCATATGGATCGTGAAGTCATCCTTGAAAGGGACTCGTAAGATTAAGAGTTCAGGGTCAACTTTAAACAATCATATCTTTCAGCACAAAGTGAACTAGGTGTCCAGTAACCTATCAAATTAAATATCTATAAGTCCTCTTTCGAACAACACTAAGTTTCCCTAATTCCAAGCTTGTAGCCCTGTCAGGAAGGGCATCTTCACAAGCTTCTAGATAGGCCTTTTTCATCACAACGTCTCGTTAAGCATGTCTTGAAGTCACTTTGTCAACATTTAAGTCAGGGCTACATTGGTATTTTTTCCTATAAGTTGTTTACTTAAACTACAATGTTTGATTCCCAAATTACGTTATTTTACTCTCTTAAAGCCGAATAGTCTAGTCAAATGATACCCACAACCCTCATTCTCCAAAACCACCCAACTTAGAGGGAAAAGAAGAGAAAAAGTCTATTGTTTTCTCCCAAGAACAAGCAGAAGTGTTCTTCACAGTTCAACCCTAAATCCAAAGGATTTCTGTAGATTTTGTCATCAGGTATATGGAATTTCACTAGTTGGTTCCTCTCACCTATTAGGTCTCTAGAATTCAACTAGTTCTTCAATTTCTCATAAACTGTTCAGACAAAAGGATTCCATATTATGAAGATTTTTGTGATTCTAGCTTTTATAGTTCTCATTATCTAAAAAACACAATTCTTGGTGATTAAGTGTAATTTACATTTATAGAATTCAAAATCCTAGGTTTTATCAACTATAACTCATGAATTATACTTGATAGACAAATTAATAAAAAATCATGCTTTAAAATTAAATGCCATAACTTTCAATATAATTGTGTGCATTCCCAAAAAGTATGTGAGTATTTGAGCTACTTAGTATTTCAGTGCAGCTTTTCATTCAGTTGTGGGTAGACTTAGCACCAAGTTGGACTAGGGTTCTGCGTACCCTCACACTCCTAGAACTAAATGTCAACCTAGGTACAAACGTCCCCTCTGTTGGACATTTGTTTTAGTGACGATGCCATAATTATGCATTTATACCCCTGGCAAGGTATATTGAGTCCTCTCTATAAGGCGTATACATATGATTCCACATTTAACTCAAGTGGTTTATGTCGATTAGTAGTAGCCCCCACAGTCATACTCTTATTGCATTGACCATGTTATCAACGTTCAGTTTAACATATTATTTATATTAGTACTTGATCATTTCATATAGCTCAGATTTCAATTACATTTCTGTGCAGTTTATTTCCATATTCATTATTATATTATTTAGTTATAAAATTGTTCAGCTTAGTATCTATATCTTGCTTGCTAAGTACATTCTAAGTATTGTCGCATACTTTGTTCTAGATTGTTTTATGATGTAAATTCAGGCCTCAAAATCCAGGCCACACTTAGTTTGATTCTTAGTCTGATTTCAACATCTTTAGTGGTGAGTCCTCGTGCTTTAAGGACAAAAGACATGTTTTACATTTTAGTCTTTTATATAAGCTTTCAGTTTTGTTAGAGTTAGTTCGGGGCATGTCTTAACAACTCAACTCTGTTAGAGGCTTTTCACACATAGTAGTTGTTTCAGTTACCACTAAAGTCTTATTATTTTATATATACTTAGACTAGTTGGGCATTTCTCATTTTTAAATGTCCATAATTTTAGCTTCCGCATAGTGTGTTTTGTTTAGTCGTTCATTAATATGCTTGTTACATGAAAGACTCAGGGTTAAGTAGTGGTCATTCATGATCCTTGATTCCATGTTACATCTAAGGGGTATCCTCGAGCGTGAAAATATATTTAACTTCCTTTCTCAAATTTATACGATCTTCTTAATCAATTGATGATGTGAAATTTTCACATAAAATGATTCGCCATGTTAAATAATATATTAAGTTTAGAATATAGTTGATCAATTATAAGTAAATAATAAAAACACATATTAAAATAAATATCTTATATTTATTAGTTTGACATAAATACACTTAAAACATTATTCCTACAAACAGTTATTAGTCAAACTATAATTGTAGTCAAAATGGTTAGTTTCAATGTTATTATGTTTTTTTTCTAAAATAACTTTTAGTCAAACTTCACTATTACTAAGATCATATTTGTTCTAATCCAGACCATCAAACACTGCTTAAAGGAAAAAATGAATAAATTCCTAAGATTTACTAATATGGTATACTATAATTAATAACTTTCTTAACTTGCTCACTCATATCCCTTCTCTTCCCACCTCCACTATATATATCCCTCTCTCCCTATAAATCTTTACCAAGTAAAAGCAAGACGCCATTCTCCCAATTGTCGATTCTCATTTACTCGATTAGTTTTATTCAATGGAAATAATGAAGAAAAAATGTATGATCAAGCGCCGATGGAATCTTGAAGCGGATGAGCTACTGCAGAATCTAGTAGAGAAACATGGAGCAAAGAATTGGTCTCTGATTGGCCAATTGATTCCAGGTCGATCCAAAAAATCGTGTATGTTTCAATGGTGTAATCAGCTTAATCCTTAAGTCGATCATCGACCTTTTAATCTTGATGAAGATGATACTATTATCAAATCTCATGCCAAATTTGGTAACCAATGGGCTATGATAGCCATTTTGTTAATAGGTCGAACCGATAATGCAATGAAAAATCATTGGAGTTCATTCCTTAAACGGAAGCGCCCTTTGATGTCAAAAGATTTGACATTCAAAAATCCTCAACCACCATTGATTGTTTAGTAAAAGGAAGAGAATCAATTTAAGTAGTACATATAGAACTAATATGAGCAATTTGGGGTTTTATAAGTTCCCTGAGTTGGGTTTGTATCTGCACGTAGCCCAGATAGTAAAAAATGACCTCTTTTAGCCTTTTCACCAATAATGCCCGATCCATTAATATTTCTAAGTCCACTAAAATCTGATGTTTTCATGTGCTTTCCTTGATGAATTCATGTTTTGATGTTGAAGGTGATCATGGTGGGTTTAGGCTATTAGAGGCTAGATTAAGGATCTAAGATAATCTTCTTAATCCAATTGTCTTGAATTCTAATTGGTCATAATAGGATCACCTAGATATGAATTGAACTAGGCCTAATTGATTAAGAATGATCTTGACTTGTAAAGTTGAAATTGAACCTATGTGATCATGTATGACTAAATTTACCTTCTAATGATCAAATTGAATGAATTAACTTGTAATTGGACATCGGTCATGATAGATTGAAGGTAGTAATTGATTATGGTGCTTGTATGTCATTGTTTCTAGGGCTTTGGGGGTGAAGTCATTATGAGGATATTGTGATGACGTTTTCTTTCTCTTTTACACTTAGATATTAACAAGCTAGAGAACCAAGTTATCTCACATAGATGGATTCTAGGTTGACCTAATAACCTAAAATGAATCAAGGCATGATTAACTAATATAGCTTCAAGTTGCATTGTATAGTCACTTCTTGTGTAATTGACTTGGTGAGATAAGACCAAGATGTGATAGCTTTTTATGGTATATCTCATGAAAGTTTGCGATCGTAGGTCTCAAAAGTAGTTTGAGATAGTAAATCTCAAGGAGTCTTGAGTTCAAATATACATGGTTGCTTGAAATGATGAATATCATGTCAGCTTGGGATTAAGGAATCAATCTCTCCCATCTTTAGCTTGATCTTGTGTTACAAGGATGCTTGATCATATCAGCTTAATTTCGTTAGGCCAAAACCATTTCATGACAACTTTAAGAGAAAGGCCTATACTCTCCTAGTGTTAGCTTTATTTGCATGCACGGTGCATTTCATGGAATAGCTTGAGATAAGTTTATCAGGGTAGCTTAGGGTTGACAATTCATGCTCCCCTATGTATTAGCTTGCATCTACAAGATTGGTTGTATTCTAGTTAGGTTGTTACTATGGTATCCTTCCTTTTTTAGCTTTGTTGGTATTTTAAGATGCTTTCTATGGTAGTAGGTCGATTATGTAATCATGTTAATCTTAATATACATTAGTACAAGATAAGTCAGTTTTGATTAGGATAGCCTAGATAATTACTTAGTATAGATGGTAGTATGGGATGCCATTCATATATGGCACAAATATGAGTTGAAGCTACCTATGACATGACCCCTACATGAAGTACGCTTAGCTTTAATATTTGCTATATTTTCTTCCATGATATGATTGACTTAATACGGTGTCAAAATGAGATAGGTCAACTAGAGACTCCTAAAGTTAATGAAAAGGGAATAGGGTGACTTCAATATATTCTTAGTGTGTGAGGTAAAATGGGATGCCTCACATGCATTGCCCAAGTGTGTGTTGAGGTGATCTAGGGGAATAGTGCTCATATGTTATGAAAAACTTGGGTCTTAATTATGATAGTGGAGTATGATCAAGAATGACCAAAGATAGGTACTAAGATTAGGTAGTGATATGGGATGCTACCTTGGCCTTGCACAAGTATACTTGGAGGTGGCTTGTAAAGTAGTTCATTTGAGTAAGAAGGACAATGATTTAAGTATGAATTTACATATGCTTTATGGTGATTTATTATGCTTATGCTTTTGTCTCTTATGATTATGTCTATTGTTAACTAACCCTTTGAGATATCTTATGTTTGGTATGATAGTTTCCATACTTAGTGTAATACCTCTAAAACCACTTAGGTGAAACTAGAGCCTAACATGTTTGTCATAAGAGTCTAAGATCCTAAAATGGTTAAGAAATTGGTAATGAGGCAGTGTTTAGAGATTTAAGTGAATTGGAAATTAAACGTCAAGGGACAACTAAGACGTTCGACAACTAGTCACCTATATGCCTTATGTGTCTTTATGTGCTTACGTGTGTGATTCATGATCTTATGGGGTCCTTATACAAGTTATAATAGTGTGTATAGGAAGTGTGTTAAGTTTCATGAAAATTGGAGGTCAAACGTCCAAGAACGTCTATAAGGTTCGAAAGTTTTTGCCTTGAAATGTCCATGTGTGCCTTAATGTGTTTCGTCAAGTTTTATGTGTTTTTTGAGTTCAAATTGATGTGAGAATTTCCTGACATGTATACGAGATTATTTGAGGTGGAAACATCAGGGGAAAAGTCCCCAAGGATCAACCAAAGGTTCCTTGAGGAGGACCCAACCTTGGGCCAACAACCTACCCACCGCAGCAGCTTTTGTTCCTTAGTGAAATAGGTGATCATCACGGACTTGGTTCTCCATAGGTCAAAATTTTGGTCCGAGTCGCAGATACAACGCAAACTCAACTACTGCGGAAGTTATTTTCAAAAAAAATCATGCGAGAATAGCTCTGCGTCGCGGACTTGTTCCCCGATTATAATTCCGGAAATTAAAGTTGAGTTTGATGACGCTTTGAAGCTCCAAGAAAGAAGAATGATTTTTTCACGTTTTTCTCCAAATCAATCTTATGGGCATTTCATCTCAATTAATGCATGGATTTTCATCCTTTGATTCTCTCCCATTCAAGGAGTCAATTTCAATGATTTAAAAAATGATTAAAAAAAAAGATGAATTCTCTTATTTTGTGATCTAGCCATGGGTTCTTGCATAAAATATTTTTAATCAATGAATTATGAATGAATTGATGTAAATTTGATGATTTTAACTAAAAAGTCTATGAACCCATGTAATTCATGAACCCTAGTTTTTGATTACTTTGTGGGTCACTTGATTATGTCTTAATGTTTATGAATTCTAATGTAGTTTTCATTGGGCTATTGAATTATGTAAGAATTGTATTGGATTGGTGTATAGGCTGTCTTAGATTGATAAATCTATATTAAATTGGTTTAAATTCATTAAGTATTATGATTTTTTTTTGTATTGAATTGATGATCATGGCCATTGGTAAGGGCCTTTTGGTATTGTATTGGATGAATTAGCTATGGATTGAATTGGTGAGAATGTATTGGTGGTACGTTGGCTTAATTATTTTTATTTTATGTAAAGTATTATGATTTGTATGGTCCACTGATGGTGGCAGTTATATGTGTGTTACCTGTGAATGATGTGGCCTCGTTGATGTTGCTTTATGCATATGATGATCATGGTCTTGTCGGCACTACTTGATACATTATGATGATTTGTGTAGTTGACTTATGTGAAGTATGATCATATACATCTGCTTGTGATTAAGGTGAATGTATGTGTTCTTCCATCGATGTTGTTAGGTGATCATGTTAAACTATGATTATATCCTCAAGTGTGTAGTCTTAGAGTTGATGCATGATTATTCCTACTTGGTTATGTGAGCCTTATGATGGTTATATTTATGGTATAATAGTAGTGTACAGGGTGACCTATAGATGATGTCTGGTATGCCTATGTGCTTCTAGAATGATATGTTATATGTGAAGTATGTGTGTGTGTTGTTTTGGTAGACTTGTGTCCCTTACTTGATACATGTATAATGTGAATATAAATCTTGACTTAGTATTCTAAAGCTCTTAGTCTTGTATGTATTAATGACATATGACCTTGAACATTTCTAAGAAGGTCCTTTATATGGAACCTTAAACCTAGTTGTAAGGTTATGATATCCTTGAAGTCAAAAGTCGTAATTATATCCTTCTTGTGTGAATGGTGGACTTAAGTTTGGTTGGATGGAACGGCATGAAATCAATCTTAGGAAAATTATTGAGCTATCCTCTTAATCATTGTAAAGCAAACTTAGGGGACCTCTTTGGTAATGTGAATGTGATTGGGTTATGAACTAGATATGGAACCTCTTCATGTACTTCTTTATTGAAACACTCTATGAGAAAAAAGGCTAGCACCGAGTGAGTATGGTAAAGGGAATAGTTCTAGTTAAGTATAATACTAGAGAACAAAGGAACCCTTCATATTTCTTAATCATGTGCCTACACGGGATGTGTCCAAGATCTACCATTGGCAAGTAGAACACCCTCCTTCGGTGTAGGTTACAACTCCGGATTTCATACCTTTATACCATGGTCTTATCGACTATTATCATCATATGGGGTACCTACTAGTATTGGAGAAGTTCTATGAAGTTTATGTGGTGGTATGATACGCTATCTAGACATTGCACAATAGGCTTTGAAGATGTTAGTGAGTGAGTCCCTAGGTCTTCTCCAAGATTATTACTCGAATGTCCTTATGTGATTAATATCTCTTAATTGAACAAAAGAAGATGATGACTTAAGTTAGAAATCATGTTCAATGAATAAGTACTTACCTAGAGTAGTTAAGGGTTGTCTAGTTAATGTGTGAAGGGGACATAGGAATGGTCACTTCATGTCTTACCTAGGGAAGTCTTAAGAATGACTCTAGATAGCAAAGTTGATTGGTAAATTAGACATGATCTAAACATTCGAAGTCTTAAGGATTATTTAGGTCATCTTGGAGAGGCCATACATTCTCTTCTTGAGTTACTTAAGTAAGTCTTTTGATAACCTTTGGGATGAGAATGTCATGATATATGTATGTTATTGTATAAAGTGAGAATGATCTTATCCTAGGTACTCTAAAGGATATTTTAAGTGTGTGTGAAGTGATTGTATGGCGGTCGCTCCACAACTCACTCAAGTGAACCTTAGAATCACCTTTGGTAGGAGGATCTCATGTTTATGTGTTTGATAAAATGCTTACATGATATCTTATATGTTTCTAAGGTGTTCATTGTTATTCTTATTCTTCTACTATGATGTTTTAATCAAAAAAAGAATGTTTTCAATAAATGTCCATTTAATGATTTTATGCATTATGTCATACTTAGTACAAGTGTTTGTACTAATTCCATACTTTTATCTATCTCTAAAGTGATTCATAGGTGAAGGGCATTTAAAGAGCGAAGCTTAGATTATAGGATCTTTCAAGCAAGTTGTAGTATGTCCTCATTTGATTTAAGGGCATAGATGTCTTTTGATTTGTTATTTCGAAGCATTGTAATAGACTTAGTAGTAATATATTTTGATGTATGGGTCGTGTCCCAAGTATGCTTGTGTCTAACATATGATGATATGAGACTTAGTTTTTCCTATGGCTTTTATGTGAAAGATATTTTGAAAGACTATTCAAATGTTGTGAAAAGTTTTAATTCCGCACTACTTTTCATATATGTATATCGATGAATGATACAAAAGGTCTTGTACAAGACCTCCGAGAGGTCAAGTACGGCGTGCCACGACCTAAGAATATCCTAACTTCTAGGGTATAGGTGTGGGTCGTGACACTTGGTACAATTCGTACTAAGTATATTTCACACAAACGCATATTTTGCCTACATTCTAATCCAATGTAGGGTGTTGAGAATATTGAGTTACTTTGAAGGGTAGATTTTCCAAGGCCTTCAAGAAGTGAAGATTGGTGAGTCCTCATAGCATCTGAGGACACCACCCGTATGTTGTCTTTTACGTTCTTTACTATTTTTAGACTTTTATGGGTTGTGCCCCAATACATTTGTACTCATGTTGTCATAGATGGTTCTTGAGACATATGTGAGAAAGGCTTCCATTTTATGAAATGATTCCGCATTATGTTTTTGAGAAAAAGTTTTAATTCCGTGTTATTTTTCATATAAATGTAATGAAAGATGTCTAAGGGCTTGAATAAGACCTCTGAGAGGTCAAGTATGCTATGTTACTTCTAAGGGGTGCTCCTCGGTCGTGACAACATTTTACTCCAGGATCAGAATTAGGAAAAATTGGTGGATTTGGAAAGAGGATGCAAGACCTTTAATTTGATAGGTGATATGAAACGTATATCATTTTGTTCAAAAAGATATGAACTTTTAAATTTGGCTGAAACCTCAAAGTATGTCAAGACTCTTCCACGAGACATTTCACGGCTTGTGTGAAGCTTTACGGACCGTCTAGTAGTTTGTGATCCTTCATAGTAGCCATGTTGGTTCTCTTCCTCCTTCACGAACCACTCACGACTCTTTTAGATCTCCATGGACTGTCTAGTGGTTTGTGGTCATTCACATTATGTTGGGTTCACAAACATGATCAGGGTGATGGTTCGTGTTCGTCTTCACGGACCGTGAAACCTCTCCGTGGTTTGCCTTATCTATTATTCAATCTTAGTTTTTATTTTTGAGGTGTTACAATATTAAATCTTAGTTTTTATTTTGGAGGTGTTACAATATCTCCCACTTGGGATCAAGTAGACTTTGGCAAAAAGAGCTGAAATCCCTACCAATTCAATACTAGAAACTGATATCTAATAGAACTACGTTCATGAACAAGAAAATATGCTAGAATACTATGATAACTAAGAGAACATGATATTAATACTGAAATTACACAAGAGTAAGCTTCGAGACTGGATAGGAACTATTACCTCAAGCATAAACAGAATCGGATGGAAAGAGGTGAGGATACTTGGCCATTATGGCTACTTCTGTTTCCCAAGTAACTCCCGCTATGAACTGACTCCTCCACAAAACCTTAATTGAAGCGACTTCTTATTTCTCAACCAACGAACCTGACGGCCAAGAATTTCAACTAGAACCTCATCACGGGTGATCCTATCCTTTTCTGCCACTCCTGTTTAAGGTAATATCCTGTCGGAGCAGTTATACACTTCTTTAACAAGGAAATGTGAAAGACTGGATGAACCATTGCTAGTTCTACTGGCAACTCTATCTCATATTCCACCTTACCAACCTTTTTCAAAATTTTGTAAGTACTTACATACTTGGGATTGAGCTTTCCTTTCTTGCAAAATCTCATCACCACTTTCATGGGTTACATTTTAGAAATACCCAATCATCGATTTCAAACTCTAAGTCCCGTATCCTCAAATATGCATAGGACTTCTGACGATTCTGAGTTGCTTTTAGTCTATCTCTAATGAGTTGAAAATTCTCCATAGCCTTATGGACCAAATTTGGCCCAATAAAGTTTGCTTCACTTCTTCAAACCAACCAATCGGAGACTTGCATCTACGCTCATATAGTGCCTCATAGAGATCCTTAAATGCTGGAATAGGAGTTGTTAATATAGGCAAGTTTTATAAGAGGTAAGTGATTATCTCAAATACCCTCGAATTTAATCACGCAAACTCTCAACATGTCCTCTAAATTTTAAATAGTACGATATTCCTGACCATCTATCTGCGGATAAAATGTTTTTACTGAGATTTACCTAAGTACCAAGACCTTTCTGAAATGACTTCCATAAATAGGATGTAAACTAAGGACCTCCATCTGAGATAACAAACAAGGGTACATCATGCATCCTGACTATCTTATTAATATAGCGCTTGGCGTAGTCCTCTGTTGAATTCATAATAGAATTTGTGGTTTAGACGTCCATGGTGCTTAACCAGTGACTTTGAGGGTAAAGAATCACTTAAATACTGACAAAGTGACTTCAAGACAGGCTTCATGGGCCGTCTAGAGTACCAAGGCCCATCCAATGGGTCATGAAGATGCTCTGCCCAACTGGGCTTCACTAAAAGGAGTATAAGGATTTACTCTGAGATTAGAATTAGGCAAAATTAGTGGTGTTGAAAGAAGACTTAAAGACATTTGACTTGATAAGTAGTGGGACACCAAAATCATTTTATGCTGAAAGATATGATCGTTCTAAGTTGACCAGAACCTCAAATATTTCAAGCCTATTTCACGAGCCACTAAACGTCTCATGTGAAGCTCCATTGACTGTCTTATAGTCTGTGGTTCTTCACAGTAGCCATAGTAGTTCTGTGTCTGCTTCAAGGACCACTTCACAACTCATGTGCAGCTCCACGGACCATCTAGTGGTATGTGTTCTTTCACATTATGCTGGAAGCACAACCACAAGCAGGTGAGAGGTCATGGTCATTTTCACGGCCCATAGACCCTCTCCATGGTTTGAACTTATTTATGGTTCAAACTTAGTTTGGATTTTTGAGGTGTTACATATATTGTTAAGAATGAGGATGTAGGATAAAGTTTTGATTAGTTGGTTTGGATGGAGAACATAAAGTACGTCGTCACCTGATTTCTCAGGTCATGATGACACCTACTACGCTATATCAGTAGTAGCCTGACCTTAGTCCAACGCCATAAGTAATGTACTACCAAGTGGTAGTCCAGAACAATAAACATAAAGCTTATAACAATGTTAAGAAAGGATGATCAATGGAAATGCAGCAGAAAAAACCATCCCAAGACTTAGCATTAGTAAGTAAGTGAGCATCCAATAAAAATAAGAGCACAAGGCTTTTACAAGTTCAAAGTAAGTATAAACTGTCTCTGAATACAAGAATAACACTAAGCCTAGCAAAAAATAGACGGAAATGGGCAATTGTGAATACTAGGATCTTACCCTAGTCTCTGAACTCCACGTTTCTCCACATGAATTCAAATCAACACGATAACTCAATTTATGATATGTATGGAGAAATGTTGTATGAGCACAAAAATGGTACTCATTAGACATTGTTAAGAGACAATACAAGCATAAACAACAAGTAATTAGGTATGCATAGCACATGTGCCTAAACAAGATATAACATGTTAGACAACAATACGAAGCAAAAATAGAATACAAGGGAAAAGAAGTCGAGTAAAGAATGTAATTAGAAGGATGGAATGCAAGCCATAAACCTATTGTTGAGTAACTAAGGTACCAAGTCAACTGACAAGGGTAAGGAGGACCCACAACCACAGTTCTAAAGTCAAAACCTATCAGCTAACAAGAAATAATAATAGAAACATAACAAATAAAGGTGAGGAACATGACCATCAGTATACCTATGATGAGCAATGTATATGAATGTAGGGTGAGAAACAAGACCATCAGTGAATATCTGAAACCTCTAACAATAAGTACCCAATAATGGGGCTACCCGACCAACCAATAAACTCCCAGTGACTATCAGAAACCTCTAACCAAAAGTATCTCGCTTCCACAACACCCATGAAGATACTCCATGAAATCGATGGGGAAAACTATACTAAAATGACGAGCTTTCTATGTAGAGCTACTTTTGTTAAACTCAAATTGAAAGAATCAATATCCATGAAGAATTAAATGAATTTTTCTGTGATTTTAAATGAATTTTTGTTGATTTTTCTAAGTTAAAATTGTAACACCCCAGAAAATTTTTGAACTAACACTCGAACCGTTTTTTGCAGTGAGTGAGATTCTTATCAAGGAAATTAAAATTTTCTTAAGTATTAAGATCAGGTCACTAGATGTAAAACCTTGATCTCTAAAAGAACTAAATAAAAAATAACAAAAATCTGAAATTTGGAGAGTTAGGATAAGAATGAGTTTTGGGTCAACTTGAAATGACCAAAACTTCTAGCATAGGATGATTTAGGTGTGCTACAAGATACCATAGGAAATATCTTTGAATTATCTTTCCAATTCCACCGAGTTTTTTAAATTTCATGTTTGGATGAGTAAGATTGGCCTTTTGAAGTTAGGTTGTCCATTTAAGGAAAGTTAGCTAAAAATAGTGAGGGGTATTTTGGTCTTTTTCTTACCCAATCATATTTAATTGATTTTTAATAATATTTTAGGGGTATAATCCTATTAGTTTCAGTTTTATATTCCTAATATACGGCTAGGGTTTTAAATGAGAGTTCAAGAAGAGAAAAGAAGAGAAAAGGAGGAGAGTATCAAGCGTTCGTCGAAATTCTTGCGTTCGTCGATATTCTTGCATCTTGTTGTGGATTTTCGTCATGGGATTGATTTCTAAGAGGTATGTAAGCTTCAATAGTGTTTGGTTCGTTCACCCATATTCCAATCATGATTTGTTTAACGTAATTTCGTTATTAAAATTTAAGGATTTAGGTTCTTGATAAGTGTTCTTGAAGTTTCATTAAGTTTTGATGTAAGATTCTACTTAGGTCAACTTTAAACGACCATATATCTTATAATATTAAGAATTAAATGATCTATAACCTATACGATTAAACGTAATTGAATATAATTTTCAACGCCACCAATTTCACATCAATCCAATTTCTGAGTAAAAAGTTATGGCTATTTTAGTAACCTATACAGTGCTTTTACCAATTAGCCGACGGGAAAATATTAAAAATAGTTGTTTTTGTCTTTATACCTCCAAGAAAACCACGAAAGAATTTCTTGACTAATGAAAGGCTCAAAAATATCAGATTTTCATGTTCACCAATGAAAAATCATAATTCTTGGCCATAGAGATTTCAAGAAACTAATTCAAGAATCTCAAGAAAGGTTTTCTTGATTGTTTACATTCAAGCTAGGATTTGAAGATTTCTAATCAAGTTATTCTTCAAGATTATTCAAGAATCCTATTTATTTTAAGTATATAAGGCTATCAAGATTTTATGCTAGTTCATCCTCACGCCCTACACTACTTTCAGATCAGTAAAAGAAGGTGGAATGACCTGAGAGGCTCTTGTACTTGACTATATTTGTAAGTTGGACCCTTCAACTTATCAATTTGTAAACTTAACCCTTAAACTCATCAGAACACAATATTTTAAACTCCTTTGACCATTGACCGAACTTATGTGTCATTTATAATGCTAAGTTGGAAATTATGTAACAACAAGCGTTTGACAGCGATTGAAAAATATATTTTACATTAAAATATTTAAATAAAAATAATACTTATCAAATTTTTAAAAAATAAAAATAAAAACCCATCTTCCTCAACCATCCCTCTCCCACCCCACCCCCACCCCTCTCTCCTCCGTCCCCAGCCCCTTCCTCTCTTCTTCTTCTTGGAATTTCATCCACCACATGATCACTCTCACTCTCCTCCTCTTTATTCTCTCCTACATCCATTTTCTTCTCAACCCACACCTAATTTTCATTACAAATCAATCATCCACCCTAATCATTTAGTCTAAAAGTGTTGAGATTATTATTTATATTTTAGGATTCAAAAAGATCTAAGGATGAACACAAAGAATAATGTTGGATATTTAATAATTAAAACACCATTGATAAGTTAGAGAAAGCTTGAAAAATAACAAGTGGATCTTGTGAATTTATGAAATTGATTCAAAATTGTGATTGAAATTAGTTGAATTTGTGGTAGTGAACTTGTATTTGAATTTTCAAGTCATGGAGAAAAATCTCATCATTTGACATGAATTTAGTGTTCAATTTGGAATAAATATGAATAACATGCTTATTTGGAATATTTTAAAAAAAAACAATGCTCATCTAAAATTTCTTGAAATTACAAAACTGGTTTAATTGATTTTTTTAATTTTTGACATTTAATTTCTTACATGTCATTAAAAATGACATGGAATCTCAAGTGTAAGTAATTGTACTTCACACACCTTAGTCAGATGATAAAAGGGCTTAAAATATTACGTTCTGATGAGTTTAGGGGTTCAATTGATAAATTGATAAGTAGGAGGGTCCAACTTACAAATGCAGTCAAGTACAGGGGTCTCTCATGCCATTCCCTCGTAAAATAATAATCTAGGATTCTACCCCTAGATTTGTTGATCAGATAAGTTGATTTTGAGTTCTTGAGTTCATGTTTCTTTTAAAAGATTTATTCGTAATTATCGAATTTCTATATTGTTATTGAGATCCTTCATATCATGAACAATAAATCTCCTTCATATCATGAACAATAAATCTTGAATTCATAATTCATATTCAAGAGAAAGTTAAGAGTAGAGTTCAAGAAAGTATTTAAGTTTAGTTGTCAATTCTTTGAGATCCATCACTAATTAAGGTTTGAGGAAGTAAACAACAGAATGAGAAGAGTCATATATATATGAGTTCCATGTAGTATGTAAACCTTCGAGTCGAGTCATTCATGCCCATAAATTATGCACGGACTCCAGCAATTGAGTATCTTTGAGAGAAGTTGTATCTTCAAGGTCTAAGTCTGTAGTATTGAGTTCCTACTCTCCTTTGAGATTACATTTCTAATCATGGGACTATTGCATGTTACCCATAAAGTTCTTGAGTTGAATTGAACATGCCCATAATTCCGCATGAACCCTATAAGTCGAACAATCTTGAGATAAGGAGTACCTTTGAAAGAGTTGAGTAGTTCATGCTAATAATTCCGTATGAACCCTCTAAGTTGAAAATCATGAAATCATCCATAAACATGCGATCATGAACCTTGAATCCATACTTCAATTCAAGGAAAGATAAGAGTCGAGTTTAGAAGTTAAGAAGTAAGTCAAAGCCAAGTTCATTAAGTTTTCAAAAGTCTTTTACAAACATTTTAATATTTTAAGAATAAAAGTTTCAAGTTAAGCTAAGAGCAAAGAGTTGAGTTCACTTCTCAAAAAGTTATAGAGAACTAAGAATTCTCAATGAATTTATAAATGTTTTCACATTTAAGATGAGAGAAAACTAATATTTCCAAAAGAGTTTTGATAAAGAAAAGGGAACATCAATTTCAAGAGAGTTTTTAAAGTTAAGTGTTGAGAAATTATCACAACCTAAAGAAAGAAGTTATTTTAAAAACACGTGAGCTAAGTATATTTTTGGGAGTAGTATTGAGCACCGATATGGGGATGCGAGTTCATAATAACCAAGTCTCCATAAACCATGTAGCCATTATGGCTATTAATGGGTCATACTTTTTTGATGATCACGTAAGTTAAGCTAGCGGATCCACTAAGTTAAGTTAGATTTCTAAATTGATGGCAAGGTATAGGTCAGTCCTTTGCAGCGCGAGATAAAGTGTCGTATCATCACTATAGCTATTAAGTAATGGTTGTCGGTTAGAGAAACTCCCACAGATGTATGTGCATGGTTTCTAAAGGGGTTCTTCTTAGTATGAATGGAGTATGAAACTTCATTATGCATTACACAAGTAGACTTTGAGAGGGATCATGGGATGTCTTTTATGATATTATGATTATGAGTTGACAATCGTGTTTTAGAAAGTTTTTCTTTATATTTCACTTCTTTTAAACTTCTTTATATCGAAATAAGTTCAGTTAAGTATCAAGAGTTGAGTATCTTGAGTTGATATGTGCTTCATTAAGTCGAGTATCTTATTCTTTATTTGAGTTGAGTTGAAAAGAGGTAAATATGTTTCCTTCTTATCAAGTTCAAGCCTATGTTTTATGCTTTAGAATTCTCCTTAAATGCTCGTACTTTCCACGTACTAAGTCATTTGGCCTGCATCTTTTGATGATGCAAACACATGTATTTAGGATCATCAATAGGATCTTCGATACATCTGAGAGTTCGAGTTATCTATGGTGAGCCTCTTAGTTTCCATAGGATTCCATATATTTTCAATAGTTAGGAGGTCGTGAGTATTATACCGATTTCCATCATTGTCATTTAAAGGCTTCACGGATAGTTAGTATAGTTGAGATGTGTGTATTATTCATTTATTTTGATAAATGTTTTAAAGACCAAAGTTTCCTTTTTTGGCGAGGTGTATATATTTTATTGTACATAGGTTTCTTTGAACTTAAAGTTTGTATTTAAGTTCTATGAACTTTATTTTCAGTTTTAAGCTTTTGTATGCTTAAGTTAATCTTCCTCTTGTAGTCAGCCAGGATGAGGGTCCGTTCGAGGACCAACAATTGTTCCTTAGTGTCGGTCACGTCCATAGTGTAGACTCGGGTCATGACAAAGTGTCTCTAAGCTAATATTGTGGCATGGCATGACATGACACTAAGATCGCATAATAAGACTAAGATGTTGAATGCATAATATAAAATTTGAATAGCCTATCATAGCACTAAATAAAAATATGATAAAAATAATATAATTGAAATCTAAATTTTGTTTGAAAAGTCTCGACTAATGTGAGTTGGTAGGACAAGCGCTAGGTAATTCTAACTTTGAAAATTGAAATAACGTACCGAAGGAAATCATAAAAGAGATGTCCTCGTATTATGAGGACTCACCGTGATACTACAGATAGATGATATGAGTAAAACTAATCACGGACCTAATGATGAACATCAGAACCTCTATCATATAATAAAATAGGCAGAAAGGTATGTAATCAATACTTGAAATGTACTGAGTATGAGAAAATACATAATAAACATAACATCTAAACACATTAAAGCTGTAAACATGATAATGCAATGATCGAGTATATAATCATGGAAACTGAGCAAAGTTGAATTGATATATCGGAAATACATGCTCAATGCAATATCTGAAAATCTAATTGTGAAAGATACTAAAATCTACATAAACCATGTGAGATACTACATGGAGTACAATGTTGTAACGACCCAAAGTACATGTTGACGCCCAATTTTGACAATCCACAACATACATGAATCATCGAGATTCTTAAATTTCAAACGATTCGCAATAATTAACCTTATAAAATTCAAAATATTTTCAAGTTATTGTCCTATTTTTTTATATAATTTTAAAATAATATATATGCTTTATATAATTTTGTATATAATTAGTATAGTTCATGAATATTCGAAAACCATCTCAAAAATATTTTATTTTAATAAAATATTTGGTTAATTAGTTTAGTGATATAATAGTTACATTTTTAATCATATAGTTTAAAATTAAGTTGATTATTCCATCTCGTTAAGGTTAAGAATCTCGTTAATCAATTAATTTTAATTCGTATTATTTAGATTTTAGCCAAATATATTAATTTAACTCAATTTGGTTAACCTCTTGAATTTACTGGCTACAATTGCAATTCATTCGGCCATTCTTTCAACTGCAAATCAAACCACATTTTTGTTTCGAAAAATTATTTGGATGGGTGACTTTTAACAAATAATTATTGATTTTAGCGATAGTTTTTATTTATTACCATTTATAGCAATAGTATGTTAAATCTGCAATATGTATTAAAAGTGAATTAAGTATGCAATATATGTGTATTATAATTATTTTTAAAAATATATTATGCTTGTTTGGTATTCTTGAATCCCTAACTAATTTTTGGTTACATCTTTGTTTAGCTTTTTTGTTAATGTGAAATCTTAAGGGCCTTGTTTGTTGATTCTTGTTGTGGTTAAATGTCCAATTTTGTTGATACAATTAGTTCTCATGTGAATTAAGTTATGTCTCATTTATTTTATTTATTCCAAATACTAATGTTGCCTTGCTATTTTTTTCCAAATATCAAGGCAACATTAGTATTGCAATTAGTTTTCATGTGAATTAAGAACATTGTATTGCAGGTTGAAAAAGAAATGCAAGTTGAACTACATATGGTATACAATCTTATATACACGGAAAAAAGGCCAAAATTTGGCTTGTATACAGCAGTAAACATCAAAATGCATACATAAATTTTTAAGGCAAATAAATCCAAAGCCCTTGAATAACTTCCAACAGGTACAGTTGGTGAAAAGGGGACCAAAATTCACTTGAAATTCAACAAGATGAAAGAGAATTTTAAGTAGGTCCGAATTCATGTTTTGGGTATTTTTAGTACTAGAAGAGGTTCCAGATTCATGAATTTGGGACAAACACCCAAATTTGATATTTCTTTCCTTACTCTTTATTTATTATTGGGAAAATTACATGGAAAGACCATCCTTAACACTTAACTACATAAATAATAGTACCCTTTCATTATTACAAATTTGAAAGTTTTTTTACATGAATAACAGTTTAAACAAGCTGAAAAGATAATAATTACTATTGTTAATTTTTATAGATATATTAATTATCTACATATATTAAATCAAAAAGAGCACGTTGTGAATTTGGTTATGGTTGGTCACGCTACTTGGATAGTTATCAAAATTTCTATCTCTTACAATTGAAACTTACCTTATTGTTTTTCACAACATTCAGGTAGGAATAGTATTCAATGTTGTGAGTTTCATTCAATTATTTTTGTATGTTGTTTGCAGTAAGTTTTATCTTTAGTAGTAATTGATGTACATATTTTTTTTTACACAATAGTTTGGAAATGGCGAAGGAAGATTCATCATTTGAAATGAAATTATACTATGAATTTGTTGAGAAGATAACACCAGTTGGTGAGCCTAACTTTCATTTGTTTTCTTCAACACATGAGTCTTATTCAAACTGTTGTAACATCCGTAGTGTTAGTGTTTTTGATCATAGTGTTGTTGATCGAAGAAATAAGGAGAGGTCAAAGGAGTACATAAGAAGAAGAAAGTTAGAGGATATCAAAAAAGGAAAATCTATTGCATTTGATCATCTTGATCGGAGTGTCGACGTCAAAAGGAGAAAAATAATTGAATTTGCATCACAAAAATCTAAATTGAAGGTATTGTATTCATGAGACTTAGTTGAGCAAAGTATTTTGTAGTATTTACTTTTTTTTGTTAATGTTTGAGGCTTGTTTAGTAATATAAACCAACAAGTGTATGGTAATTTAATACGAGTTAAGTGTCTTTATGCGCAAATCATTCTTTTACATTCATATGTTCCATAAGAGCATACTAATTGGATACTAATTGGATCGATATAACTTTTATATTATTGCCACTGTTAGTTTTAAAGTTTTCAACTTGGTATTGTGCAGAATCGAAATTTTATTTTGAAGTTTGCAAATATAAAAAACCTAAACTTGGTGCTCCTAATCTGAATTTCGTCAAATCATTTGAAGAGAAGTTGACCAAGAGTCAATTACAAATATTTAGTGACACATGTTTTGAATTTTTTCTCAAATTGCCTCAAGTGATCTTCAGACACAATTGATACATTCCTTATTGATGATGCAGGTTGTTTGGCTACTAGTGAATGGTTCATTGATACGTTTTGGGTTAGGTGAATTAGCCATTATGACAAGACTAAAATGTAATGGAGTGGCGCGTGAAAATTGTATTTCACAAAAAAAAAACTACTTGATTGATCGTTGTTTTCCTAGCATTAAAAATATTATTATTCAAAAAGTAGCTGATTCAACACATTTTTATTTTGTGACCTCCCTGAAAATCAAGTACCTAATTGGCATTTTGAAGTGGTAGAGTCTAGTGAATATGAAACTAATCCGTGTGAAAAATTAGTATTTCATGAGACCTTTGCATCTTTGTGTTGTGCGGAATTTGAGATAATACGAGAAAATATAAATGCGAAAGAACAAGACAACAGATTCACGTGGTTCACAAATAAATTGGTTATATCCAGGGGAAGAGGGGGAGCAGTTTTATTATGGAGAGGCAAAAAACAGAATTACAGAATAAGGTTTGCCATAGCGTCTATATATAGTGCTAAGCTACGCCCTAACAGGCTTGGGCCCGACATACAGAATTGACAGATAATTAAGAGCCCAATACAACAATATTGTATACCGTCGGGCTGGGGGAGTCTCCCCCCACCCCCCGGACCCCCAGGCCAGGGGGCGCGTCGCCCCCCTGGACCCCCCCACTCGCTGACGGGTAGCGAGACCCCCGTCCTTTCTGCTGTAACGGGTCCGATTCAAGGCATTCAACAAATCTCCACCTTGACTTGAATTCTCCGAACAGATTCTTCAGACGCACTATGATAGTGCCAGGCCTCCCCCTCTTCCTCAGAATTGCCCCGCAGGGAAATTAACAGCTTCTGATGTTGAGCAAGTCCAAACAATGTTGAAACTTGCTCTGTGGAACCGGCTTTGTGAACATATCAGCAGGATTATCAGCAGTTCCTACTTTCTTCACCTTGATTCTCTTCTCACTTCTCAGAAAATGATACCTTACGTCAATATGCTTGGTTCTCTCATGATGGACTTGATCCTTGGCTAGACAAATTGCGCTCAACCTATCACAATACACCGTAGCCTGATCATGATGTAGACCAAGATCACTAACCAGCCCTTTCAGCCAAATCCCTTCTTTTGCAGCCTCTGTCAAGGCCATGTACTCCGCTTCTGTAGTAGACAAAGTCACTGTAGGTTGCAAAGTTGCCTTCCAACTGACGACAGATCCTCCAAGGGTAAACACATAGCCAGTCATCGATCTTCTTGTGTCAACATCTCCAGCATAGTCAGAATTAGAATAGCCAGTAGCCAAGCACTGAGTATCACCTCCATAAATGAGACCAACGTCAGATGTACCTCTAAGGTACCGGAAAATTCTCTTCACAGCCTGCCAATGTTCTCTCCCTGGTTGTCCCATGAATCTGCTCACTACACTGACTGCATGTGCTAAATCTGGCCTTGTACAGACCATAGCATACATCAAACTTCCTACGGCACTAGCATAAGGGACTCGTGACATATACTCCTTCTCTTCTTCTGACTGTGGAGCGAACATGGCAGTAAGATGGATATTGATAGCACTGGTGGTATCAATAGGCTTAGATGAAGACATGCCAAACCTCGCCAAGACTTTCTGAATGTAGCTTCTCTGTGACAAGAAAAGTTTCCTTCTTTCTCTGTCTCTAATGATCTCCATCCCTAGAATCTTTCGAGCGGCTCCCAGATCCTTCATCTCAAACTCAGCACTAAGTAAACCCTTCAGCTTCTGAATGTCATACTTCTTCTTTGCAGCTATCAGCATATCATCTACATAAAGCACCAGATAGATGAATGAATCATCCTTGAGCCTATTGTAGTAGACACAACAATCATATGAGCTCCGAGTATATCCCAACTTCACCATATAGCTGTCAAACCTTTTGTACCACTGCCTTGGAGACTGCTTAAGTCCATATAAGGACTTCTTCAACTTGCAGACGTGATTTTCCTTCCCTGGAACTTGGAAACCATCCGGCTGAGTCATGTATATCTCTTCCTCCAACTCTCCATGTTGTTCAAGCTGCAGATTCTGATGTGTAACTATCGCTAATAACACTCGGATGGAAGTATGTCTGACCACTGGTGAGAAGATCTCATTGTAGTCCACTCCCTCTCTTTGGTTGAAACCTCTGGCAACAACCCTGGATTTATACTTGACTCCTTCTGCTGGTGATATCCCTTCCTTCTTCTTGAAAACCCATTTGCAAGTAATAATCTTTCTCCCCGAAGGCTGTATGACCAGATCCCATGTCTGATTCTTGTGTAGGGACTCCATCTCATCTCCCATAGCAGCAAACCATTTTTCAAAATCAGGACTTAAAATGGCTTCTTTGTAAGTAGACGGCTCAGTTGTATCTACCTCTTCAGCAACCTGCAGTGCATAACCCACCATGTCCTCAAAACCATACCTCGTAGGTGGCCGAACTCCAACCCTCCTTGGCCGATCTTAAGCTATACTCTGATGGATATCTAATGGCATAGATTCTGGAATATCAGTTTCTTTCTGTGGCTCTTGATCCTCCTCTTCAGGTTCTTTAAAATCGCTCTCGTTCTGAATGACTTGAAACTCCACCTGTTTATCAAGACTCCCAGTTTCTGAAGTAGTTGTAGGCTTCACAATGGTTCTAAGCAGAGAACTTTCATCAAAGATAACGTTCCTGCTCATAATAACCCTCTTTTCTGCTGGAGACCAGATTCTGAAACCTTTCACTCCATCTCCGTAGCCCACAAATACTCCCTTTTTAGCTCTTGGTTCTAACTTACCTTCACTTACGTGATATTAAGCCGTACAACCAAAAGCTTTCAGATTTGAATAATCAGCAGCTTTTCCTGACCACATCTCCATAGGTGTCTTGCACTGTATGCATGTATGTGGTCCGCGGTTAATCAAGTAGAAAGTTGTACTAACCGCTTCTGCCCAGAATCTTCTATCTAGCCCAGCATTAGAGAGCATGCACCTTGCTCTCTCCAGAAGTGTTTGATTCATCCGCTCAGCGATACCATTCTGATGTGGTGTATTTCTGACTGTACGATGTCGAGCAATCCCTTCATCCTTACAAAATTGATCAAATTCAGACCAGCAGAATTCCAGCCCATTATCAGTTCGCAACCTCTTGATCTTCTTCCCTGTTTGATTTTCCATCAAAATTTTTCACTCCTTGAACTTCTGGACTTCACTTTTATGCTTCATCATGTACACCCAAGTCATTCTTGAGTAGTCATCAATAATGGACACAAAAAATCTGCAGCCTCCCAAAGACTCAACACGGCATGGACCCCAGCAATCAGAATTGATGTAATCAAGTGTGCCTTTTGTTCTGTGAATGGCCTTTGGAAACTTGTTGCGATGTAGTTTTCCAAAGACACAATGTTCACAAAACTATAGGCTCTTAACCTTATGACCAACAAGAAGATCCTCCTTTGACAGAATTTGCATCCCTCTTTCACCCATATGACCAAGTCTCATGTGCCATAACTTAGTCATATCCTCCTGGTGAACTTCTGACGATGCAGCATGGGCTGAACCTGTAACCGTGGAACCTTGTAGAAAATAAAAAGTACCACGCATGACACCTTTCAGAATCAGATTTGAACCCTTCCAGACCTGCAAGACTCCATCTTTTCCCGACTAGCTGAATCCCTTGCTGTCCAAAGAACTGAGAGATATCAGATTTTTCGTCATCAATGGAACGTGCTTGACCTTGTTCAATGTGCAGAAGCTACCATCATGTGTCCTTATCTTGATCGAGCCTGTCCCAACTACCTTGCGGACAGAACTGTTGGCCATCGAGATGCTGCCTCTGTCTATCTGCTCATAAGTCGTGAACCACTCTCTCCTAGGAAAGATGTGATAGGATGCCCCAGAATCGAGAACCCACACATCTGAATGATGAGTGTGCTCATCCGCAACTAGGGCAATGTCTTCTTCAGAATTGGTGCCTTCTTCAGCAACAGCAGCAGACACTGATTGTTTTTCCAATTGCTTTTTCTTCTTCGGACAATCAAATTTCCAATGTCCCTTCTCCTTGCAGTAATTACAAACATCATCCGGCTTTGCACCCTTCGACATCGGCTTATTTTTTTTTCCACCGTTTTTCCTTCCCTTTCCGCTACTGGTGAACAGACCAGAAGGCTGTATGTTTGTACTTGTGCCGTTAGCCTTATGCCGTAATTCCCTGCTATGAAGGGCCGATCTGACTTCTTCCAGCGACACAGTATCTTTCCCAACAATGAACGATTGAACAAAGTTCTCAAACGACATTGGGAGAGATACTAACAGAATCAGGGCAGCATCTTCATCCTCGATCTTCACATCGATATTACGCAATTCTAATAACAAAGTATTCAATTGCTCTAAATGTTCCCTGAGTTGTGTACCTTCAGTCATTCGTAAACTGAATAGACGTTGTTTCAGAAGCAGCTTGTTGGTTAGAGATTTTGTCATGTACAAACTCTCTAGCTTCAACCACAGACCAGCAGCAGTCTCTTCATCCGAGACCTCCGTGATGACGTCATCCGCGAGACACAGCATGATCGTCGAGTGCGTCTTTTCCTCCAGAATCGCCATCTTAGGAGTAACGACAGCGTTCTTGTCTTTCGACAACGGCGTCCAGAAGCCTTGTTGTTTCAACAAAGCCCGCATCTTGATCTGTCATAAACTAAAACTGTTCCTCCCTGTGAATTTGTCGATTTTCACGTTCAAAGCAGACATCTCGAATTCTCCAAGAACACTGATTAATCGAGAGGCTTTGATACCAATTTGTTGTGCGGAATTTGAGATAATACGAGAAAATATGAACGCGAAAGAACAAGACAACAGATTTACGTGGTTCACCAATAAATTGGCTACGTCCACGGGAAGAGGGGGAGCAGTTTTATTATGGAAAGGCAAAAAACAGAATTACAGAATAGGGTTTGCCATAGCGTATATATATAGTGCTAAGCTACACCCTAATAGGCTTGGGCCCAACATACAGAATTGACAGATTATTAAGGGCCCAATACAACAACATTGTATACCTCGGGTCGGGGGCGTCTCCGCCCCCCCCCGGACCCCCAGGCCAGGGGGCGCGTCGCCCCTCTGGACCCCCCGACTCACTGACGGGCAGCGAGACCCCCGTCCTTTCTGTTGTAACGGGTCTGATTCAAGGCATTCAACAAATCTCCACCTTGACTTGAATTCTACAAACAAATTCTTCAGACGCATTATGATAGTGTCAGGCCTCCCCCTCTTTCTCAGAATTGCCCCTTAGGGAAATTAACAGCTTCTGATGTTGAGCAAGTCCAAATAGTGTTGAAACTTGCTCTGTGGAACCGGCTTAGTGAACATATCAGCAGGATTATCAGCAGTTCCTACTTTCTTAACCTTGATTCTCTTCTCACTTCTCAAAAAATGATACCTTACGTCAATATGCTTGGTTCTCTCATGATGGACTTGATCCTTGGCTAGAAAAATTGCGCTCAACCTCTCACAATACACCGTAGCCTGATCATGATGCAGACCAAGATCACTAACCAACCCTTTCAGCCAAATCCCTTCTTTTGCAGCCTCTGTCAAGGCCATGTACTCCGCTTCTGTAGTAGACAAAGTCACTGTTGATTGCAAAGTTGCCTTCCAACTCACGACAGATCCTCCAAGGGTAAACACATAGCCAATCATCGATCTTCTTGTGTCAACATCTCCAGCATAGTAAGAATCAGATGATTAAGGGCCCAATACAACAACATTGTATACCGTCGGGCCGGGGGCGTCTCCGCCCCCCTGGACCCCCAGGCCAAGGGGCGCGTCGCCCCCTGGACCCCCCGACTCACTGACCGGTCAGCGAGACCCCCGTCCTTTCTGTTGTAACGGGTCCGATTCAAGGCATTCAAATCTTTGAAAAATGTTTTAAGAGGAAAGATCGGAAAGAAATTTAGTAAAAAAGAGCTTTGTGAAGTCGGCAGACATATCCTGAATTGTTTGGATTTTCTCTGACATTTCAAGATTGGTTTTATGAATGTTGTGCGCAATCAAATGAACAATTGTTATTATAATTGGAAAAAGGAGTCCACAAATTCTAAGTTGGAAAGTGTTAACTAGCACAAATTCAGTCAAGGTTACAGAGATGCTCTTTGCCACAAAGGTAATTTTTTTGTACTTCATAAACTACAATTATTAGTAATTATTATATGTTTAATTTGTATTGTTGTTAAATTACAATGTAGTTGAAAGTGAGGAATATTACATTAACTCCATTTGAGAAGTTTATGGTGAATTTGAATGATTTATTCAAGGATGTTGTGGTGAACAATGAATCAAATAGAGTCAAAGTTGTAAGTCTATTATTTGATGACGACTTTACTACAATACCTCCTGTCTCAAGCAAAACAAAAAACAAACTTGAATATGTACCTTCTATTAAAAATATGCATTTGATTGATGAGATAAGATGCATATCTGATGGGCAGGAAGAGTTAAGGGACGTATGTTAATTATTCCTTTTTTTAATTATTAATATACTATATTCGGAGAAGTATTTTGATTATGTTATTTATTGATTAGGTAAAACAAAAAGCTCATAGTTTTGAAGAAACTCATGATATAATCTGATTCAAAAATTCTAACGCAATTAAAGCTTTAAGCAAGAAAGTTGAAAGAGATAATGATTATAAGGTATTCAATTAATATCTAGTTTTTCGTAGATCAATATATTTTTGTGTCTATGTGTATCTTATTTATTACTTATGTATCTTTATTTAACATCAACATGAAGAATTTAGAGGCAGAGGCATGAATGTTGATTTTGACGATGACTATTATAAAAATAATGTCAATTATGACCAACATATCACTCTTCACTTAGACAATATTCAAACCATCAATGAAGATTTCAACAATGAAGCTAAAATTGGTATGTTAAATCTGCGTCCGAAACTTACAGGGTACAAAATATTAACAAAAGTTCCAAAACGTTATATAAAATCTTATATTAACCAAAACGGTTAAATCACTGCAGGTGCAGCGATTTACCTCACCTGAAAAAGTAAAATCGCTGCTGAGGCAGTGATTTTGCAAAAAAAAAGAATTTAATAAAAAATTGAAATCGCTGCCTAAGGCAGTGATTTATTAAAAAAAATTATAAAATAAATCGCTGCCAGGGCAGCGATTTATAAAAAAAAATTATAAATCGCTGCACTGGCAGCGATTTATACTATAAATTTTTTTTATTTTTTATAAATTGTTGCACTGGCAGCGATTTATATTATAATTTTTTTATTTTTTATAAATCGCTGAACTGGCAGCGATATACCTTATTTTTAAAAAAATATAATTAAAAAATAATATGAAATCGCTTCCAAGGTGAGGTAAGTCGCTGCACCTGCAGTGATTTTACCGTTTTGGTTAATATAAAATTTTATATACCGTTTTGAAATTTTTGTTAATATTTTGTACCCTTTTAAGTTTCAGACTCTATTAAATCTTATACCAAGTATAAGTAATGTTATTAATAGTAGCTTATCCCAGGTAAATGAGTTGTACTTTTATTTGAATATGATGAATTCTTTATACCAATAAGATATCTATAGTACGTATTTTTTTCACTTTAATATTGTATCCTTTATAAATGATCTTATAATAGGCAACTACTAACCATATTGTAAAATTATACATGTATTATTCGTTATACATTTTAGTTAGCTGTTATCATCATATTATATTGATGTCCCAGAGTCTCAGATTCATCCATTTACATGTCGAGTGGCACGTAAACAGATTGATAAGTCTTGTTATCCAGAGGTAGAAAATATTATGAAAGGATATCCACACGAAATAGGCGTCCTGTTCCATTACACTAATCTCCATATCTGAATAATTATATATCAGGTCATGAAAATATGAATGGAAGAGCCTCTTCCAAGAATATTGTAACGTGGGTTCATCCTTTCAAAAGTTTTACTATGGATAATAATTGCTTCAAGGAAATGGGTGAATTTAGAGAATGGGTGAATGAAGGTCACAGACCACGCAACAAGTTAGTATTCCATTATATTTACATGTGTTTATGTTGTTAAATACTATAATGTGTTTTAACATACAATTTTATAATTATAGGAAGTATCCTTAATAGTAAAAAGGATAATACTCTCAATCCTCCATTTGAATTTGGAAAGACGACTATCAACAAGAAAGATTGGTTTCACAAATTTGTGTTTGGTGGTCAATCTTTGAAAAGTTCGAAATGTAAATATGAAATTATTGTGCATAGTTAGTTTTAAAAAAATGAGGTCTTTATGTGATTGATTATTTGGTTATGAACTATGTACTGATATTTGGAATTTCATGACAACATTTGGATGTTATCCTCTATTATCTAAGAAAGAAAGAAAGAAAGAAATGGATGATGATGTTCCAGTGCAGTTCACTACAACTGATTATCTATTTGATCTCAAGATACAACCTATTTATAAGAAATTTATTGAAAATAATGGAGATAGTGATGTGGTGAAGCCGGAACATGATATAGCCAAGTACATACTTGGTGGATTTGTGTTTTCTAATATGTAGTGGCATACTGTTGATCACATATTGTATCATCTTTGTGTTGATGAACAATGGAAGATGCTAAGATTATCTTTTAAAGATAGATTGTTATATGTGTATGATTTGATGAGTGATGATGCTTTCAAAGCCAATATTCGCAGTTCTATTGATGTATATAGATTCATTATTCCACTCTTCTTTTTTATTTTGAATTTTATTGGGAAAGGAATGATATTCAATTGAACAATTGACCATATAAGAATAAGGCATTGGTTGATCCTTGTAATGTTAAGATGATTAAAGATTTGTCGTCACAACAAGTTGTGTAAGTGCCTTTTATTTCTAAATTACTAAAATACACATGGATAAGCTCTTTTAAATTATTAATCTTTGATGTTATTTGTTTTTTCTTTTATTTCAGGGATCGTGAAATTTATGTTACATTGTTTGCGAAAAGAATCATACGTGATAGCAATGTGGTTGACCATGAATGGGATGGCAATACACATCACATCAAGTTTGACTCATTGTTGTGGAAGTATGGCAAGATGAAACTTGAGAAACATATTACAAACAATGAATCTGAATCATCATGAATAATGAAAATAACGGATCGTGTGAAGCATTATAATAATTATCTTATGTCTTATCAAATTAAGAGAAATAGGAATTTATGACTTGTCCATTGTGTGTGTTTGATTCACTATTCTTTCCTAGTTAAGTTGGTATTCTGAAATAAGTTTTGAAATAGTACAGTTCTTTGTCTATTTTAATTAAGTGATGAACTTATATATATTATTCCTACCCTGCAGCTTCTGGTGTAATATGCTTCTTAGTACCAATTTTGTCATTTGATGGAGTTTGTACCTTAACTGTAGGGTTGCCATAATTGCTACATATATCTATGTTCAAACCTCAAGCAAACGTATCTTCTATGTGCAAATATCATTCTAGTTCCTCTGTTTGTATCACCAATCTTAAACATATGAAATAAATTACCATATTGTTGTCATTATTAAGATTTGAACGTTAGTTTCCAAGGTTTGCAACAATGCCCTTTGGCTCGAATGATTATGTTTCTATGTAGGCTTTGAAGGGGAGGATAATAAGTGAGTTGAGTTAGCAACAAAATTTTGTCTTGTTTTAGCATAAGATGATAAGAGAGCATAGAGGAAACAGAGAAGTGCACGATGATCTAGCCTATGTAAGCGCAATGTGCGAGGCTAGTTTAAAGCGACTTGATATTAACTGTATAGACTTGTACTATCGAAATGTCTTTTCACTCTTAAATTGAAATTTGATTCACAAATTCTTCAAATAGTATATTGCAACAGCTAACATCATCATGCATATTTAGTATGAGTTATTCGATAAAATAATAATAAAATTATACCAGATTGTCTTTGCAATGTACTTAATATAGCCTTCACGCTATAGTTTGCAAAACTATCATCACCCTCATTTGAATTTACATGAGCGTTTTATCAATTCCTCGCACGGTCATATTATAGACAAACATAAAGCAGGAGCACTCTAATCAGTATAGGACTTATTTGTTTCAAGGCTTTCAAAATTAACTTCCTCAATCTACTATTAGAAAGTTTGTATTAAAAGTTTTGTTCAACATCTTGTCTGCACCCATCTAAATATGAGATTTACATGATGTATCTGTCACGCCCCGAGCCTGCACCCCCAAAAAGTGGCTAGCACTCGAAGACCATTGTTGGTCCCAAGTGAACCTCTGTCCTGGCTTACTTACTCAGCAGAAGACTTAAACATAAGAAGTATAACTCAAAGATATATAAGTACTTAGCCCAAATGGTAACTCAATTCTTAAAAAAATATTTGAAGTAATAATGTAAAGACAACTGAACTACTAACTCTATATGAAGCCTCTAAAAACAGTTGAGATGGATGTTGGGACGGACCCCACAACATCATAATTAAAAAGAAATACTTAAAGAAATAAAAGGAGTCCTCCAAATTTCAAGGAGGCTCACCAACTGCCTCTGAAGTGGTCAACTGGATCAACGATGTGCTGGATGATGATCCTCGTTACCTGCGTCTACATCATAATATGATGCAGGCCAACTAGCATCAGTACATTGAATGTACGAGTATGCAAGTTGAAATTCTAAACAACATAGGCTTCAAAGAGATTTTGAGCGAAACACTTACCTTGGCTCTTCTCAAATCATAAACACTTAATTGAACTCATTTCAATATAAAGTAGTTTGAAACAAGTGCAATATAAAGAAAAGTTGTTTAAAAACATGTTGTAAACTCTCTATGTATACATAGATACAATTAACTCTAACATGTATGTAAAAATACAAATAAATTGATGTATATAAAAACACAATAACTTCTGTGGGAGATTCTCTAACCGACAACCATCACTTAAGAGATAAAGTGATGATACGACAATCTACCTCACGCTTCTAGCGCATTCTATACCCGACCAAAGGTATAAAACCTGAACTGCCTAATGGATTCACTAGTCTATTTTAAAAAGGATTCATCTTAAAAGTATGATCTTTTTCTACTCATGTTGGCTTCATGGTTTATGGGGTTGTGGGTTGTCTAAACTCTCCCCCAATTTGGTGCCCAATACTACTCCCACAATATACTAACTCTTATGTTTTTTTAAAAACACATACTTCTTTTGTGATTTGATATTAAAGATCAAAACTTAGCTTAAAGGCTATCTTGAAAATCTCAGTTTCCCTGTCTGCTTCATTTAGAAAGATATTACTATTTTCTAAAAACTAGCCCGAAAGCTTTTTGGAAATCTCAGTTTCCATTCTTGTTTAAATGTGAAACATTTCTTTTAAACCTGTTTGGGAATATATAGTTCCCATATACTTCTTTGAAGAAATTACTTCAATTTTACTCTTTACTGAACTTAACTCTTAAGTCTTGAAACAAAGTTAAAATATTTGTAAAAAGACTCTTGAAAACTTTAATGAACTTTACTTTACTTGACTCTCTACTTTGATATTGTCTCTTACTTTGAATGTGACTCTTACTCACTCCTTGAATTGAATTATGAATTCAAGGAATATGATTTATATTTGGAAGGACCTCTTGATGTTTAGGAATGATTTCGAAAAGCTAAACTTAAGAAAAGATATGAAATCAACATCATGGAGCAAGTATGCGACGCGGCGATACTCCCAGAAGATATTCGCAAAATTTGATTTTAAGTCGCAGAGCTGATTTTTGTAAGTTGTCCGACTTTTTCCTTCTTTGTTTCCAATTCACCTAAACTCGAATATATTCCTCAAATTCATTTTTGATCCCGATACCCAACATTAGTACTCACGAATCTAACTCAAAGAAACTCTAAACTTCAACTTAAAGGTCTCAAAAACTCCAATGATCAACTCAATTCAAGAACACACTTACATTCAAGAATAGAGATCAAGAACATCAACTTTCAACAATTTTTAGGATGAATTTCACTGGATTAAACATGTTTGGTGCGTGGGTCAACGAACCCAATCGCTACGAGAGACTCACATACCTTTTTAGGGATCAAACACACACACACACACCCCCCCCCCCCGAAGAAATCCCAATCAACGATCGTTTTCTTGGAATTCTTGTTTCACCTCTTTTTCTCCTCTTGCATTCTTTCTTCAAAAACCCTAACGTGAATTCTCAACTTTATAAACTGAACCAAGTCTGGTTTTTTACCCCAATTAATCCCTTAAAACGAATTAATTCAATTAGGTATAGATAAGACAATCTTGTCTATCCCAAATCCGAATTGGACTTTTCTTAATCCAACAGCCCAATTTCCGAAAGGCATAACTCATTCATACAGACTCGAAATTGCCGGAACTTAGTAGCGTCGGAAAGATCGTTGCAAGGCGTTGCCAATAATATATGGATTACATCTAAATCCTCATGAGCTAGGAGTTATGATCATCTGAAGTTGACCAAAACTCAACTTTAACTTACTACCAATTTTCCAGATTTCTGAAAATGTAATTTTCAAATTTCTTTAGCTCATTCTTAGCTATTTAAAGTTGCAAGATGTTACAATATCTATCCCTTGGGAAAATTTGTCCTCGAATAAGACTACTCTTACTAGGCTAAGGGTGGTAACATCTAGTTCAAACACCCAACAAGCAAATGCAGCAAATAACATGCTTATTCATAATTTAAAGAGTACTAAGAAGAGAATTAGTACCTTGATTGCATCTTCTCCAGATTCAAAAGGATGTAAATATCTCTTCTTCATATCCTCTTCTGATTCCCAAGTAGCTTCCTCAACAAATTGGTTCCTCCAAAGAACTTTGACTGAAGATACTTCTTTAGTCCTCAATTTACGAACTTGGTGATCTAGAATCTGAATTTCAATCTCCTCATAAGATAGGCTATCCTTGATCCTGATACTCTCAGTTGGTGTGATCAATGATGGATCGCTCATTCACTTTTTCAACATAGAGATGTGAAGCATCGGATGAATTATTGCTAACTCTTGAGGCAGCTCTAACTCATAAGCTACATTGTCAATCCTCTTGGCTATGCGATACGGTTCAATTTATCGAGGACTAAGTTTTCCCTTCTTACCAAACCTCATCACCCCTTTCATGGGTGAAACCTTCAAATACACTCAATCATCTACCTCAAACTCTAACGACCTTCTCCTAACTTATAAAAATATTTTTTGTTATTATTTCATGGTGAATTGATATTACTAGATGATAAGAATTTTAAAAACATTGTCTTAACCTTGAACTTTAACACATAATAGTTATTCTATTATTGATGGTTTAGATTTATTTTTTAATTGAAAGTGTTAAGAGAAATAATACATGTATCCAATGATCTAATGAAATTACACAATCAGATAAAAGACTTAATTTTTTTCCAAATACGCATATTGCTTATGGAATAATGTTAAAAGATTCTCTAACCGTTGTCTCGGTCGAAAGAAATTTTTCAAAATTAAATTGATTAATCTTATTTAGATCAACGATGCCTCAAGAGAGATTGAATGAATTATCTATATTATCAATTGAAAGGAATTATTAAAACAAATTGATTATAAAACAGTAACTAATGATTTCGCATCTAAAAAAACTAGAAAAGTAAATTTTAAACAAAATTATATATGATGAAAAATAAAATATTAGGGGTCCCTCCCTCAAATTTTGCTTCAGGCCCCCAATCTTGTTGAGTCAACCCTGCTTACTAGCGATCAACCGTTCATTATTATTAATAGGGAAAATGCACAAGTACCCCCTCAACTTATGCCCGAAATCCCAGAGACACACTTATACTATACTAAGGTCCTATTACCCCCCTGAACTTATTTTATAAGTAATTTTCTACTCCTTTTAGGCCTACGTGGCACTAGTTTGAAAGAAAAAGTCAACCAATGTTGGGCCCACAAGATAGTGCCACGTAAGGTGAAAAGGGGTAGAATATTATTAATAAAATAAGTTCAGGGGGGTAATAGGACCTTTGTATAGTATAAGTGTGTCTCTGAAATTTTGGGCATATGTTGAGGGGGTACTTGTGCATTATCCCTTATTAATATGATCCATTGTTTTGACCTTCATTTTGTTGTTGAATATCATTTTCCTGTTTGATATACTTTATTTTTCAATCATCCACCTAAGAAAATATGAAATACGATTTCTGTTATTTTGTGGATGATTGGACAAAATATAACCATTAAATTTTCAAATTAAAGTTTTCTTATTGATAACTATTTATAGATAATAAGATATTCAAGTAATGCAAAATAAATTATTTTTTTAGATAACATTTATGTATTTTTTGACAAAATAAAAGTATCATGTTTCTCTCTCCAATTACGTTGTAAAGTTATTCAATTCATTAAAAAAAAACTAATTCAACTCACGAAAATGAAAAAGAACTACTTAAAAATAGTAGACACTTATGAATAGTTTAAGATAGGAGCATATCAATGAGTAGTTCTTGTAGTAACATAAATATATTAAATTCAAAAAGATCATATTGATGGGTGATAATTAAAAATATTTTTAAATGTTTAAATCTTTTTGTTAAACTCTAAATTGGTTATTCTACAAATCAATGCATTCAAACTTTAGTAGACTCAATGTTTCTCAAACAAAGAGATAAATCATGCTTCAAATTGTATAAAGATAGACTTAACTCTATATTTTACACTCAAAAATATTAGTTACACAGTGAAAAATAGTTAATCTTAAAATCAATAGTAACAATACACAAAGAGAAACAATAATATCATAATCATGTTAATCGAAAAAAGAATAATACAAATCCCTCAGAAATCAGAAGTTCTTTACAATTTATTTTCTTATAAAAGAATTTTAAATCAGATTGTGCAAATCTATTAAAAAGAGTTATAATAACAACACAAATATCATAAATAAGCACTAACCCAAAAAGACAAATGATAATTTAAATAAAATAAATATAAATATCAAAAACTCTTTACAATGAGTTTTCTTATAACATGATTTTAAATTATATTGAACAAAAATTGATATCAAAGTCAAAGAAGTATGCCTATTAGAGAAAGAGTAACAATAACAACACATAAATCATATACAAAATACTAACTCAAAAAATTAGTGATAATTTAAGCAAAACAAATTATATAATCATAGAAGAAAAAATAAAAAGAGGAGAATGTTATCTTATGTTAAGCCGTGATTACGAAAATCGAAATTGAGTATTTGGACCTCAACAATTTCTCACAGTTCAATCGACTGTATCGCTTTCTTCTTTAGAAAAAAAAAGAAAAAGAAAGACATTCGATGTCTTTAAGTTATGAGGACAATTTTGTCCAAAAAGTTATTGTAAAATAAATGAAAGTTATTTTTGTAAGATTTTATTTTATGGGATAAAATATCAGAATCAAACCTTATGAAGTCGTTTGTGAACTTAACATACATTTATTATACATGCTCATCATTCTTTTTCATAGTCATCTATAAGTTGCAATTTGTTTTCAAAATATAATTTTTAATTCACAAAATTGTTTCGTCACAATTTGTAAGGTAAAAAAATATATTGTTTCCAAATTCAATTCTTAATTCACAAATTTTTAATAAAATATATCATATTTATGGAAGGATACATAACTGACGAGAAAAATATGATTTGGAAAATCAAAAGATAAATTTTTAATAAAATATACAATATTTTTGGAATGATACATAACAGATGAAAAACATTTAGCGCATATTTAAGCTCTCAGTCACTTAAAACATTCTTATTTATAGGGGAAATTAACTGGATCCTAACTAGGTTCCTAATTTTCCCCCCAAAGAAAGAACAAAGACATTCACTATGACATAATAATATATTTATAACAATAATATTTTTTTTCAATTAGTAGCATACCATTTTTATAATATTTTAACACACAAATACGCATATTTGAATTTTTTTAAGTTATATAACATTACAAATATTTAGATTTTAGGTAAATTCTTATTGATTATAATTTTAAAATATTTTCAAATTGAGTCAATTATTACATAAATTATCAAAATTATTTTACAAGTGCTAAAATGAAATTATGACTTCACTTGATTAAATATGTCAATTAGAGTATCACTTTTTATTGTAATACATTTCATATCACTTTTAATTACAAAAATAAGTTTATATCATCAATATTGTAGCGATTGTTATCTTTAGAAGACATTCAAAATTAAGATAATATTTTCTTAAGTTTAAATATTTGATAATTTAATTAGTTTAAATTTGAATATCTAAGAAAACATTTAAAATAATTGAAGACAATTTTGTAAAATCAATATTAAAACATGATTGATTCAAATTAAAATAAATTAGACAAATTTAGGAGTAGAAAGTGATCGCTAATTTTAATTGCCAATAACTTTCATTTATAATTATGTCATTCATATATTTTAAAATAATAAAAACTTTAAAAATATATACATATAATAATTAATAAGAAATTGCCAACAAAATATTAATAATATCTCAATTATTACCAACAAATATGCTTAATTATTATGCTTTAGTTAGTATATAAATAAGCATATTTTGGACAATATGTTTGCTTCAATTTGAATATTTTGATCCTTTCAAGCACAATTGTAGGTGAGTTATTAATATTCTAAGGATTAATATCATTTCTTTCTTGAATCAACAAATAAATTTATTTTCAATTAAAAATAAATTACGAAAATAATAACAATAATAATAAAAAGGGAAAATATCCAAGTACCCCCTCAACCTATGCCCGAAATCCCAGAGACACACTTATACTATACTAAGGTTCTATTACCCCCTGAACTTATTTTATATGTAATTTTCTACCCCTTTTTAGCCTACGAGGCACTAGTTCGGAAAAAAAAGTCAACCATCATTGGGCCCACAAGATAGTGCCACGTAAGCCAAAAAGGGGTAAAAAATTATTAAGAAAATAAGTTCAAGGGGTAATAGGACCTTAGTATAGTATTAGTGTGTCTCTGAGATTTTGGGCATGGGTTGAGGGGGTACTTGGGCATTATCCCTAAGAAAAATGAAAAAGAGTTAAAATTACTCCTAAACTATGGGAAATAGGTCACTTATATCCTCTATTATATTTTGGGATATAAAATATTTTACGGTTATCTCAAAAGACGACAAATACCCTCAAGTGTTAACTACTTAAGCTTTTAGTGATATAACACGCAACATGAGACTGATCTCCACCTAAGTGTTGCCAACTATGATTCCTTTTCAGAATCTAAACATTTCGCGGCAATAAAAGTCATCACAAAATTTAAGAATATAGCCATTAGAGATTTTCACTCATTTTTAGCATTTACTAAAGGTTGCAATAGCTATTAATTTTTAGTGACAGCTAAAACCTATTTTTTCAACGAAATAAATAATAACTATTTTCTGTTACGACCTACTTTTCTAAAATCAATATAAAAAACATCTCATATTTATTATGAAAAATATCAAAATTACTTCTCAGCCTACTACACAATACATTATTGCATATTTTAATGCCATAAAAATAAAATATATAGTGGTTTTAAACTCCTCCTTGATCGACGTCATTTTGTGATTTTTTTTTGAAATAGTAATGTCCCTATTATGAAGAGAAAAAAAAGACAAAATCATTCTTATAATCTAATACTAAAAATTAGTCAAAATCTTTTGTCACGGTCCGAGCCTACGCCCTGGACGTGACCGACACTCGAGAACCATTGTTGGTCCCCAAGCGAGCCCTCATCTTGGATGACTACAAGCGGAAAACTGATTCAAGCATGCAAAGCTTTAAAAAAAATGTATAAAATCAATAACTCAAATACAAAGCTTGAACTTAAAAGATTAACTCTGAATAAAAAAAAATATTCAACTCCCCATAAATAGGTCTTTAAAACATTTCATAAAATATATGATACATACTATGCAACTATACTATCTATGAAACCTCTAAATGACAAATATGGAAGTCGGGACAATACCCACGACATCCTAAGTACTGAAAAGTAAATGAAATCCTCTGAAAGCAAAGAGGCTCACCATAACTAACTCGAACTCTCGGATGTAACATCGAAGCTCCTGTTGATGATCCTGAATACCTGTCCAAATGGCTCAGTACATGAAATGTACAAGCATGTAAGGAAAATTCTAAAGCATAAATATAAGCTTGAACTTGATAAAAAGAAAACATACTTACCTCTTTTCAACTTACTCAAAACTCAAGGAATACTCAAGAATACAAGATAACTTAACTCAAAGATTAGATACTCAATTCGAAGATATAACCCTCGACTATTGATACTCAACTCTGGATACGCAATTCAATATAAAGCAACAATACACATGCAACATAATGAAAGCTTTTAAAATAGTGAAAAACAACTTAGTTTGTTAAAGAAAATGCAATAATAAACTCAACTTTACTCATATAATAAAATAATATAATTTCTGGTGTGAGTTTTTCTAACTAACGACCATCACTATGAGCCTAAGTGATGATACAACGTCTTGCCCACGCTGCCAGAACTGTTCTATACTTTGTCGTCATATAGAACACCTTAACTAAGTGGATCCACTAATCTATGCTAAAATCATCTTAAGGAGTCATCTAAGAAGTGTGATCTTTTACTACCTATGATGACTACATGGTTTATAAGGGCTGTGAATTATCTGAACTTTCCTCCCATATCGGTGCTCCCAAAATATACTTTAGCTCATATGTTTGTAAGAACAAAACTCTTTCTTTGGTTTGAGATAATTACTCAAAAACTTAGCTTAAAAGCTCTCTTGGAATCGATGTTCCCTTTCTTGCTCAAAACTCTTTTGGAAAACTCAGTTTCCTCTTACCTTAAACGTGAAAACATTTACTCTTGAAGATACTTAGTTTCCATATATCACTTTAAAGAAAATGAACTTTACTTTTACTCTTTATTCAACTCAAAACTTAAGTCTTAAAACAAAGTTTAACATTTGTAAAGACTTCTCAAAATATGGTTCATGCTGAATTATGAACGTGAACGGCTCGATGCAAGGTTTTCAATAACCATAGATATATAGATCTCAATATTTGGAACTCAAGAACTTCACTTATACTACTCATTTCAAAAAAATTCAACTCAAACGGTTCATGCAGAATCATGAGCATGAACCACTCAACTCAAGGACTCAAAGATACTTCTCATTCCAAGACTACGCGACTTATAAGGTTCGTGCAGAATTATGAGCATGAACTACTCAACTCAAGGACTTCATGGTAACATGTAATAGCAACATGATTATAAATATAATCTCATAAGGGATTAAGAACTCAATAATCATGACTTAGAACTTGAAGATACTCCTCCTCTCAAAGGTACTCAACTAATGAAGTTCATGCGGAAGTTATGATCATGAACGAGTCGACTCAAGGGTCAAAACATCAATAAGGAAATCATGTATACAACTCTTCTCATTCTCATACTTACTTCCTCAAAAGTTAGTTCAAATCGATAGTTGATCTCAAAGGATTCACAATTGAACTAAAAGACTTTTTTGAACTTTATACTTTACTCTCTCTTTTGAATGTGAATCATGAATTCAAGAGTTATGATTTATGATATGAAGGATATCAATAACAATATAGAAATTCGATATTTAGGAATAGAACTTTTAAAAGAAATATGAATTTAATAACTCAAAATCAACATCTCAAGAATACTCAAATCTAGGAAAAGTATCCTAGATTACTCTTTTACTAAACTGAAAGTAGATGTAGGGTGTGATGATGAACTAGTCCAACACTATGATAGCCTTACGTGCTTAAAAGAACAAGATTCTTCAACCTTGAAGATTTTTTAGAATCTTAAAGAAGAACGTGATTAGAAGTCTTGAAACCCTAACTTGAAGGTTAACAATCAAGAAAACCTTTCTTGATATTCTTGATTTAGTTAATTGAAATCTCTATAGCCAAGAATTATGATTTTCATTAGTGAACATGAAAATCTGATTGTTTAGAGACTTTTATTAGTCAAGAAATTTGTTTATGATTTTCTTGGAGGTAAAAATACAAAAACAACTATTAGTAATATTTTTCCATCGGCTAATTCGTAACAACACTGTATAGGTTACTAAAATAGTCATAACTTTTTACTCAGAAATTGGATTGGCGCGAAATTGGTGGCCATGGAAAATAGATTCAATTACTTTAATTGGATAGGTTATGACTCATGTAACCTTAATTTCTAAGAGATATGATTGTTTAAAGTTGACCCAAGTAGAATTTTATATCAGAACTTATCAATAAGGAAACTTCACGAACACTTATGAAGAACTCATCAAAAGCTTAAATCATTAAATTTCAAGAACAAAATTACACCGAAAATAACATGTTTGGCATATGGGTGAACAAACTCAATACTGTAGAAGCTTACATCTCTCTTAGGAATTAAACCCATGATGAAATTCCACAACAAGACGCAAGAATTTTGACGAACGCTTGATTCACTTCTCTTTTCTCCTCTTTTCTTTTCTTGAACTCTCAACTAAAACCCTAGGCATATATTAGGATTATAAAACTGAACCTAATAGGATTATACCCCAAAAATATTACTAAAACCGAATCAGCTCTGATTAGGTAAGAAAAAGACCAAAATACCCCTTACTATTTTCGGGTCATTAAATGTACAACCTAACTTCAAAAGGTCACATCTCACTCTCTGAACTTGAAACTTAGCAAACTCACTGGCGTTGGAAAGATAATTGAAAGATCTTTCCTGAGGTATCTTGTAGTACACCTACACATCCTGTGCTAGGAGTATGGTCGTTTGAAGTTGACCAGAAACTCATATTTCATATTTTTGTTATTCTCCAATATAGTTCTTTTAGAACTCAAGGTGATACATCTAGTGACCTGACCTTTATACTAAAGAAATTTTTAAATTTCTTGGCAAAAACTTACTACGAAAGATGGTTCAAGTCTTAACTCAAAAAATTTCCGGCATGTACACCTTTAGTGACAATATTCTTAAATTTTGTGGTGACTCTTATCACACGGCTAACGGTCTAATTTCTTGTAGTGAATCCTAGTTGATCACGCTTAGGGGGAGGAATAAGTCCCACACTCTTTGCCACATTACTAAAAAATTAAATTGCTAACTTTTGAGGATATTTATCGTCTCTTAAATTAGTAACAATGATATTTTTAATTCCGAAGTATAATAAATAGTATAAGTGATCACTTTTATACCAATTTAAGAGCTATTATTTTAAAAACAGAATTCACTTCATCTTCATTTCAACTCGAAAAAGTCATAAATACCTTGTTTGGATGGTTGTTACTCATTGTAATATATTGTTAATTTAGATACAATATTTATTTTAATTGTTATTTAAATTTTACTTTATTGTATTATTTAAATCCATAGAGGTACAATCAGGGGAAGCTCAACGTTATTGGATGCCTAAAGTAAAATTTCAATTCGAGGCCTTATATATATATAATCATATTTGTGTTTATTCAAAAATAATTTTTCTCACACTATTTAGACGAAAATTAATATTTAATATTTTTTTTCCAGTTATTAGTTTTAGTTAAGATTTTTTCAACTCAACATTGAAAAACGTTATCTTAGTGAAGCATTCATTATATGAATTGTTAACATAATGTTATAAGTAATGAGTTGACAAATATTAAATAAAGATAAGAGTTAATACCATATAATTTGTCTCAAAAAGTTGATGACTTAGTATACCCCATTTTAATATACTTGTAGTAATGCTTGAAACTAAAATTCTTTTAAAAATAAAAAGAATTTATAATGCACTTCGTTCAATACTTTTCACTATTAATTATTATTTTTAACAAAGTGAAAAAAATATTAAAGTGGGTAAAATAATATATTTTTAAAATATATTTTTTTTTATCATAAATAATTAATTTATTCTATAAAAAATTTAACACATAATTTATTCTTGATAAAAATTTGAGGGCTCCAAAATTTGGGGGCCTAGGCTTTCCCCAAGCATAGAGTCGTCCCTGGGTACGATCAAAAGACCCATTTTATGTAATGACCAATCCTTAATATTTTCTTTCATATTTTTGTCTATTTATTATTTAATAATGAGAAAAGACATAAAGTCACCATTGAAGTTGTCTCGGATTTTAAAAAAGACAATTTAACTTTGTGAGTGTCCTATTAACCCACAAAACAACTCCAGAATAGTATGTACACCCCATTTTTCACCCAATACCACTCATACGAAAATATTTGTAAATCACGCATAAATTATCACTTGCCACGTGTTAAAAAGTATTTTTTAATTATTTTTATTTGATTCCTTTGCTTGTTTTTTTTTCTTTTTCTCTTTCTTCTTCGCCTCAACTTTTGTCTTCTACCATTGCCTTCAATTATACTGCAACAGTTGGCATATTTACCATAGCGGAACGGATTTCACGGTAACAATATTAATTGTTACTCAAACTATCACCAATTAATTTATTTATAAAAATAAATTCCGTCAAATTATTAAATCTAAATACTCAAAATATTATCAAGTTAAATTTGACATTTAAATCACTAACTTCTCCATGTTCTTACTCCCAATTCGAGTTTCTCAGAGTTTCACTATTTTAAAATTCAAATCTTGATTTGTAGGAGTTAAAAAATCACTAAACTAATTTGTTTTTTAAAAATAAAAAATAAAAATGAAAATGAACTAACATCAATTTTAAAAATACAATGATAAGAAAGGGAAACCAGCAAAGGAAAAAAATATGAAGGAAACCATGAATGCCCAAAAAATATGGGTAAGCTAATGTGGTAGGGAAGATGAGAAAAAGGATTTGAAAAATTTAAAAAACTATTTCTAATAAAGTTTTAAAAAATTAATACATGAGTTTTTATATTTTTTTTAAAAATAAGTCAAATTGGGAGTGCAATGTGGCAATTTTACGTTGGTTAGAAGCTGCACCTAGAGTCTTTCACGCGCTCATATTTCGTGACAACACGAGTGGTGTTAAATTTAGTCAAAAGGGTATATTTATTATGGATTTAGATAGTTTCGTGAGGCAATAAGACACTTCCAAAGTTAATGTGCGACAACTTCAATAACGACGTTATGTTTTTTCTCTTTAATAATTATATTTCATTATTTAGCCTATCTTTTCATAGTAACTCTACTCCATACCCTACTTTTTTTTTTATATTTATCATTTAAATTATCGACGTATGATATTATATAATAATAATAATAATACAATTTATTTAAATATTATATTAATTAAAATAATATAATATAATATGATATGCAATACCATACAATAGATACCAAACAATAATATGTTAACTAATTTAAGAGAATCTTTACCCTTTTTCCAAAAATGAAAAAACAATTCACTTTTATCGTTCCTTCTGCTATTCTTAGTACGGTGCTTCTCACCTAGGAACGCCATTAACATTACACAATTTTCATCTAAGACTGATTCTCTTCAAATATGTATGTATCTCCTTCATCTTCTCGATTTACTCTCTCTCTGTGTTTCTACTCACTGCTTGCTCTGCTATTGGGTCTGATGGTTTGATCTCGACTTCTGTTTCTTTGTTTTATTGATATTCCGTTTAGGTCGAATTTATTTCTTTTCTCTGCGATTTGCCGTCTTCGGATGTATATGTGTACGTATTTCAACTTCGTTTTTCTCATGCATGATGTATCGGTGTGTTTTTGAACTGAATTTGGGGCTTTTCGGTTCTTAGGGTTTTTTGAGGCCCTTATTTTTTAGGGTTGAGTCCTCCCTTGTTTGTAAATTTAAATAGTTATTTGTATTATGAATTCTCAGTCACTATTTCGAAGTAATTTGTAAATTCTTTCAATTAACCTGACTACGGGCTTCAATTCTTAAGTTTTAACTATCTAAAGTTTCGACATTTGGTTAACTTGAAGTTGTAAGGTTACTTTTTGATAAGGATAAATATAAGTTCTTTTATGATGAAAGTCTGTTTGTAGAGCTCTTCAGTTAATGACAAACGCAGAAGATGTTCAATATCTGTAATAGTACTTTTGTGTGTTTACCATGATTGTTATAATTAAAGAGAATATGATCGTCAATATTCCTGCTAATAAATTATTTCTCGAATAGCTTAGGACTGCAGACAGTCATATAGACAAAGATGGAACATCCTGAGGATGACTGTCGTGTTGGAGTGGAACACCCAGAGAAACATGAAGATGAGGTAATGTCAATATTTTCAAGAGACGATTTCTTAGTTTTCTTTGGTTAATCAACAGCTTTGATGAAATTACAATAACATTGTTAGTGTTTCCTTCCTTTTCTTACTGAAATTAAGTTGTTATTCCAATTATTTATGCTGGTATCTTCATACAGGAAGCTGTGGCTCGTCATGAGGAATTCAAAAAATCTGTTGAGGCAAAGATAGCTCTTAGGCAGAATAATCTGAATCCAGAACGACCAGGTTACTCTGAGTGTTGTATTTATTTGTGAATTCATTTCTTCCATTGTTTTCCTCACTCCAGTTCTTTTTCGTTCCATTCCTCCATTCCCTTTACCTTCATTTTAGTTTTCATGAACTTGTAGGTGATAAACATGAGAATTGACATGTAACAATTAGGTAACTCTGAATATTGACAATACTATCTTTAATCCTTCTTGGAAAGTTACATGTCATGTAGGAATAACCAGATAAAATTACTATTTGATTTGCTATATTGGTCTCAGAAGTTTGGCCCCAGGATGAAGTAGTTTATAGACAAACAATTTTAAATTACACTTCAATTCATACATAATCTATTTGTTTTTCTTTCATGGTCATAAGGGTAACAAGAATAAAAGTGGTTTTTGTAACTTATGTTGTTGTAGATTCAATATTTCCCCCCCTACTTGGTTTTGGTTTTCTATGAGGCAATTCTTTTCAAGATCAATGACTATTTTTTTTCTACTCCTATGTTAGCACTTGCTAACACATATGTAGCTACTCAGAAGTTGAGAATTTGGCTTGATATGGAATATGTATATTCTTTGTTGAACATATCGGCACATTTTGTTGAGGCTGACCTGCCTTTTTTTTTTCCAATTTCAGACACTGGTTTTCTAAGGACATTGGATTCTAGTATTAAGCGCAATACTGCAGTTATTAAAAAACTAAAACAGATTAATGAAGAGCAGCGAGAAGGTTTGATGGAAGAGTTGCGCAGTGTCAACTTAAGCAAGTTTGTAAGTGAAGCAGTGACTGCTATTTGTGATGCAAAGCTTCGGGCTGCAGACATACAAGCTGCAGTGCTGGTACCTACTAGATTGATTTCTGATTTAGTTTAATTTTTCAAACAAGTTTGCTCTGCCTTGCTCTTGCTGGAATTGTTAGATTATGCCTACAATAAATATAGTTTAAGTCTTCATACTATACCGGGCCTATAAATGCGTGAAGTGTGGTCAAAACAAACTATAATAGCTTTAGGGGTGAATACTGTGTTCCAAAATCTTGTTGTTCCTGCTGCTGCTGATATTTGCTGAGAATGGACTTCTTGGCCGAAAGGTGGTTAATTTTGTCCAAAGTTTGACAAGAATTGAAGGAGAAATTTGTCAAATCGAAGATTAGGGTTTATTAATCTCCTTAGAAAAATTGTGATTTAACGAGAATTACTCAAAAACTGAGATTATTGGACCCTCAAACTTCACCTTTGTTTTCTGTTGTTAATTGCTGTCAGAAGTGATACCAGGAATTGTCACTCTCCATTAACTTATGCAATTTCTCTTTGGTGAGACTCATCATTTTCTCTGTTGTGACATGCTCCCTGTAGCTGAGGATGAACTAAGTTTTTCTATCCAGACTTCAGATCATCTTTTCTTTTGTGCTTGGCCTCTTCATTCTTGGGAGTCTGGTTCTGTTTTATCATTCGGTTCATGACAATCTACCCCACTCTAGATTCTCTTTAATTACCATTGCCTGAATTCTTTTGTGGTAAAAAATCTGAAACATTACTCAGTATTTGCTGGTATCAATACTATATTGTACCAACTACTTTTACCGGTACATAGGCCGTACAACCATGGAGGCTAACCTTTGCAAAGTATCATATAGTAGACACACCTAACGTTCTTGGCAAACTCAATTTGGCATTGATATGAACCATGGGGACCAACTGTATAAAATCCCTATGGGAAGAGCCGAAAGGAATCTTTAGCTTACCTATGTACTAAGCAATATCAGTTTAGAATAAAATGTACTAAGAGTGAATTAGAATACACACACCATATCCCATCACGTGTGTGGCAGTAGAACTAGAAAGTCATATTGGAGTAAGCTTCTTAGCTGACTTTCTCAAATTGTATCTTACATGGCTGTCAACTTAGAAGTGACATATGCTTTAGAGCACATGTATTTTTGGTTTTATGGTTCTTAATTAGCACATATTCTCTCTTTAGAGTCTTGTAAAAAAGGAGTTATTACCTTCTTGCCTAAGACAAGCTTATAATATGAATAAAAAAAAGGTGAAGTTTAAGCTTTGTGTTTCTCTTTTGGACATACACTGTTTCTATCTCTGTTGATGTATCTAAGCTTTGTGTTTCTCTTTTGTACATACATTGTTTTCTATTTCTGTTGATGCATCTTCTTCCTATCCCAGATCTGTTCTTTGCTTCATCAGCGGTACAAGGACTTTTCACCAAGTCTAGTTCAAGGTCTTGTGAAAATCTTCTTTCCTGGAAAAGCTGCAGAGGATGTAGATGTGGACAGAAATGCGAGGGCTATGAAAAAGCGTAGCACTTTAAAACTTCTATTGGAACTTTACTTTGTTGGAGTTGTTGACGATACTGGCATCTTTGTGAACATTGTTAAGGACCTCACGAGTGTTGAGCATTTGAAGGACCGAGATGCAACTCAGACTAATTTGTCACTTCTTGCTAGCTTTGCTCGACAAGGAAGATACCTGCTTGGGCTTCAATTGGCTGGCCAAGATATTCTTGAGGAGGTACACCACCTCCCTTTCCTTTCTTCCTCTCTTCCCGAGCAAAATATGTAATGTTGAAAAGTTAGCATTGGAGATAGCTTGCTCTCTGCTTCTTATGGCACATCAGTATTTTTTCTCTATGTTATTTAACTCAGGGGAAGGAATATACTTCAGAATATCTCTGTAGTCTATTACTCATATATGGTCAAACCCTTATCTTCTGTTAGTTCTGCGCTTCCATAGATTGGTTGATCTTACCATTTTGCCCTTATGAAGTTTTTATCAAAAGCTCTTGTAGCTGAATAGATTTCCTTGGATATATGTCATTTCGTAGTGCAGAGACAATTTTTAGCATGGCTTGATTGTTGTCTTTGTTAGGTGTTAAAGGTTGTTGAACTAGATGGATTGTCAGTCAATGACTTGACATGGGTCTTGATTGGATTGCTGACTCATCTCTTCTAAACCAATTTGTTTTGGAATTACAGTTTTGACTTCAGAATAGAAGTTTGTGATGAGTTTTAACTTGCTAGTACTTGATGCTGTTAAAGTGTTTCTTTGTTTAATGCTTCATTACAATCTGCTAATGTTCTCCACGTTCACAATTCCTTATAACGTTACCCACTGCTGCAGCTTTTCAAGGCCCTCAATGTGACTACTGATCAGAAAAGGTTCTTTAGGAAGGTGTTCCAAACATATTATGATGCGTCGGTAGAACTTCTTCAATCTGAGCATGCTGTAAGGCTTTTTCCTCTCTTAAATTGGAAGACTTTGAATCTGGAAGGGAAGGTGCTGGATTAGTAGTGTGATCAGTCTTCTCTTCCTCAATTTTTGGTGCCTTTAATAATTATACCATGCTTGAGCCATCTTTAAAAGTGTTTGTAAGGGGAATCTTCTTTGTCTATGCTACTTTCCTGAAAGCTTCTGAAAAATTCACACAAATGTCCCATTTGATAATTATGTTGACTGATGATACTTTTCTTCTTGACACCAAACTGAAGTCACTTCGGCAAATGGAGCATGAAAATGAAAAGATTTTATCTGCCAAAGGTGAACTGAATGAAGAGAATGCTTCTGCATATGAGAAACTGCGGAAAGCTTATGACCAGCTGTATCGTGGCATCTCAGGGTAAGTGTCTATATTTCTATTGATGTACTGTGTGATGCCATGGCAGATGAAACTCAAGTGCTTACTCCTTTTGTACCCTAAAAGGCAGGTGAGGAGAGTATTGACTTTATGAGTGTTCAGATTCTCAGCTCCATGCTTGCAAGAAATAGTTGTATCCTTACTTGTTCAGTCGAGGACTGTGATTTACAGATCCCCCGACTCTAAGCCAATATCTTCGTCGTGGGTATTAACCATTCCTAAATGGTGTTTCACATTAGTTGCTAGAGATAATAGGCTAATAAAATTCCTCTCTCATGCAAGTTTGCATGTTGCTGTGAACCACAGACTGTAAGCTTGAACCTCTTATCATTCAGCAAATTATAGTAACTATCTTTCATGTTCCTGCAGACTAGAGAAAGCTTTAGTGAATACTGACTTTTGGTAACACCCAATGATGATGGTCATGTATGCTTGCATGAGTTCTGTTATCCTAGTTATTTCCCTCAAACAGCTTACTGACTAGAATTTGCAGATTTTGATGAAGGTGGGTTGTGAAATTCTTGTGGGAGACATGAGACAAAGTTAAGGGGGCCTAGGTTTGGAGGGCTAGTTTTTGACTACTTAGACCAGAATGACAGTTGGAAAGATTTAGGAGTAACTAAAATCCTAGTTTTATAATATTGATCCTTTTTTGACAAATTGGCTGAAAGATTTAGGAGTAACTAAATTCCTAGTTTTTATTAATATTGATAATTTGTTTTGATGAGGTAAACAATTTTATTTAATGGAAGGCCAAAAGAGGCTGTATATAAGAACTATAGCAAACAGTGAAGAGCCTACAAAATGATATGGTTCTCTACAAAAGACACCTATTTCTCTATACATCCTGGAACTACATGGGTGCACCAAAAATAAATGAGGGACTGGAGGCTACTCCTTTAACTGCCCAAAGCTTATTTCTACTCCTTCGAAAGCCCTCCTATTTCTCTCTCCCGATGATACACATCAGTGCCAAAGGAACACCATTCTATGCCCTGCTCTTCCTTCTTCCAGCTTTCGAACAAAACAACAGGCCCTTCGCAGATCTAGGCATCACCCACAAAATACCAAACCAGCTAAACATATGCTACCAGTCTCGTGACCAAAGCTGCAATGTTGTAAAATATGATCTACATCCTCACCTGCCACCTTGCATAAGTAACGTCAACTGATGCATGCAATCTTTCTTTTCCTAAGCTTTTCGGCCATTAAAGATCACCCCTTTAGCAGCTAACCATGTGAAGAAAACAAACCTTCCTCCGCACCTTAGAAATCCAAATCAACTTTTTCAGGAAAAGCCTCCTATGCCCTCAACAAAAGCTTCTTATAAAAAGGACTTGACAGAGAAATCACAGTTGTTCCCCAACTAGCATCTCCAAGTATCTAACCATGTAAAAAAGCACACCTTCCTCAGCACCTTAGAGATCCAATTCGACTTTACACGAAAAGCCTCCTCTGCATGTACAAAAGCTCCTCATAAAAGAACTTGTTAGTGAAATCACAATTGTTTCAACTAGCATCACCAAGTATCGGGTCTGTCACTTGGCTCACAATGTTGATGGAGGAGAGCTTGCAACCTTAGAAACTTATCTGCTTCCCAATCCTGAAAATTCCTCATAAACCTAAAATCCCTAAATGTTTCTTCTCCTCGTGGCCCCCTTATATGTCGAACTAATGCCTCCCTTTGCCAAGAAACTTGTAAATGCTCGAAAACTCATCTTTTAGGCACAAGTCTCCACATTATTTGTATCCCCAAAAATTAACTCTTCTCCCACCCCCCTACCTTGAAAGAGATGTTTTCATAAAACTCTGCCCATCCCGTCGTGATATTCCTCCACACTCCACAACCTGAAGCCAAAGTGATATCATTAGTTCTCCAACCCCCCATTACCAGTTTATATTTATCTACTATCACCTCTCTCCGTAAGGATTGGACCTCCACTCGGTATCTCCACAACCATTTCCCCAACAAAGCTTTGTTAAAGACTGATACGTTTTTAACTCCCAATCTTCCCCAACTTTTAGGAGTTGTCACAGTCTCCCATCAGTCCAAATGAAAATTCCTTGAACCTGTCTGATGTCAAAAAAGGTTCCTGCGGAGCCTTTCCAATTTCCCAGTAACACTAGGAGGGGTATGAAAAAGAGACAAAGTAAGCGGGGATGATAATGTGGTGCTCTTAATAAGTACTTTATTCCCTCCTTTGGACAAATATTTATTCCAACCTGCAAGCGTCTTCTTGATTCTTTGAAGTATCACATTTAATGTGTTTATTAGTAATTGAAGATCCAAATAAGTATAGGAAAAGCCCCTACTCGGCAATGCCAAACCTGAGTGGTCAAGTCAATATTTTCCACCTCACCAATGAAAATGATCTCATATTTTCTTAAGATTGATTTTAAGGCCCGACATCACACCACCTGAGACCAAGTTTATTCTTAGCCTAGAATATCTAGTTGACCCGCATCTACATAAAAAAAGCTAGGGTATTATCTGCAAACAAAAGATGAGAAACCAATATGGACCCAACACCTCCAACTGCAACATTGGATTATTTTATGTCCCCCAACAACAGCTCTATCCATTATCATGCTCAAAGCTTCTATCACTGAAATGAAGAGCATGTGTGAATTGTGATAAAAGACCCCCTTGCCTCCACCCTCTCAAACTGCCAAAAAGCCACACAGGTTGCCATTCACCAACATTGGGTAGCAAACGTGAGAAATACAAAAGCTTGACCTACTTTCTCCAATTCTCTCCAAAACCCATCTTCAGCATAATGAACTCAAGGAACTTCAAGTTTACATGGTCATAAGCCTTTTCAAGATCTAGCTTGCAGCCTTGCACAAACGACATGTCTAGCCTTTTATGGATAGCTAGTTCATTTTTGTTAGTGAACCTGTTAAGTTTCTTCCTCCAAACAGGTTCACTAATTCAGGGGTGTACTCGATCTTTCCCTGAAATCCTCCTTCCCCTGTCCCTTTAAACTTCAAATCTGTAGTCAATCTTCTCCTTTCCCTTATCTGTAAAAATCTTTCCAACCGTGGAAGCTGGTGAATGAGACCTCTATTACTCAGGAAATTGATTTTTTCTCTCCACTTTCTCCCTATCTCTTCTTCCTCCCATTCTATCTTCCCTATCTCGACTCTCTTTGAGAATTTCAGGGCTGAAATCTGGTGTTAACCTGACCCTGAAGTTCTCGTCTCCCCCTAGTACCATCGTAGACACTTGCATACTTCACCCTTTCCTCACCAAAACCCTGACCCACAACACATCACTATGGCTGCAATCCATCCCCAAGAAACCCCCACTCTTATCCCCAATAATCTGAAAAAATAATTGCACCAAAGATACAATGGAAAATCGAGCACATTCACCACCCCAACTCCTCTCTGCCTTTGTACATTCAGAAGAACTGTATCCTCGGATCATTTATGAAGACTAAGAAAGTTGTTTTCCATCGCCCTTCCAAGGACCGTACTTCTCTGCCTCGCTAGAGAATTTGAAGAGAAAAGTAGAGTCTCCCATGGAAGACAGATAGTTTAATCCATGGTTCCACTGCCCATGTCTTTGCTGCTCTCATGGAAACCAAATCCAGTGAAGAATTCAAAGTTCCATTGCCCATGTTTTTGCTGCTCACATGGAAACCAGATTTGGTGAAGTCACTCTCTTCTCAAACCTTCCCACCAAGCACGTCACAAAGAAAGGTTTCCTTTCCGCAATTGACCTGCTGACAATCTGAACATCTGCTCATACTTACCTGTGCAATTTTCTGCACCCACCATCCAGTGTATGGGCAGGAGTTGACAAAGCCTCCTTGTAGTGCAGATCTTTAAGTTTTCTAGCTTCTAGAGAGAAGTAGGAGCCCTCCCAAAGTTGCCCAGTTTTTTTTCCGGGTCTGGGATAATGGTTACAAACATGAGCACTTGCACTTCTATACTTCGTAAAAGTGTATAAGGATTAAGAGCCCGTTTGGATTGTCTTAAAAAAAGTAGCTTTTAAGTCAAATATAAAAAGTCAAATTGAAATGACTTTTAAGTCGAAAAAAAAAGTAGGGGGGGGGGACCTACTTTTGGTTTTTGACTTATTTTAAGTTATTTTAAACTTATTCTAAGTCATTTTTAACCTTGCCAAACACTTCCCAACTTATTTTAAGTCTTTTTGACTTATTTTAAGTTATTTTTATATAAGCCAAACAGTTCGTGGAATCAAAAACTGACTTTAGGTTTGACCAACTTTTAAGCCAATCCAAACTCTAAGAACACTTTACTTGAATGTGAAGGACAATTTCACAGTTAGTATAAGTTGCAAACAGGTTAAAGCTGGGAATTTCCTGTATTTCTATTTCCCTTGGTGTTAAATCTCTGTGCATGTCCCTCACCCTAGTACGGGGGAATTTATTTTTAACGCTTACATGAGGCTCTGCTTATGTGTGTTATATGAATCCATCAGCTGTAAGTCTGAAGACTGTTTTCTCTATAGTGATGATAATGTGTCCAGCAACAACCAAAACATATTGAAGCCTGAAGCCTCTCTCCTAACCCGCTATAAGAGGGCATATGTCCCATGTCGTAGCATCTTTTGCAAAACCAGCACTTGCAATCAGTGAAAACTGAAATTAAGACAAGTTAAGGTGCTAGGCAAATAATTTTCTCTCACTAGGGTCTTGATGCTACACAGTGCATTAGCTACATTTATTTCCGTATACTTTTCTTCCTACATAACTCATTCTGTTATGTATGTTGTTATGCCTTGAAGGTGTTTGTGGGTTTTGACTATGAATTTATGCTAATGTTCTCAACTGCCTCTTCGCTTGTTTAGTTTTGTACCTTACTTTAATTCCAGAAATCCTTATGTTTTTTGTTATTTTCATTTAGACAATAATTTATTGCATTCTCGTATTGCAGATTGGCAGAAGCACTTGACTTGCAACCTCCGGTGATGCCCGAGGATGGTCATACAACCAGGGTAACATCGGGGGAAGATGCATCATCCCCTGGTGGTAGTAAAGATTCTTCTTCCCTAGAAGCCCTGTGGGATGATGAAGATACAAGGGCTTTCTATGAATGTCTACCAGATCTCAGGTTATTTTTCATCAGTATACTTTGAAGGGTTTTTTTTTTTAGTTTCCTGAAGTTATAGACTTGCATCATAAGTAACAATTTCCCTTTCGCAGAGCATTTGTTCCAGCAGTATTGCTTGGAGAAGCAGAACCAAAGTTGAGTGAACAACTTGCGAAAGTGCAAGATCATTCAATTGTAAGAATTTAGGTGTCATCATGTGCCTTATCTCTTTTACTTCCCTCTGGTTTTTGATGTTATAACAGGAACTATCGTCACAAGGAATTTTCAGGTTGTCTTTGTGGGAGATATTTATCAATTTTATTCTGGTATCCTTTGTTTAGCTACTTGCTCTTGCATTATGCAGCCCAACTCAAAAGTGTTTCGTGCTCTTTGTACTCATAGCCATAGTTTTCTTGAACCATTTCATGAAAGTGTGTTGAAATTGTGAGAAATATATGAGAAAATATTATTGAATTGTGTATCTAAATTGTTACATTGAGACCCTATTTATAGACACTACATTGGAACCCTATTCCGACTAGGATTCCTATTCCTATTCTTATTCCTACTCCTATTCTAAGTAGGTAATACTTATTCCTATTCTAACACTCCCTCTCAAGCTGGTGCATACAAATCATATGCACCTAGCTTGTTACAGATGTAATTAATACGAGGACATGTGAGAGACTTGGTGAACATATCTGCAAGCTGATCATTTGACTTCACAAATTTTGTAACAATATCTTCGGAGAGTATCTTTTCTCTGACAAAATGACAGTCAATCTCAATGTGCTTAGTCCTTTCATGAAACACTGGATTTATTACGATATGAAGAGCCGCTTGATTATCACACACAAGTTCCATCTGATCAATTTTACCAAATTTTAGTTCTCCCAGCAACTGTTTGAGCCAAACTGACTCACAAGTTGCTGTCGCCATTGCTCGATATTCTGATTCTGAACTAGATCGAGCAACCACATTCTGTTTCTTACTCTTGCACCACACCAAATCACCTCCAACTAAAATACAATATCCGAATGTCAAACGTCTGTCAGAGGGTGATCCTGCCCGATCAGCGTCTGTATATCCAATGATATGCTCATTGCCTTAATCCTAAAAAAGTAGTCCTTTACTAGGAGCTGACTTTATATATCACAGAATGCGAACAACTGCTTCCCAATGACTATCACGAGGGGAAGTCATAAACTGACTTACAACACTCACGGGAAAAGAGATGTCTGGTCTAGTCACTGTGGGATAAGTCAACTTTCCAACAAGCCGTCTATACCTTTCAGGATTACTAAGTGGCTCCTTCTGTACCGGAATAAGTTTAACATTCGGATCCATAGGATTGTCAATAGGTCTACATCCCATCATTCCTGTCTCCTCAAGAATGTCTAAGGCATACTTGCGTTGAGAAATAACAATACCTGATCTTGAATGAGCAACCTCAATACCTAGAAAATACTTTAATCTGCCAAGGGCTTTAGTCTGAAAGTGCTTAAAGAGATGTTGCTTTAAATCGGTGATACCATCTTGATCATTATCGGTGATAACAATATCATCAATGTAAACAACCAAATAGATACATTGACTTGGTGCAAAATGTCGATAAAACACAGCTTCACTATGAATCATGCCAAAATCGTGAATTACTGTGCTGAACTTCCCAGACCAAGCTCGAGGAGACTGTTTCAGACCATAGTGACCTACGCAATCAACATACAAGGCTACTAGACTTCCCATGATCAACAAAACCAGGTGGTTGCTCCATACAGACTTCTTCCTCAAGATCACCATGCAGAAAAGCATTCTTAATGTCCAACTGATAAAGAGGCCAATGACGAATGACAACCATAGATAGAAAAAGATGAACAAATGCTATTTTAGCCACAGGAGTGAAAGTGTCGCATTAATCTAGCCTAAATATCTGAGTATACCCTTTGGCAACAAGGTGAGCCTTGAGTTGATCAACCTGACCATCTGGACCAATTTTGACTGCATAAACCCAACGACAACCAACAGTAGATTTTCCTGCAGGAAGGGAGATGAGCTCCCTAGTACCACTCTTATGTAAAGCAGACATCTCATCAACCATAGCCTTACTTTCCATCAAGAATGAGAAGGTGCTTCACCTGTAGTCTTAGGAATGACAACAGAGGACAAAGACGACAAAAAAGCATAATGGGGTGATGATAGACGATGATAACTTAAGAAGGTATAATGCGGGTTAGTATTTCGAGTGGATTGTATACCTTTTTGAAGTGCAAGCGGTGGGCTAGGTAGAGGCAAGTTCGCAGTAGGAGCAGTGTCTGGCGCATGACATGAATCATCTGGGACTAGGGTTGGACGTGGGTGGCACTACAACTGGAGATGTAGAAGTAACTGTAGATTCCTCAAAGGTTGTCACAGGTAAAACTTGAGGTATGGGTAAGACCATAGATACATCAGGAAAATAAGAAGATGTATAGTAAGGCCGAGACTCAAAAAATGTAACATCAGCGGACATAAGGAATCGATGAAGATCATGCGAATAACAATGATTTCCTTTTTGGACTCGAGAGTAACCAAGAAAGACACATTTGAGGGCACGAGGAGCTAATTTATCTTTTCCTGGGGCTAAGTTATGAACAAAGCATGTGCTCCCAAAGACACGAGGGGGGATATGATAGAGATGTGAGTGAGGAAATAATATGGAATGTGGAACCTGATTCTAAATAGAAGAAGAAGGCATTTTATTTATCAAACAACAAGACGTAAGAACTGCATCTCCCCAAAAACGCAGTGGAACATTAGATTCAAGGAGAAGAGTACGAGCGGTCTCAATAAGATGTTGATTTTTTCTTTCAGCTACACCGTTTTGTTGAGGGGTGTATGGACAAGTAGTCTGATGAATAATGCCTTGGTGAGTCATAAACTCCTAAAATTGAGAGGATAAGTATTCTAAGGCATTATCACTACGAAAAGTACGAATAGAAACCCCAAAATGATTGTGTATTTCAACAAAGAAACTTTTGAAAAGAGAAAATAACTCAGAATGATCTTTCATTAAAAAACCCAAGTACATCTTGAATAATCATCAATGAAGCTAACAAAATAACGAAATCTTAAGGTGGAACTGACTCTACTAGAACCCCAAATATTAGCATGAACTTATGAAAAATAGACTTTGAATGACCCTCAGTATTACGAGAAAACGTAGCACAAGTGTGTTTCCCAAGTTGACAGGACTCACAATCTAATGTAGATAAACTAGACAAACTAGGCACCATCTTTTGCAGTTTAGATAGACTTGGATGTCCCAAACGTTTGTGAATTAGATCTGTGGAATATGTAACGGAGCATGCTGTTAAGGAATTTGAAGAGGTAAGATAGTAAAGGACTTGTGAGTCATGTCCTGTTCCAGTGTTTTGGACGGCGAGAGGCGACAAAAGGCGACAAGGGCCTGCCTCGCCACGCGGCGAGGTGCTTGCCTTTTTGAATTAAGGCACCAATTAATACCAAAAATTAAAAACATTTAATTGCATATATAAGTATCCAAAATCTTAATAGTAATAACACATATTAACAAATATTTAATTCAAAAACCAATAGTAGATACTAAAAAGTCTAAAACTTTAAAGACCAAATAATTCAAAATACAATACTAAAACTTTTAAAGTCTATTCTTCTTCAAAACTATCCAACTCTTGAAGAAAAGAACTCAAGAAGAACTGAAAAGATCAAAAGAAGAAAGAAAAAAAAGGTATACCTCGGGTCCTCAGTGTAACAGCAACTCGAAGATGACGGAGAACAGGAGAAGAGACGCGACCGACAAATTTTGACAATAGAAGAGATCGCGAAGGGAAGAGGAGTCGGGGAGAAGAGATCACGAGGGGAAGAGGAGTCGGGTAGCAGCAAATTTTGAAAATAGAAAAAAAACCCTAATCTTGAATAATATTGTTAAGTCAAATCTTTTAAAAGATTTTAAATTAGAAAGGCAGCGCCATTTTTGTCGCCATTAGCTCGCCATACCTCGCCATGGGTCGCCTCGCCTCACTGTGGAATGGTGAGAAGGGCTCGCTTCGCCTTGCCTCTCGCCTTTGGCGATGAGGCGCTCGCCATTCACAACACTGTCTGTTCCAATCCTATGTCCCGTACTGCGGTCTTGTATGAGAAAAAAACATCGAAAAAAGTTATGCTACAATGCAGGGCTTCCGTCAAACGACTAACAAATGCTAGATTAAAAAGAAAACCACGGACATAAAGAACAGAGAGTCTAGGGTGATAGAAGATAAGGGTTTGGCTTTTCCAACCCCTTTACATCTACCACATAAGTCTTGTTAGTTAAGTGATCTTGGACACCACTACCCTTGCACCACAACTGAACTGACGAAGCCTAAGATAAATAGTTTGAACTTCCCAATAAAAGTTCTGAAGTGATTATAGGGCTAGATCTTCCAATCCCTATATTTTTAGAACCAAAAACATCACATCGAAAAGACATTATGCTAAATTTGTTTTGGGAACAATAAAAAAAATCTTATTGAGATCTGATTGTCGGAAAATTCAAATCTCGAAAAAAAATAAAATAGAAATTGCCGAAAACAACCTGAAAATAGTCAGAACCCTAATTTTTGTGATCGAATCTGGTCAAAAACAGTATGGGTATGGCTTGATGACCCCAACTGTTGAAAAAGTTCTCAAAGGATATGGTCGAAAAAGACCTCACGCGCCGGCGCGTGAGCCAGATCTCGCCGGAATCTACCACCGTTGATCGGCGCGTGAGAGGGCGTGTGGTGGTGTTTTCCGGTGGTTCTAGCTGGGGTTTGGTCGCGGGAGCTTTTCGAGCCTCGTGGTGGTGTTGGTTTTCGCACAACACCCATAGAACAAAAATTGATAAAATCTGTCCCAATCGTCACCGGAAATTGACAGATATATGGTGACTACCGAAAATTGACAGATATATGGTGACTTGTTTGTTCTCACCATCAGCTGCCTATAATCAATACACATGCGACCCATCCTTCTTCCTCACAAACAGTATCGGTGCTCCCCAAGGTGACGTACTAGGCCTGATGAAGCCCTTTTCTAGCAAATCTCTCAATTGCTCTTTCAACTCTTTCAACTCAGCAGGTGCCATTCTATAAGGAGGTATAGATATAGGCTGGGTATCTGGCTGTACATATATAGTTAACTCTATCTCTCGTTCTGGAGGAAGGCCTGGAAGTCCCTCTGGGAATACATCGAGAAATTCATTAACTATCGGGACTGATTGAAGAGTCGGTGCCTCTGCCTTTATGTCATGCACCCAAACTAGATGATAAATATAGCCTTTTCTAAGCATCTTCCTAGCCTTAAGATATGAAATAAACTTACCTTTCGGCGATACTGTACTCCCCTTCCACTCTGTAATCGGTTCCCCTGGAAATTGAAATCGAACTATCTTTCCTCTACAATCAACATTAGCATAACAAGAAGCCAACCAATCAATGCCCATGATAATATCAAAATCAATCATATTTAACTCTATTAGATCTGCTACGGTACGACGACTATATATAACCACTGATGACTGAACAATTCTTATATACTCGCGTAGCTATGACAGAATCTCCTACAGGTGTAGCTACCTCAAATGGTTCTATCAACTCAGACTCAATTCCGATCCTACTAGCAACGAAGGGGGATATAAATGATAAGGTGGAACCTGGGTCTATCAATGCATACACACTTCGGGAGAATAGTGATAATATACCTGTGATCACATTAGGTGACGCCTCCTGATCCTGCCTACTAGTCAAAGCACATATGTGGTTCGAGGGACCGCTAGAACTGGAAGCTCCACCACGTCCTCTACCACAGCCTGCTGGCGCCTGAATACCCTGCCCCGTAGGGTGCATAGCCACAGAAGAAGATGAACTAGCAACGGACCAGTAGGCTGTGCCATACCACCTGCACTACCTCTAAGATGACACTCCCTCATAGTATGACCCTGACGGCCGCAAGAAAAACACGCACCTGTAGCCCAACGACATTCCCCAGGATGGGACCTACCACAGCGAGAACACCGAGGCAAAGGTGGCCTCGACTGGCTCAAACCCCTGCCAATCTGTGACCCTGACGCCCTATTCACTGACCAGCTTCCAAATATCTCGTACGATCGAACCCCTTACCCATGGAACGTGGGGGTGCACTCTGTGCTGGTAGGTGGTATGGCACAGCCTACTTGGTCCGTTGCTAGTTCATCTTCTTTTGTGGCTATGCGCCCTACGGGGCAGGGTATTCAGGCGCCAGCAGGCCGTGGTAGAGGACGTGGTGGAGCTTCCAGTTCTAGCGGTCCCTCGAACCACATATGTGCTTTGACTAGTAGGCAGGATCAGGAGGCGTCACCTAATGTGATCACAGGTATATTATCACTATTCTCCCGAAGTGTGTATGCATTGATAGACCCAGGTTCCATCTGATCATTTATATCCCCCTTCGTTGCTAGTAGGATCGGAATAGAGTCTGAGTTGATAGAACCATTTGAGGTAGCTACACCTGTAGGAGATTCTGTCATAGCTACGCGAGTATATAAGAATTGTTCAGTCATCAGTGGTTATATATAGTCGTCGTACCGTAGCAGATCTAATAGAGTTAAATATGATTGATTTTGATATTATCATGGGCATTGATTGGTTGGCTGCTTGTTATGCTAATGTTGATTGTAGAGGAAAGATAGTTCGATTTCAATTTCCAGGGGAACCGATTATAGAGTGGAAGGGGAGTACAGTATCGCCGAAAGGTAAGTTTATTTCATACCTTAAGGCCAGGAAGATGCTTAGAAAAGGCTATATTTATCATCTGGTTCGGGTGCATGACATAAAGGCAGAGGCACCAACTCTTCAATCAGTCCCGATAGTTAATGAATTTCTCGATGTATTCCCAGAGGGACTTCCAGGCCTTCCTCCAGAACGAGAGATAGAGTTAACTATAGATGTACTGCCAGATACCCAACCTATATCTATACCTCCTTATAGAATGGCACCTGCTGAGTTGCAAGAGTTGAAAGAGCAATTGACATCTGATACCATGTGAGAAATATATGAGAATATTATTGAATTGTGTATCTAAATTGTTACATTGAGACCCTATTTATATACACTACATTGGAACCCTTTTCCGACTAGGATTCCTACTCCTATTCTTATTCCTACTCCTATTTTAAGTAGGAAATACTAATTCCTATTCTAATAGAAATTTTCTGAAAGAAAGCATTGGAGGAATGGGTTAGGACAAATCGACAATGAATAGACATTATTTTATTTTTATTTTCATGATTGATGATTACCAGTCTTTAAGGGTTTGTTTTTATGAATGTGTTCAATCCACAAGAGGTCATGGCTGGCATTCACTTGTCCTTCGTTCTGAGTGACAGCATGGTAGTTTGCTTATATTCTTTTCTTAATGTTGCTTGCAGAATTAGGAGTTTTAAGAGGATGGGAAGTCTGTAACTTCCTAAAGTTTGGTTCTTTTGCAATGTTTGTAGTGTTTTGGCAAGAAGGGAAGTGGATGCTACGGTTTTTCCTGTCACATTAAACACTATCTATCATGCGACAAATAAATGTTACTAAACACTAATTTATCTAAAAACATATTTGTTATGAAATACTACTTTCTCAGCCTGTTAACAGCCTTTGGATGTTTTTCGGACAAAGTACAAACCTTATGTTGTGCTCCTACTATGACTGATGCTGCAGAATCACTCTGATCATTCTTTGCTTTGTGATTACATGATGTCATGTATTATTGACATGCTTTTTGTCTTCCTGGTGAAGGATTCAACACCCGATGCAGATGAAACTCAGACTGCTGCACAAGAGATTGCTGATGCTGTAGCTGTACAGGAGGACAGAAATGATATAGGCAAGGATAAAGATGAGAAGGATAAAGAGAAGACCAAGGAAAAATCAAAAGAAAAGGATAAAGATGAAAAGGATAAAGAGCCTGATAAGGAAAAAACAAGAGAAAAGGAAGCTGAAAGAAAAGGAGAAGGTGATAAGGAGAAAGCAAAAGGTGTTGAAGGAACTAATTTGGATAGTCTGCTTCAGCGGCTACCTGGTTGTGTTAGCCGTGATTTGATTGACCAGTTGACTGTAATGCCCCTGACTTAAATCTTCACATATTTGCTATCCTGGTCCCTGTTTAAGATTTAATTATTTGCGGCTTCATTTGTAATTTATACTTCTGTGCCTAATTTTTATTTTACAGGTGGAGTTTTGCTATTTGAATTCCAAGTCCAGTAGGAAAAAACTTGTTAGGGCATTGTTCAATGTCCCCAGGACATCACTAGAGTTGTTGCCATACTACTCTCGCATGGTTGCCACTCTGTCAACTTGCATGAAGGATGTGTCTTCTATGCTTTTACAGTTGTTGGAAGAGGAGTTCAACTTTTTGATAAATAAGAAGGTAAGTGTAGCCTACTTATGCAGTTTATCCATTGACTTAAAGGATACCATCAATAAGAAGCAAACATTTTTTTAAAATAAATTGTGTCTGCTTTTGCAGGATCAAATGAATATAGAAACAAAAATAAGGAATATTCGTTTTATTGGAGAGCTCTGCAAATTTCGAATTGCTCCACCTGGCCTTGTTTTCAGTTGTCTGAAGGTATGACCAGTAAGCTTACAGTATATTTTTAGTGGTAAATTGAGGAGGGATGATTTAGCCTCCTTTTTCTAATCTATTTTGACAAAACAAAAACCTTAGTTTGGGATCTGCTCTGCTGTAGCACTTAGCCACCATACTTTTGATTTACAATGCTTATCTTGAAAAACTCATTGAGAAATCCTTCTCCTTCTCAAAAAAACTCATTGAGAAATTCAAGAAAATAAGTCTATCTCCACTACCCAGGGAAGAAATAAGTTTGCAGATGCAAAAGCAGCATTGGCTTCGATTATGACCATTGTTGTGATAACAAACAGGCTCATGGTATAACAGAACAGTAAGCTCTGCTCTCTAGCAACCCTTACTCAAGTCAAGAGAGTGAAGTTCCTTGCTCAAGATAGATAACCAAACTACGACCAACAGTTCTGCATGCTAAGTGCTTCAAATGTGTTTAGTTCTTTTTGTTGTTGTAAAGTTTGTAGATTAGACGTTATATTGTTTAGGGCTAGTAAGAACTATGTTTGGGTTGAGGCTGCTGCTTTCTTTGTTCCCAGGCTTGTTTAGATGATTTCAGTCATCACAATATTGATGTTGCTTGCAATCTTCTCGAGACATGTGGGCGTTTTCTCTACCGATCTCCTGAAACTACAATACGCATGGCAAACATGTTAGAAATATTGATGCGTCTGAAGAATGTTAAAAATTTGGATCCTCGCCACATCACCTTAGTGGAGAATGCATATTACTTATGCAAGCCACCAGAAAGATCTGCACGAGTGTCTAAAGTTCGGCCTCCTCTGCATCAGGTATATGTAGTTTGCAACTTCTGTGGTTTATAAACTGGATACTACAGAATTTAAATTTTATGCCGTGGATTATGCAGTACATTAGAAAATTGCTGTTTTCGGATCTTGACAAGTCTTCATTAGAGCATGTGCTCAGACAGCTTCGTAAGCTTCCTTGGAGTGAATGTGAGGCATACCTTTTGAAGTGTTTCATGAAGGTTCACAGGGGCAAGTATGGTCAGATTCATTTGATTGCGTCACTTACTGCTTGTTTAAGCCGCTATCATGATGATTTTTCTGTTGCGGTTGTTGATGAGGTTTGTCCTTCAATATGCACAAATGTCTGTCACTTTCACTACTTAAAGCATATACAGTCCTTGATCTTCAAACTTATTTCCAGCTCCTTTAACGTCACATTAACTGCATCAATGGACGACCCAAGAAAGAAATTTAAAAGAAAATAAAAACGTAAAACGAACCTGGCCATGACTAGAAAAGGTGAAAACTGTATGTAGGAGAATATTTGTCTCTTACTACTATCTTCTTAAGGAGAATAGCTATATCTTACTACCATCTTCAGAAAAAGAGTTGAGAGTATATACAATAAAAAAAGAGTAATGAATATTTTCATCTTAATTATGCATTTCTTTTGTATAATGTAATGGAATCAGCAGAAAGGGGATATATCTGCAGCTGCAAAATTTGCATGAATATAATTGGTTGTCACATTTTAATTATATTCTGACCTACAGTTGAACGAATGCTTTTTTATTTCAAGAAGGCCAAAATGCCCCTAATGTATCAAATTTGGCTCAAAAATACTCTCTTTCTACCTAGTGGACCGAAAATACCCTCAACATTATATTTTGGCTTTAACAATGCCTCGAATCTATTGAATTTGGCTAAAGAATATCCTCCTTCCACCTATTGGACCAAAGATGCTCTCAATGTCCTTTTTTGGCTTAAAAATGCCCCTAAATTAATGGAATAGACAGGGCTTTATTTTTTAAAGAACACGTGGCAGCGTACGATTGGTCCAAGTGTTAATCTAATGTGAATTAAATTAACCGATCCATATGTATTGATTTGACCCCACCCATATAATTGAAGTGGAATTATTGATTATGAACCCCTCCAATATTATTGTGTCTTAACTAGGATTTTGCAATTTTAGTTGCTATAGATATTTATGTTGGGTAATTTTGGATGGTTCAACCACACTGATTTTAGTTTGCTTTTTTAGAGATGGCAAATACTAGATGGAACGAGCAAAATGATTGAAATAAAACTTGTCAGAGATTTTAGAAACTTCTGGATAGAAGTATGATTTTAAATATATTAGCCTTTCAGACTACAGACTCAACATCAAACTTAGGCTGCTGAAACAGAAACTGAAAGAATGTAGCAGCACCACATGTGGGGAAATGACCAACAACAAAAAGGAGGTCCGCTAGAGGAAATGGCTGATATTGATCTGATATAGGAAAGCAGAGACCTGTCTGAGGATGACATGGTAACAATATACCCAGTCCCACCGGGTGGGGTCTAGGGAGGTAAAGTGTACGCAACCTTACCACTAGCTCGTGGAAGTTGAGAGGCAAGGATGAAATGATGGTACGAGCAACAATTGTAGTAGAACCAGAGAAAATGACCAAGAATGAAGAGTCGAAATGGAGATAGAAATCTAGAGTAGGGTGGCATATTGGTCTGATTGGTTCGGTTTTAAAGTTTATTGGTTTGTAGACATGCTGAAACCATTATAGAACCATTATGATATCGGTTTGTTGTTTATTGATCGATATCCGTTTAACGGTAAGATTTCAAACAAAATAAATTATTGAAAATCTCTTAGAAACAAGGTGACAGACCAAATGAACCTTTGGACATAAGTTGACAAATTGCATCTTGCTCGGAACCAAACATTGGCACCTTGTAGAATAACCAAGAGTTTGAGGCAATGAGTAATGGAAGTATAAGCGTTAAACTCTAAGTCTCAAGGACTTTATATACTTAATGGTATAAATGCAATTTATTAATTTTATTATCGGCTAATCGGTTAACCCATTGAGAAAATATGTCAAACCATTAAGAACGGATGACCCAATATATAAAACAATCAAAATCGTTACCAAAACTGCTAAACTAAGAACTATTACTAATAAGCCAATAACTCTCTTTCGGTTTGATTTTTGAGTTATTTGTTTCGGTTCGGATTTCAATAGCCCTAATCTAGAGTACTATGGTTGAAACAAGGTGATAGAAATACCACATTTTTCAGGGAATGACGACTGCACACAAGAGGTATAATACCTGATTTGTACGTGGTTGGTAACCAGAAGAGCATGTCTCACTCATGAAAAATTGAGAGGGACTTCCATATTATGTCCAATGTTTTCTTTTGCAAGGAAATGAGGGAACAAATGTAGTGACCTGTTTCTTCATTGTAAGATTACTACACAGATGTGGTCTAGTGTTTCTAGGATTGTCTCAAGAAAATTGGGTAATTGCAGAACACACAGCTGATCTATTCTGTTGCCTGATAAATGAGAGGAGGAAGCATGAACCAAAAAGAATGGTGGAATATAGTACCATAATGCATATGGTGGTCATAAGAGTCAGAAACAACAAATGCTTGAGGATATCTCTAACTCAATCCAGAAAATCGAAGAGAATTGTATCAGTACTTTGTACTTTTGGTGTAACGAAGAGGGTATTGAAGAAGCTGAATAGTTAGTAGACTTTTTAGGATCTTTGTAGTTACTGTTATTTTCTACTTTGAGTTCATTATGGTCTTATAGCCTTTTGGAGGCTGCTAGCAGCCTAGCATGTCCTTGATGATGAAGAATACAACTTTACAACAACATCATATCCATTGAAATCCCGCAAGGTCTGAACTCTGTGGAGGGTAGAATGTATGTAGACCTTATCACTACCTCGTGGAGGTAGAGAAGCTGTTTCCGTGGACTTGGGACTCCATGTTGGAGGTCTCTAGTTTCGAAACCCCTTGCCAGCGAAAGCAAGGGGTTTACCTTCTGGGTCGAGCTCTTTGTGTCGGGCTCGCCTAGTGCGGATTATTGCATAGGAGCGGGTTTTTTACCATGTGCGCACCTTAAGGGGGTAGCGGCTGTGGGTTTCCTTTGTCATAAAAATAAATAAATATCAAATAACAACAAAACAATGAACCGACAAATTGATAGGAGCCAAAACAATAATAAAATCATGTGATAATTGAAATAGAATAAACCACGTAATATGACAGATTATTAAAAGCAATAATCAACAATGATAAATAATTAAATATAAAAAATAAGAACTACTATCTCTTTAGGTTTTTGGTGTAAAGAAATGAACATGGAAGAAGAAATTCAACTAGTGGATTTCATAGGAGCTTTGTAAGTAGTCATGTTTTCTTTTTTTTTGTTAGTTTTTCTATGTAACCAACACTTTTGAGGTGGCCAGCGAAGTTACGGTTTCAAAAAAAAAAAAAAGAACTACAATAATATGACTAATATCATCGGAAACACCAACCACCATAAGCAAGACAACACTACAGTCTACAGGTCATGTCCTCGATAACATGAAGCTGCATCACATTTTGTCTTACCAACTGTCCCCAATACTTCATCGGACTACCTCTGCCTCTCACCGTACCCTTTATAGCCAACCTCTCACGCCTCGTCACTAGTGTGTCTATGCTTCTCCTCTTCACATGTACAAACCATCTTAGTCTCGCTTCCCTTATTTTGTCCACCACAGAGGCCACTCCACTTATCTCGGATACTCATTTTTAATCTTATGGCTCCTAGTATGACCACACGTCCACCTCAACATCCTCATCTTCTTGACACGGGAGACATTTTCCAAAGATAATGACGTGAAAGAAGTGCTTAATAGAACAATTAAATGAAATTTGGCGTGCATGCCAAACACTCAGTCTTATCCAACAATGTCGGTCTAACCACCACTGTATAAAACTTTTCTTTGAGTTTTGGCGGTACCTTATTATAATACAAGACTAGGAGGCAACCCTCCACTTCATCCATGCCGCACCAATACGATGTGTGATATCATCGCCGATGTCCCTACTCCCTTGGGTTACAAATCTAAGATACTTGAATCATCTCTCTTGGGGTCTCACTTCTATGCCTATCTCATGCATTGCATCATTAAATTTGCACTCCACATATTCTATCAGGGTCTTGTTCAACCCGCCACACTCTAACTTCACATTAATTCCACTATGCGTCTTATCAATCAATACCATGTCATCGACAAATAATATACACCACGACACCTCATCTTGAATGTCTCGCGTCAATACATCTATCACCAGGGCAAATAGAAACAAACTAAGGGTTGACCTCTGATGTAATCCCATCTCCATAGGGAAGTTCTCTGAATCTTCTCCCACTTCCCACTGTTCTTACTCGCGTTTTAGCCCGTTCGTACATGTTCTTTATCTCCCTAATGCAGGCCACCTGCACACCTCTTGCCTCGGGACATCGCCACAAAACTTTCCTCACGACTTTATTGTAGGCCTTCTCAAGTTCAATGAACACCATAAGTCCCTCTTCCTTTCTCGATATTTTTCCATCAGTCCCCTCACAAGATGGATGGCTTTTGTGGTTGAACACCTTGACATGAATTCAAATTGATTCTCAGAAATAGGCACACCCCTTCTCACTCTCATCTCTACCACTCTCCCAAACTTTAATAGTGTGGCTTAACAACTTAATACCCCTTTAGTTGTTTCAATTTTGTACATCACCCTTATTATTGTACAACAAAATCATTGTTCTCCAGCTCCATTCTTCGGGCATCTTAGCAAGTCTTAAAAGAATTCTAAAAAAAGATTGTATTCTTCAACATTAAGGATATGTTGACAACCTTCAAAGGGAACAAGAAAGGAAATAAAAAAGAGGTTGGAGAAAGGACAAATGTAAACCTTGAACTATCGTAAATGGTATCTAAACACCCTTCGTTATACTTTGAGGACACAGATGACCTGTATATATCCTTTGAAGTTTGAACTGAAACACGTATCATGATCTTAATGGTGTATCCAAATTTTATTTAATTTTTACCCACAATGAAAAAACCAACCCCGGATAATTATAACTCCAAAGACTCATACCCAAATAAACCCATTTTTCCTCTCTTCAATGTTCCACCAACCAACAGGAACCAAACACCCCATGAACCAGACTGCCGCGACTCCATCTTCTCTGGTGAAGCTCCACAAATTTCCCACATGACCTGCTCTGGAAATGTGAGAAATGTGATGGTCATTGATCCATAATTACTTGTCAATCTCTTCATTTAAGTATTTTCTAAATTATTGTTAATCAAATTCTGCCCATCATGGTTTGTAAGTAACCACAAATAACCTCGTGGCATTGTTCAACTAGTGCTGAAAGGCTTATGCATCTTTAACCACTATACCAATCGATCAATCAAATATCCCTAATCCCAAAGTGCTTACTGTCTGCTCTATGTTTCCTCTATGTTCATTCTGCTCTATTTGACTGGTATATACGATTTAATTGCATCATACACTTGATGTCGCTTTTGCAATTGAAATTTCAAACTTTCTAATTTCTACAGGTTCTGGAGGAGATCAGGGTGGGATTAGAGTTGAATGACTATGGGATGCAGCAAAGACGTATTGCTCACATGCGTTTCCTAGGGGAGTTGTATAACTATGAACTTGTTGATTCCTCTGTGATATTTGATACACTCTATTTGATTCTCGTTTTTGGCCATGGAACGTCAGAGGTATGGATGTCCTTTTAAATAAACTTCAGTTGCATACGCATTATGTACTATTTATTTTGGAAAACAGACTATGTTAGCATTGGCTGTTAGAATGTGGCATTATGTGGCATGTTCTGGTTGGAACATATAAGTTCTGCAACTGCAAGACCGGCGTTAGAACTTATTCTCATTCTGAAGAATCCTTGAGACAATGACATGACTTGAAGATGACAGATACACTCAAACTAACTGGTCATAAACCACGGAAAACTGATGGAACAAATTTGAACACAAAAAATGAAGTTTCTCCAACTGTGCTTTTCACAACCTTATTTCATTGGCTATTGTAATTAGCTTTACGAACCTCATGGTGGACAACTTATTCCTGAAGAGGTGCAGTTGTCGAAGACTCGTTTAAGGCGCACCTAAGCCCTGAAACTCAAGGAGGGTGCTTTGCCTCACTCTGGCCTTGCTTTTGAGTAGGCAAGGCACCAAGGCATGCACCTCATTGCCCATGTGTTCTGTCTTGAAGTAGAGCGGTACTAAAAAGCAAATATACTTGGCAAATAAGTAGATTAATTGTTAGGGAAAACATTATGAATGAGTTTGTTAATTTTTTTCTGGAATTGCATTTTTTTCCCCCTTCATGTGTCTTTTTAAGTTAAAGCCCACACTTTGATTGAGCTTAAAGGCCTATTAGACCTAGAGAGCTTATTTTGAGCTTATAGCCTTTGGCAACACTGACGGGGCGTTACCGTGGCTATCTTTGTGAAAGGAAATCTGGCAATAATGGCATATTATCTTATTATTTCAGTCATCGATATGTATTTATGAAACGAATAGGCTTCATTCAACTGGGAAGGAACAAATTTAGGCTAAGATCCGACCTGCGCTACCAGCTTCCTTGCTCTTAAATATAATTATAGAACTTCTACAATATTCAGGATTTCCAGTCATGCCACTTCACTAGACTTAAGTTAATAATATCTTGTCATTGCTTGCATACTAGTGCGGGTTACCTCTCCTATGTGGTTTGCGAGCTATTGCATAGGAGCTGGGGGTTTTATCCTCTGCGCACCCAAAGGGTAGCCAGGGGCAGAGCTAGCATAGAGTTAGGGGGTTCATCCGAACCCCCTTCCGCGGAAAATATTACTATTTATACATGTTGAACATTATTTTTTATGTATATATAGTAGATGTCGAACCCCCTTCGATTAGTTTGTGGTTTGCTTCTTCAGATTTTGAACCCCCTTACTAAAATCCTAGAGCGGCTGCGGGTTTCCCTTGTCAGAAAAAAAAAGTGCGTCATTGCATGGATTTCTTGTGGCCTTTTTTGTTATGCCATAGATTTGGGATTTTTAGATGAAATTCAAATGCTTTTGTTCCTAGTTTAATTTCGTATTCGAGAGAACCATTTACTGCCATTTTATGCAAGTCTGTCTTTTTCCCCTCAGCAAGATGTATTGGATCCTCCTGAAGATTGTTTCCGCATCAGGATGGTTATTACGCTACTTGAAACCTGTGGGCACTACTTTGATCGAGGTTCATCAAAGCGAAAACTTGATCGGTTCCTAATACATTTCCAGAGATACATACTGAACAAAGGTGTACTCCCCCTGGATATAGAGTTTGACTTACAGGTTGGTTCCTTTAGATTCTCTACCCATCTCTACTCATGCCTGTACTCTGCAAAAGCTCATCACTAGAAATGAAGAAACGTAACTTACTTTGCCCTATAACATTACATAAAGTACATTAGAAGTTGTTCCCCACAATTGTGAGTCAAAAATGTAATTATGTAGGCTTACACAGTATAGAGAACTATAAGCAAATACATCCATTCCTGGCTGAAAATATGTAAACTGCCTACTTATATTGCGTACAAAATTGTTGTGTGCATGAAGGTCTGATGTCACATTTATGCTCTTCGCTTCAGTCAGTTTCTTTTGTTGTTTGGTTTTGTGATTTTATATTTCTTTGCAATGGTAGGATTTATGTGTTGAGGGGATTTAGAGCCTGTTTGGATTGGCTTAAAAGTTGGTCAAACCTACTTGTAAGTCATTTTTAGCTATTGGGAGTGTTTGGCAACGTTAAAAATAACATAAAACAAGTTTAAAATGACTTAAAAAAAGTTTTAAACCAAAAATAGGACTCTCCCTACTTTTTATTTTTGACTTCTTATTTTTTGATGTAAAAGCTACTCTTTTAAAGCCAATCCAAACGGGCTCTTAATCTGTACTGTCCTATGTGAAAGCGTTAGTTTATATTGCCTTAGCTAAGTAGTGGTTACCTGTATCATCAAATACACAAACAATTTTACATGTGAGTGGCAATGTAATGCTCTTTCAAAGCCTCCCAGGGTTAAGCTCAATTGACGAAGGCTGAGGAACTTGTGCTAAGGTCACGAGTTTGAGTAATGCACCAAACAAACTAATTCCAGTATTTGAGTGAAGAGGTTAGAGGGGCGAGCTCATCACCCCCGAGTTTCGAAGGCTGCAGTTGGCCTTGGCTCTAGACGGACTTTTTGGTCATTAATAAGTGCTCTTTTAGTGTCCGTGCTTTCTCAACACTTGTGAGGTTAGTCCTAAGTATGAATGTAGGTCCTGAATGTTACAACAGGCAAATATTTCAACTTCAGGAAAAAAATGGAAAGAGAAATAATTGGATTTGCTACTTCAGGGGCAAAAATCTCTGTAGTGGAAGTACCAACATGGAAATTTATATTCCTCTTTAGCAAATACTCCTTTGATCTGGCCTTTGTTTTTCTAGAAATGCAGTTCCTCAAACTAGTAAATTCTGGACCAAAAAGTTTTCTAGAAATGCAGCTCCTTAAACTAGTAAATGCTGGACCAAACAGTGGAGATAAGATAGAAAGGTGATTGCAATAATATTTTTTGAATGTTTAGTCAAAATAGATGTTGGCTCAATGTTTAGGGTTTCTTCCTACAAATTTCTCTGGAGATCATTTGTTTTTTCTATAAATATTGGAGTGCAAAATTTTGAAATTTCGCATGTGACTTTTTAAGTTTTCTTTGCTTTAAATTATGATGGCCATTCTATGGGTTAACTTCCACACAACTAACCCTTCATTCATGGAAATCTTTCTCAAATTGAGCTCACATTTTTCGCAGGACTTATTTGCTGAATTACGTCCTAACATGACGAGATATGCATCAATTGAAGAAGTCAATGCTGCTTTAGTTGACCTTGAGGAACATGAGCGCATAGTTACATCTGAAAAAGCCAACAATGAGAAGCACTCTGAGACCGAGAAAATTCCCAGCAGAACTACCTCTGGAATGTCTGTAAATGGGCAAAGCCTTTCAAATGGCATTGAGGAAAATGGATTGCATGAAGAGGTTGTGGAGACTGAAAGTGATTCAGAGAATGGCACCATTGAGCATGTGGCTCATGATGATGATGAAGAGACAGACGATTGGAATCGGGATGATAGGTGTGACACTGAGGATGAATCTGATGAGGGCGATGGACCTGGTTCTGATGAGGAAGATAAAGTACATGTCAGATCAAAGGTTGCAGAGGTTGATCCTCTGGAGGAAGCAGAATTTGAGAGAGAGCTTCGGGCTCTGATGCAGGCAAGTATAGGAGGACTGTGGTCTACTGATGGTTGCTTCCTTCTCCCCCCACCCCCTCCCCTCCCCTGTAGAAATTAGAAGTCAGGGAATCAATTTGATAAAATATGACGAAATTATATGATGATTGAAGATAATATTATGCTTGCAGATTTAATTGCAAATTAGCTACTCCCTTTATAATTTACGCATGCAAAGTTGTCCCATTTTTACTGACGGTTATTGTTACATGAGTTCGCAGGAAAGTTTGGATTCAAGAAAATTGGAATTACGGGGAAGACCTACGCTAAACATGACAATACCAATGAATGTCTTTGAGGGCCCGACCAAGGACCATCGCGGGGTTGAGGGAGAGAGTGGTGATGAGACATTGGATGAAGCGACTGGAGGAAGTAAAGAGGTTCCAGTGAAGGTTCTCGTGAAGCGAGGTAATAAGCAACAGACAAAGAAAATGCTCATTCCTCGTGATTGCTCCCTCATTCAGAGCACAAAACAGAAAGAAGCAGCTGAACTTGAAGAAAAGCAAGACATCAAGAGGCTGGTTCTGGAGTACAATGATAGAGAGGAGGAAGAGCTAAATGGGTTAGGGAACCAGCCATCAAGCTGGACTCAAAGCAGTGGGAGTAGGGTTGCTCATAGGGGCAGCACATGGGATGCACCTGGTAGGGGTAGTGGCTCGCGTCATCGCTATCTGCATCATTCAGGTGGTGGCCTTTATTATGGCAGGAGAAGATGAATTCAAGCTCATGTTGCAGTATGCAATGACTTTTGAAGCTCTATCACGTACATATTTGTTTTTGGAAATGGAAAAAAGGCTCCATGCCAATTGAAGGTGATGGTTTCTGTTGGACTGGTATTAGCAGTCCGAATTGCATCCTGAAAATCGTATTACGTAGGAGAGATCTATGAATGCAGATGGTATGTATATCAGTTGGTGCCGCCTCTTCCAGTGTGTCGAGATTCTAACTTAGCAAATGACTTGCTATACGTGAATATTCTGTGAGTATAGTAAAATAGCCAAAGTATGTATAGGCAGAGGAAAACATTTCATGCCTAGTTTCACTTGAAAATTGCCTTAATTATGGAGCTTGACTGGCTTGTATTTTGTTGATTAATGGCTAGTTCATCTCTGAATAGTTGTGTCTAGGGGACTTTAACATTTTACATTTCTCCCATTTTGTTTTGTTTTTTTCAAAAAAAAAGAAAAAGGAATCAGTTGCTTCTCTACATAGCTAACTGGTTTTTAATTGATATGTGGTTCAATTAGCTTATTTGACCTAAATGGCTTAGATTTCAAAGGACCTGCTGCTCTAGTCAAAGCCACGTACAAGTACTTGGACCTGTATCACTAACAGTTTATTAAGTCACTTTTTGACATTTATTTAGGGAGTCATATTTGGTAAGAATTCTAATCATATACAGTAACCATGAGTTGTGGGATTATTTTCCTTTTTATAACCTAAATTACCCTCAATAATAAAGTTAAGATTGTATATAGGGATAAGATATGATATATTCCTCAACTTTGTCATATAGAGCTGATATACTTCGTGGCTCATATATATTACTACTTATAACAAATGACTCATATTTACTCTTTTTCTCAAACGGAAATGAAAAAATATATTAATTTTAATCTAACTTTTTAATATTTTTTTCTAAAAATATAATCTCATATGAGTAAACTGAATCCTCATCAAACATATTTTTTTAAAATTTTTGCTTACAATGACTAATTTAGAATTATTATTTTGATAATCAAATTTATTTATGTTTCACTAGATATATATATCCTCTGTTTGAGTTTGGCTCATCTGTGCCCTCTCCGCCTAACTTTTAGCCTATATATGTCCTTATAGAAGTTAGTTGTTTTTCTGGAAATAACCAATTCATTTTTCTTTTATTTAAATAACAAATGAAATTGCCACATCCCCTTTTAATCACCACATGTCATTTATTTAAATTAAAAAATAAATACACCTCTTTTAAATACAGTATCCGTCCTGTTAATCCTATTTGACTCAAATTTCTTTGATGGATTTTTCACATAAGCCGGTAAATCATATTTGACCCAAATCCCTTTGGTTGGAGAAATGTCATCTCCAAACAAACCCATCGCTTTCTCTTAAAAGAAAACATCATTAAAGGTGAGCTTCGAGTTCTAACCATGAGCAAAAATAGAGCTCCAATGAACTCATTGATTCACACAACCTTGGACAAATAGCTGCCAAATAGCTCCAACCACCACGAGCTCCAAAACACCACCCCCAAAGTAGCCGGCAAAATACCAACCCACACACCCCACTGGTCTAGCAAGACAACTCGCAAACGACCCCAAAGTAGTTGTATTTCAGATGTCAAATGTTATCTCATTTTAGATTTGGTCAGAGGAATTGAAACTCCGACCACTTTGGGTTAGATATGATTTATAGATCGGATATCCTATTTAAAAGAGGTGTATTTTATTTTTTAAATATAAATAAATGTCAGATGGTAATTAAAAGGGGATGTGACAATTTCATTTGTTATTTAAAGAAAAGAAAAATGAGTTGGTTATTTTCAGCAAAGCAACTCACGTCAACAAGGGCATATAGGGGCAAAAAATTGAACGGTGAGCGCACAGATGAACCAAACTTCATACAGATGGTACATCTAGACATTTTTCGCATAGTTTAGGGGCACATATGACCCTTTTCCCTATTTATAATACCGATCTTTTTGTCAAACATACATTTCATGATGTTCATAGAAATTATGTACTTTTAATTTTTATGATTAATTTAATTAAATTATACTAAATTGAAAATTATAAATCAATTTTTTATAATATTAATTAATATATTTTCAAGAGACGATATATTTATATCTTAAATATTTAATTTAGTATCATTTATAAAAACTTTTATTTGTCTAATATAATTTTTTAATTTTAAATAAGTAGTTTTTATTTTTAAAATTCAATATAGTCTTATGATTACACTTGTGCAACAAAACAGTACACCTGTAATTATCCTATAATTACATTGTGACGTAATTATCCTATAATTACATTGTGACAAACAAACATGTCACCATAATTACTAGATCGTGTAAGATTCGATAGAGAATGTATTATTAGCAAAAGTAAAGAAAATATTAGGCATGGTTCAGAATTTGAGACCTCTTGAAGAACACTGTCATTTGCCCTGCAGTAACCCCATTTGACAACAATAAGGAGAATTCATAATAGTATCAAAGTGATTTTTTCAAATCATTTTTATATTTGATTCAAGAGTCAAATGTTTTCTAAGATTTGAGGAAGAGACAAACTACTTGATTTTTAGTGTAAGGATAAATTGTCTTTGCTTGTAACTTGTTTCTTGCAAAATCGATCAAATTCACCCTCCTAATTTGTAGTTAGTCAATTAGAATTTAGGGTATCAAATTTTTTTTGTTTGGACAATTTAATTTTAGGTCTATTGAATCTAATGATAAAAACTGAATCCAATTACACAAGTAGGGTTGAATTATAGAAGAAGAATGAATCTCAATTTCATATCAATCAAGTACAATACATTGTATTACTCTCTACATATATATACATGTACAAAGTGACTTATGTACAAGAAAATCATCTTCTAGAATCTTCTCTATATCCTAACTAACTATCATATTAACTTAATTAAGTATCAACTAACTATCACATGTAAACTAATCAAGTTATATTTACAATCTCTTTGTTATAATCCTAGCTTGGAAATAACATTAAAATGTTGATGTTTGCTTAGACCTTTAGTTAGAATATCAGCTGGTTGTTCAAATGAGCATAAATAGTGTAAGACCACAAGACCTTTTGACACCTTTTCTCTAATAAAATGACAGTCAATGTCGATATGTTTTGTTCTCTCATGGAACACTGGATTAGCAACAATCTGAATAGCTGCTTTGCTATCACAATGCAATGGAACAGGTAACACCAATGGTACATCCAGTGTTTTGAACAAACCAATAATCCAAGTAATCTCTGCAACAGTGGAGGCCAGACTCCTATACTCTGCTTCAGCAGAGCTTCTGGAAATAGTAGACTGCTTCTTAGATTTCCATGATATTGGAAAATCTCCATACTTGATTAGGTAACCAGTAATTGATCTTCTAGAATTAACACATGATCCCCAATCAGCATCACAATATGCCTGAAGAGACTCTGTGGATTGTGTTGTCAATAATATCCCAAATCCTGGTGATTGCTTAACATATTTCACACTCTGATGGCAGCATTCATATGAGAAACTTTAGGAGCCTGCATGAATTGGCTGAGACTTTGAACCGCATAAGATATATCTGGTCTGGTGAGAGTAAGATATAGTAATCTCCCAACTTATCTATGATATTCACCAGGATCTAATAAAAGTGAATCAGATTTATCTCCGACTAAATCATCAAACTCAAGTGTAGTAAGTTTCAGATTTAACTATGCAGGTGTAGACATAGGTTTAGAACTCCCTAACCCCAAATCTGAAATCAATTCTAATGCATATTTCCTTTGGTGCATCAATATTCCTTCTAAATTTCTGGCAAATTCAATACCTAGAAAAAATCTAAGATCTCCTAGATCTTTTATTCTAAAATGATCCTTTAGAACCTGCTTGGTCTCTTCTATCATTTGAAAACTACTTCCTATCACAAGCAGGTCATCCACGTATATAAGAACAACTACAATGTCATCTCCAACTTTCTTGGTCATGAGGGAATAATCAAGATGACTTTGTTGGAAACCTGCTTCAATCAAGACATTCGTCAGCTTAGCTTCCATTGTCTTGAGGCTTGCTTAAGCCCATAAAGTGACTTAATCAGTTTGCATACCAAACCTTGACGTTTCCTTTTCTCGTCAGATTGAAATCCCTGAGGTAATTGCATATATACTTCTTCCATCAGATCTCCTTGTAGAAAAGCATTATAAACAATCCATTTGTTTAACATTCCATCCTTTTGTTGCTGCTACAGATAACACTTTTCTCATTGTCACCATTTTAACAACAGGTGAGAAAGTTTCATGGTAATCTAATCCTTCTTTTTTATTATAACCCTTAGCTACCAAAGCTACCAATCTAGCCTTAAACCTCTCAACTTGTCCATCAGCTTTGTACTTGATCTTATACACCCATTTGCAACCAATGGCCTTTTTACCAATAGGTAATTCAACAAGTTCCCATGTCTTATTATCTTCAAGTGACTTAATCTCCTATTTCATAGCCTGATGATAAGTACTTGGTTCTTTCTCCATTGAAGAGTTGACAATATAACATCGATATGACATTGAAAAACCACTATAATCAATTTTATCTGAGATAGAGTACAAGCAATTTGATTGTTTAGATTTCCCTATTTTTGTTAGGACAAAGTCCTGCTGCCATAATAGAGCCTTGCTTGATCTGCTGGACCTCCTTTGTGTCATTATAACATGATGATCCATGTGAGTTCCTCCTCCTCCTGGCACATTACAAGTGGGAGCAATCTCTACTACAGGCAAAAGAACTGTGTAATCTTCAGTGTCATTGGCATTCATAGAAATTTCTGCTTGGCTATCTTCCATAGATGAAGGTGCAAACTCTAATTCTAGGTCATCATTTATATGACTTGAAAGAATAGTACCAGTATCATGCAAAACATCTGTAGAGTGAGACTGAAAAGGAAAAATATTTTCAGTACAGATCAAATCTCGACTGATGAAAAAAATATGATGTTCAAGATCATACAATTTGTAGCCTTTCTGCGTAGTTTCATATCCCATCAAGACAGATTTAGTTTCTCTTGGACCAAACTTATCTATCTTTTGTGTATTTGTAGCATAACATAGACACCCCATGATTCTCATGTATGATATATTAGGTTGTTTTCCAAATAGCACCTCAAAAGGAGATACATTATGCAAAACAGATAAAGGCATTATATTGATAATGTGCACAGCTGTTGATATGCACTCTCCCCAAAATCTAATGGTATATGTCCTTGGAATCGGATTGCTCTAGCCGTTTCCAAGATGTGTCTATGTTTTCTTTCCACCACACCATTTTGTTGAGGTGTGTGTGGACAAGAACTCTGATGTATAATTCCATGATTAGTGAACAATCAGCACATTGAGAATTGAAGAACTCCCCTCCATTATCTGATCTCACATCCTTAATTTGTACATCAAACTGAGTTTTAACCATCAAAATAATTTTTTTGAAATATAGTGGAAACATTTGATTTGAGATGAAGTAAAAATACCCAAGTCCATCTGGGATGATCACCAACTAATGTAAGAAAAAATCTTATGTTAGTATGTGTAGAAACTTTATAAGGTTATACATCCATGTGAATTAGATCAAAACATCTAGTACTTCTATTGCTACTAGCATGAAAGAGAAGTCTAATTTGTCTTGCTAATGGACATACATCACAATGACTCATGACAGAACTCCTATTGAGCTTAAGCATACTGATTTTTCTGATCACATTCAAAGGCACATGGCCTAATCTCTGATGCCACAATACTTCATCCTCACATCCTCTTGCTGCAACAAATGACCTTGATTTATGTGAAAATCGATCTTGATTCTTCAACATGTACAATCCATCTTCCTCTTCACCAATCTCCTTCACTTTCCCAGTGAAGAGATCCTGAATGAAGAAGAAATCGGGATAAAATACAGCACAACAATACAATTCCATAGTCAATTTGGACACTGATAAGAGATTGAACTTAAAATCAGGCGCACATAAAACATCTTTTATAACATCACCTCCTTTAAGTTAACTGCCTGAATTGGTAATGAGTGTTGTGTCACTATTTTATAGCTAATTGAACCCTTCTTGGATTATTCACTAAGGATCCAGGTTTCAATAAGGTAAGATCTCTAACCATGTGATTAGATGCTCCACTATCCGCTGTCCAATCTGAAGAACAATTAACTGCAATATTACAAAGAGAAGTACTTGCAAATGTACTTGCCATATTTGCATTGACCTCATTCATGTTGTGTTTGTTCAGCATTTGTAATATTTGATTATATTGATTTGGCGTAAGTAAGAAACATGTCCAACTCCTCCACTTACGCTTAGTCCAAATTGAGGCTGATGATTGTATGATTCAACTCCAGTTCTCTATTGCCCTTGCATTTGTGAAAACCCTTCTGCTTATGTTCCACTTGAAGCTTGTACAATATTAACCCTTTTCTTTCCTTTCCATTCCGAAGGATATCCAATTAACTGAAAACATATATTCTTTGTATTACCCTGTATATTACAATGAGTATAGTGTTTTAACTTGTTACAATCCTCTCTAATATGTCCTTTCATCTCACAATGATAAAATAAGAATCACCTCCTCTTTGTTGACGACTAGATCCATAACCTCTACCTCCTCTTCCTCTAGAACCTGATCCTCCAAATTGATAACCACCTGATTTATTTGTCAATAATGCAGTAGGATTAGTGATGCCTCCACCAGAATATTCACCAGTTAGTGCACATTGAATCTCATCTTGTACAATCATGGCATAACATTAATTAACACTGGGTGAGGGATTTAGCATAAGTATCTGACTTCTAGCTTGTGCATATCTTTCATTCAAACCGATGAAAAATTGCAATAACTTTTGCCTACCCATATTATCAGAATAATCCTTCGATCTAACACATTCGTATGATGGAGGATGAACTATTGAATTGAATTCATCCCAAAGATCTTTCAGTTTTGAATAATAGACTGAAACAGGGGAAATACCTTGAGCATGTGTAACTATGGCTTTGTGAAGATGAAAAGTTCTGGACATATTGACTTTATCAAATCGTTCCTGCAGATCCAACAAAACTTGAGCTGCATTTGATCGAAAAAGAATTCCACTGACCAAATCCTTGCTAACATTGCTCATAATCCATGACAGGACCATTGCATTACATTTGTCCCATTGCTTCTTCTCAATTTCAGTCGTGAAACCATCTCTTTTGATGCTGCCGTCGATGAATCCTGATTTGTTCTTCGTGAGAAAATTCAATTGCATCGTCGACTCCATAACATATAATTCTCCACTCCAGTAAGTTGTATCCCAATTTGCACTGCCCCTGGTACATCGGAAGAACCCAGAACAAAGGATGATCATGATCTATCTTCTTCGCCATTGATCATCAACTTTAAGCTACAAAAATGAACGTAGAAGAACGATTCTCAATTTCTAAGCTCTCATACCATGATAAAAAAATTGAATCCAATTACACAATCAGAATTTGAATTATATAAGAAGAATGAATCTCAATTTCATATCCATCAAGTACAATACATTGTATTACTCGCTACATATGTATACATGTACTAATTGACTTATTTACAAGAAAACTATCTTCTAGAATCTTCTCAATATCCTAACTAACTATCATATCAACTTAACTAACTATCAACTAACTATCACATGTAAACTAATCAAGTTAATTATTTACAATCTCTTTGTTATAATCTCTAATATCTATTATTATGTATTGGTGTGAGACATGTAAAAACTTTTGTTATGTTAGAAGAGTCTTCACTTAATTTATATGATGAAAATCTATTGTAATACACCTCTTTAACCACATGAATTGAGAAAGAAAGAACATATGACATCCATAATCTCCCTATGTTTAAATTTTCAAAATCAACAAACATGAATCTACATATTTCTTTCCAAATCTGCATGTCAAAATTAGTTACGATTCCAAATATGCATGTAAAAATATAGTAAGAATTCTAAACATGAAAAGAGAAGGCATGTTGATGCAAAGAAACTCAGAGGAATAAGAAAAATTTACCAAAAGAGAAAATGATAGTCAAACAAAATGCAGTGAGCCTCAAAAGAGAGAGAATTAGAGTGAAACCGATTGAACATTGTAGACAATTATCGTGTATCTAAAATTTTGAAGCACGTGTAGTCCACCTGTTGATCCAACAACAAATAGGCCAAACATATTATATAATTCATGATGTCTTCTGTACAATTTAATAGTGTAGTGTTTGTACACTTCAACTCTCACTTCTAATAAGGAGGATATATATATATACACACTAAATTTTTCACATGTACATTGCACATGATTACAAATTTCAAAAATATATGTTATAGTAAATAGTATTACTTATTTAAGTGTAGATTTGAATAAGAAGTTTAGCAAAAAATAATATTGCAGATTTTTCAACGTGGATCGTTATATATGTATTTTATTTACGTAAACCTATGAAGATGGTCAATGAAAAATTTTATTAGTTAAATGTAATAATGTATCGATTTATTTTAATTTGATGAGGTTCAATCATGTAATTAGCTTTACCTCACTAATATTACCTTATAGACACTATTTGCTTTGTACTTTTCTTGTCATCTAGCCAGATGTGTTTAACATGTGTATTCAACGTTAAATTATTTAGATGTCATATGAACACGTGAAAAAGACAACTACATTTTATATATTCACATATTTCACAATTGTTGTAAAAACTTTTTTTAAAAAGAAAAACTCAAAACATTTTAAAATAATATATTTTGAAGTTAAAAAGATCTTGTTAATTAACTTGATAATACATTTGTAACATATATAATACTTAATTTAAATACAATTACCTACCCAAATATAAATACATATGTGCATTAATGAAAATATATATCTCATAAAATTAACGATTAAATATATAATATAAATTAAACTAATATAAACTTCAACTAGAGGTACTACAAGTCATATGAACTTTTCTTCGTCTAAAATACTGAAATATCAAAAAATAGTAAATAACTAAAACAAAAGGGCAAAATATATAGTAATAACTAGGGGTGTACAAATCGAATCATTAACTCAAACCGAACAGACGAACCAAATCAAACCAAAAAAAAAAAAATCGACTTGTGATTTGGTTTGATTGGTTTAGCAATTGAAAAAAAATTGACCATTCTTGATTTGGTTTGGTATTAAAAAAAAGAATCGAACCGGACTCAAACCAAATCGACACACTTATATATGCATAATTTATTTTATTTATAGATAAAAATATTATTTACATATAATCTACTTTGGTGATATAGTGTGTGTGTGTGTGTGTGTGTGTGTGTGTGTGTGTGTGTGTGTGTGTGTGTGTGTGTGTGTGTGTGTGTGTGTGTGTGTGTGTGTGTGTGTGTGTGTGTGTGTGTGTGTGTGTGTGTGTGTGTGTGTGTGTGTGTGTGTGTGTGTGTGTGTGTGTGTGTGTGTGTGTGTGTGTGTGTGTGTGTGTGTGTGTGTGTGTGTGTGTGTGTGTGTGTGTGTGTGTGTGTGTGTGTGTGTGTGTGTGTGTGTGTGTGTGTGTGTGTGTGTGTGTGTGTGTGTGTGTGTGTGTGTGTGTGTGTGTGTGTGTGTGTGTGTGTGTGTGTGTGTGTGTGTGTGTGTGTGTGTGTGTGTGTGTGTGTGTGTGTGTGTGTGTGTGTGTGTGTGTGTGTGTGTGTGTGTGTGTGTGTGTGTGTGTGTGTGTGTGTGTGTGTGTGTGTGTGTGTGTGTGTGTGTGTGTGTGTGTGTGTGTGTGTGTGTGTGTGTGTGTGTGTGTGTGTGTGTGTGTGTGTGTGTGTGTGTGTGTGTGTGTGTGTGTGTGTGTGTGTGTGTGTGTGTGTGTGTGTGTGTGTGTGTGTGTGTGTGTGTGTGTGTGTGTGTGTGTGTGTGTGTGTGTGTGTGTGTGTGTGTGTGTGTGTGTGTGTGTGTGTGTGTGTGTGTGTGTGTGTGTGTGTGTGTGTGTGTGTGTGTGTGTGTGTGTGTGTGTGTGTGTGTGTGTGTGTGTGTGTGTGTGTGTGTGTGTGTGTGTGTGTGTGTGTGTGTGTGTGTGTGTGTGTGTGTGTGTGTGTGTGTGTGTGTGTGTGTGTGTGTGTGTGTGTGTGTGTGTGTGTGTGTGTGTGTGTGTGTGTGTGTGTGTGTGTGTGTGTGTGTGTGTGTGTGTGTGTGTGTGTGTGTGTGTGTGTGTGTGTGTGTGTGTGTGTGTGTGTGTGTGTGTGTGTGTGTGTGTGTGTGTGTGTGTGTGTGTGTGTGTGTGTGTGTGTGTGTGTGTGTGTGTGTGTGTGTGTGTGTGTGTGTGTGTGTGTGTGTGTGTGTGTGTGTGTGTGTGTGTGTGTGTGTGTGTGTGTGTGTGTGTGTGTGTGTGTGTGTGTGTGTGTGTGTGTGTGTGTGTGTGTGTGTGTGTGTGTGTGTGTGTGTGTGTGTGTGTGTGTGTGTGTGTGTGTGTGTGTGTGTGTGTGTGTGTGTGTGTGTGTGTGTGTGTGTGTGTGTGTGTGTGTGTGTGTGTGTGTGTGTGTGTGTGTGTGTGTGTGTGTGTGTGTGTGTGTGTGTGTATTCAGTTTGCATCTAGCCTTTAATCTTATTAGTTTAGCATAATGAACGTTAATATTTTTTTAAAAATATTTTGTACTCAATGTGAATTTGTCAGTCTTTTCGAAAAATTTCTATTCGCTTAACGTATTTTAAGTTTATTTTATCACACACGTAAGTGAAGAAATATTTACCGTTTTTTCGAATACGGTATAGTTTTTTAAAAAATTGAATTAAAAAAACAAAAAAACCCGAAAGAGCCGACTAAAACCGAAATCGAATGATTTGATTTGGTTTTTAAATTGGATAAACGACATAATTGGTTTAGATTTTTTAAAAGAAAAAATCAAACCGAACCGACCTATGTACACCCCTAGTAATAACTATTTTGAAGCAAATCACATAAGTAACATTGATAAATAAAGTCATTCTTTTGTCTAGAGCATAAAAAACAAATGCCGACAATTCTCTAAATTTGAAAAAGATATTCAGAAGTATACATTTACATCACAAGAGAAATTGTTAAAAAAAAAATAAACGAATTTAGACTACATTGTGTTAACTTCATATATTGAAAAATACATACTAATGCATATATTAAGCAAAAAAATAATTATTATATCATCAAAACTATTTTCCTCAAGTACTCTAGGTTATGTAATATACCCTCTTAGGATAGAACTACTTAATTCATCAGAATAGTGGTACCTCATATTATGCTAAAATTCAAACTCACTCAACGACAATAAATCACACAAAAAGATTTAAAATGCAAGAAAAAGAGTAGAAGATTAAAAAAAAATTTGTGGTTGAAAAATGAGAGGAAACCCCTCTGTTTATAGTCAACAAAGGGTATTATGAACAAATATTTTTTTGTGTCTTATATAAAAAGTCATGACCTTTTCGAGAAGTCACAACCCTTTGGAAGATGCACAACTTAATGAAATTAAAGTCACAACCTGAGTTAGCGATATTATTATAATTTAAAATTCAAGTTAGGACTTCATGCTTTTAAAATAATATTTCTTGATTGATAAAACGAAATCAAAAGATCAGAATTCCACCCAAAAATTAAGTAAGCCACCAAGAGAAGGAAGAAGAGCCAGTTAAGCTGAGAATCAAGAAGATCTTCACCGAGAAGGAAGTAAAGTGATTTTACCATTCACTTATCTGATATGGACATGAATCAGCAAACCACTTCAATCAAGAAATCCCTCAATTTCCTCGATTGAAAGAAACACCCTTGGGTTTTTCTTACAAGAGCAAAAGTTTATCTATATAAACCTCTTTTAGCCTTACATGTGAATTCTTCACTTGAACTTGTACTATTGTCTTCTGTTATCTTTCATAAAAGCTTTGTATTTCCGTGAGTATAAAATTGAAAAAGAAAAGAGAGAGAAAAATTTAAGTGTAGGAAGTAGAAGTTGTGTCAAAGTTGAAGATTGATTTGCATATCAGACATGTTTCTCAATTGAAATACTTTGTAACACCTAAGTTCTCAACAAGCTACGAAAACCTTTAAAATTCACGGGGATTGAAAGTAGACACCATATCGATATTCTGAATCAGTGTAGTAGCTCTATGAGTCTTTTACTTCAAGCATTATTCTTTCCTTATACTTTTATGTTACTCTACATGTGAATCGACTATCCCACAAGAAAGTTGGCTAAAGGATATTTTTAATTCATTCACCCCCCTCCCCTCTTGACTTTCACTTTCCATTCTTAATCTCATGAGTAATTACTACATTTTATTTGCTTTCAAAAAATATTCTATAGCTAAAATTGAATTTTGTCAGTATGTTTGTTGATTAAATTAAGGGAAGTTCACGATCTCTTTTTTTGAGCAAGTTTTTTGTCCATTATTATCTACAACATTTGAGCTATGTATAGAAGCCATATTTTCTATAATGAAATATGAATCGAAGTGTTCGAAGTAAATTTCGATCATATCATTATTTGGAATGTTCATTACCCATAGACATCAACCTCCATCTACTACCAGATCTTTCATATCTATGTCAAAAAGTTATTGAATTCTTTAAGTATATACAAATCTCTGTCATCTTCGTAAACTCATCAAGGTCCAATTTATCCACATTAAGGTTGGGCAACGGAACGGGATGTACTGGTACCAGTTCTGTACTGTTCCGGTTCATTCCGGTACGTCCCGCTTTGATTGCCTACGGGACGGAATGGGACATCCCGAACTGGGACACGAAACGGAATGGAACCAAAGTTTGATACCGGTATATCGACAGCAGTTTATTCCGATTTATTCTGGTTTCGGTCCAGTTCGGATTAATTAATATTTATTAATTAATTTATATTATATATTTATTAATTAATTTATATTATATATTTATAAATTATAATTTATATTTTATGTCAAATATTAAATACTACCCAAGTAACCAACTACTCCCTATTAGTATTATATTGGTATTACATTCGAGACTTAGTTGAAACGGAACTCTTCCTATTGCGTAAACTATGCACTCTACTAGTAGTTGTAAATTGAAATTGTAATTTATAATACAAATTTAAATAAATTAAATTGATATTTTTTAATTTTTTTAATTTTTTTATCATTATTTTTATTTAATTTTTTGAAATTACAAATTTAATTTATTTAAATTATATGTTATAAATATTACGTATAAGTTATAAATATTACTTTTAAATAACATATTATTAAATAATAAGTAATAACTTATAAACTTCAAAAGATTTAAATCTTGAAAACTTAATTAGACTTAACTTACAAACTTAATAACTAAAATTTTTATAAAAAATATCTTTAAAATAACTTAAGTAAAAAATCATATTATAAACTTAACAACTATTAATTTAAACTTAGAAAAATAAAAAAATATTCATATTTTCGTAATTCAAAAAAAATATTTTTTGAAATAACTAGATGTGTTATACCATTTATCCAATTCCGTTTCATTCTTGGTCCGTTCCGGTTCATCCCGATATATAGTGGGACGAAACAGAACGGAGTATCCGTTCCCGTAATTCTGGTCCGGTTCATCCCGGTACCGGTCAACGAACTGGCCAACTCGTCCTGTTTCGGTCCGGTACTGATTCGTATCGATCCGGTAATCCCGTTTTGGTCCATTGCCCAGTCTTAATCCACGTTAACATAATCAATATAGTTTATGTTACCTTTGGATAATGCTTTTCTTGAGTACGTTCTATAATTGTCTTAAGTCATACATGACCCCTTAAAGTTGTCTGCATATTTCACTTAGACACCTCAACTTGAGCTAATATCTATAAGACACTCTAATCTTAAGAAATTAAGACCTATCAAACATTTTGTGAACACCTAGTTAAGAGAAGAAGTGTGTGTAATACAAATACATATGGTGTGGCAAAATAACAAATCAAGTGGAGAGAAGTGACATTTTAATTTTAAAAAATTATAAAAATAATTTTTTAAATATAACCAAGTCTATACATAAAAAGAAAAAAATCAACTTTAAAATAAAATAAATAATACACTCATCCTCCACGCTGACCCCACCTCCTTTTCTTCTCTATTCTTGATAGTTACTTTTTTCCCCATTGTTAATTCTCCATTTTGAAAAATTGAAGGTTTTGAATTTTAACGTATATGAAGTATGAATTATTATTTTTATTTTTATGCCTTTTTAATTATCGTTTAAATTGATAGTATTTCGTGAAAAATTTGTTCTTCCTTTGTTTAATTTCGAATTATTTTTTCAATTTTTGTTCAATTTGTGGGGAAAAGGTGTGAGGGTCAGGACGTTGGTGGAAGTAAAGAGGGAGCGAGAACATATTTGAATAGTGATCTCCATTTTTAAGGCGAAAAAGATTTTGGACTCCATTTTTTTGAGTGAAAAAAATGCGGACTCAATTTTTTCCGGCGAAAAATATAGAAAATAATCTCCATTATCCAGCGAATTATGATGATAATCTCCATTTTTTTCTGGCATAAAAATAATGAGATTATTTTAAATCTAAAAATTAATATTACAAAAAAAAGGATGAAGAGAAAATTTGTTTAAAGAAAATTTGGGGGTGAGAAGTAGTGAACTGGCTGGTCTTGAAAGAGAGCAAAGAGAAAAATATTTTTTACTTTTAAAAAAATAATGAGAAAAAGAAAAGGAGAAATATTAATATATTGATGTCACACGCCCATCAACGTGTGCATTATAATTTTTGTGTCATGTATGCACACAGTGTCTAAGTGGTTCATATTTGAGAGGGTATAGGTGTTCAATAGGTGCAAGTGTTAGTTGAGGTGCCTAAGTGAATTATGCGGACAACTTTAAGGGGCCACAAATGACTTAAGCCTCCATAATTTCTCCGTGATGTATTTTTGTATTGAGAATGATGTCTCTTCTTCTTTTTATGAAAAATTATATCATAATCAACATAAATATACATATATAATATAATACTAAAATCATAATTACCATAAATTAGAGGAAATTCTCTAGCATTGCTGCTCCCAAAAAAAATTACAACTTCCGAACTTAAATTATGTTACGAAAAAAGGCCTAAAATATCCTCGAAGTATTGAAAATGGTACATAATCACCCCCATCCACCTATTGGCCCCCAAATACCCTTCACATCCACCTTTGGGTCCAAATTTACCCCTTCATTAACGGACCAAAATTAAAAATAATTAAATAATAATTTTTAATTACGTAGCACTCAACCATTGGTTGTAATTTAATTATTTAAAATAATTTTAAACCCAGCCATTACCCATCCATTTTAACTAAACCCGCCCCACTTGACCCAATTTAAAAAAAACCATCTATTTAAAATACCCTAAAACCTTATTCCTCCAATTTTCACAACTTTCATCGACTCCATTGTCTTCTTCTTCTTCATCCTGCAACTTTCACCATGTGCGTTCACAATCTCGACTGGAACTCAAGTAAGAACTTTTGTGCACTTTGAAATTTCGGTTAGGATTTAGGTTTTAATCGATGTTACTTGTTTTGAGAATCGATTTCTATTTATGTTAATTTTTCGTGTATTCTATGCTTTTTTAACAATTACTTATGGTGATACTACAATTTTGTTTAATGTTGTCTATTTATGTTAGTGTTATGTGTTACTATGTTGATTTTGAGTAGGATTTTTTTAATTGTTGTCTCAAGTTTGTTCTTTTCTGCCTTTACTCGTCGTTTCTACCTTTATTTCATAATACTTTTCAATTTGTGTTAGTCAGATATGTCTTTACTATTGTTAGGTATGAAATATTTTATTAAATGGTTAGATTTTAGATATTATATTATATATTTTTGCGTATGTAAAGTTTTACTTTGAAGCATGTGGTCCCTATTCCTTTACTCTTGGTAGATTCCTCTGATTTTTAAAATATTTTGTTGTTGCTTATGTGGACCTTTTCTCTTTTTTTTTTTTGTCTATATTGTCCTTTTCTTGAAGAATGGTTGACAAGGTGGACCTATTATTCTATTATGGGGGCAAGTGGGTAATGATACCTAGTGTTATTTACATTAAAAAATTAACTCATGTTTGGAAGGAGTATGATTCAGATTTATTGTCATATATAGACATACAGTGCAAAGCCTTCCATTTCGGCGGGTTGATGTGAAGAGTTCCATGAAAAGTTACGTTTTAGTAAGGTCCAACAACTTCTACTCAAAGGACCTTCGGGGAGGTATTATTTGATTGAGGGGGATTCTGGCATAAGAACAATACAAACAACACTGTCTATTAAGTCTAGTGTACTTGAATTGTTTGTTGTAGATGAGGGGGATGGTGTTGTTCCCACTATTGACATCAGCCACAATGATGAACCATACCTAGTAACAGTAGATGTTGCTACTGAAGGTGAATCAAGTGAGGAAGAAGATGATGAAAATGAACCTAATCTAGTCACAATGAATGCTGGAATAGATGTTGCAACTGAAGGTGAATCAAGTGAGGAAGAAAATGATGAAAATGAGCCTTATCCAAGTGACTACAATAGTGAAGAATTGGAATCCTTTAGGTTGGAAAAGAAAAGAGAAATTAATGATCAACTTGACAACTTTAAAGAGTTGGAAAAAGGTATGAGTTTTAAGAACCTTGATGAAGCTAAAAGGGTTGTAAGTTACTACTCAATTGCTAGGAAGGTTGCCCTTAGAGTGACTCTGTTAGAGTTAGATATAAATGTATTGTTGGTTGTCCTTTTGTGTGTCTTATTTCTGAAGTTAAAAAAGGGCAAGGATTTGAAATTAAGACTTTGCAAACAAAACATACATGTCCAGAAGCATTCAAGAATAGAAGAGCTACTCAACAAGCTCTAGCACACTACTTTAAGAATAGGGTCCAAAATGATCCTAAGTGCAAAGTGACTAAAATGAGAAAGATTGTAGATGATAAATTTAAGCTTAATATTAGTTATTCAAAAATGAAGAGGGTTAAAAGACTTGTACTGGAGAAACTAGATGGTAGCTATGTTGATGATTTCAATAAATTGGAGGGTTATGCTCAAGAGTTAAGGGACAATAATCCTGGTACTGATGTAATTATAAACATATCCAAAGAGGCTTTGTTGGAACATGGACTAAGAAAATTTTTGAGAATGTATATTTTTATTCAGGCTTTGAAAAGTGGTTGGAGAGCTGCTTTGAGACCACTTATAGGGTTAGATGACACCTTTTTAAGAGGGAAGTTCAAGGGAATTCTATTGGTCGCAGTTGGTCAAGATTCAATGAAGCATTTCTATCCACTTGCTTGGGCAGTAGTGGATAGAGAAACTATTAGAACATGGAAATGGTTCATTGAGTTGCTGAGGAACTCATTGGGGTTGGCAGATGGTGAATGATTGACACTAATGTCTAATATGCAAAAGGTAATGTTGCAAGTGTTTGACAGTTTTTTATTTATAGTTATTGTATACACTTGATTTTTTGTAAGCTATTCTATTCTATTTTTTTCTTATTGTTACAGGGCTTGATTGGTGCCGTTAGTGCTTTGCTCCCAAAATCACAACATAGATGGTGTGCAAAACACATAGAAGTCAATTGGTCTAAGTCTTGGAGAGGTGTACAAATGAAGAAGATGTTTTGGTGGTCTGCTTGGAGTACATATGGAGAGGAATTTGAAGACCAATTGAAGTCCATGGATTCTGTGTCTAAAAAAGCAACCGAAGGTCTTTTACGGTATCCACCACAACATTGGTGTAGGGCCTTTTTTGACACTGTCTGCAAAAACTACTCATGTGATAATAATTTTACTGAGTCTTTCAACAAATGGATTTTGGAAGCAAGGGCAAAACCAATAATCAAGATACTGGAAGACATTAGAATTAAGGTATTGCCGCTATTTTATATAACTTGAAGGAATATTGATTGTATTGAAGTGTTAACCTAATAAGGGAATACATGGGAGATATATATAAGAGATATAGGAAGGTATACTAATCCTAACAGGACTAGGATTAAGGAATACTAATCCTAACAGGACTAGGATTAGTACACAGTAAATACTAATATTATTTAATACTATTTATTTAATACTATCTGTTATTATCCCCCCTCAAGCTGAGCTGAGCAGAAGCGAACGGAAGCTTGGAACTGAGGTAATCGTGCTGTCGGCTCTGGAGAGGCTTGGTGAGAATATCAGCTGGTTGTTCTTCAGTGGGTACATACTGCACAGTCATGGTGCCGTCCTGAACTTCATCGCGAACAAAGAGACAATCGGTATCAACATGCTTCATTCTGGTGTGTAGGATGGAATTCTTGGCCACACAGATGGTTGATTTGTTGTCACAATAGAGAGCAGGAACAGTGTGAGTGGTGCGGAGTTCGCGAAGAATATATGTGACCAACATGGTCTCAGCAGCAAGAAGAGCAAGGGCGCGGTATTCAGCTTCAGTCGAGGACCGAGAGACCTTGGGTTGTTTTTTTGTACACCAGGAGATCAGGTTCGGCCCCAAAAAAACGAGAAACCTCGATGTAGATTTTCTGTCATTTTTATCATTCGCCCAATCTGAATCTGAGAAACCCCGAAGCTTCAAGTCCCCAGGTCGAATTAGTAAACCACGACCAAGAGTGCCAAAAATGTACCTGAGAATGCGTTTTAGAAAATGGTAATCATGTTCACTTGGTTGATGCATGCGCTGAGCAACTCGGTTGACAGCAAATTGGATGTCAGATACTGTAGAGCCCCAATGAGGCTGCGAAAGTGGGTGATATCGGCAAAGTAGGTGTCGGCTCCATTCGTAGACGAAGAGACTGCCATCGGTGTTGGTTGACTAGTGCATTTTTCCAGTCCATCTTTCTGCAACAGATCTCGAGCATATTTTGACTGATGAAGAAACAAGCCGCTGCCTGTCCGAGAAACCTCCATTCCCATAAAATAATGTAACGGGCCAAGGTCCTTCATTTTGAAGGTAGTATGCATAGCTCGAGTGACATCCTGAATGAGAGTTGCAGTAGAGCCTGTAATAATGATATCATCTACATAGCCAAGAAGAATGACTGTACCGTGTGCTGAATGTCGAATAAACAGACTCGTGTCGTGTACGTAACACGTGAAATCGAGTCCCTGGAGGAACGTTTTCATACGTGTGTACCAAGCACGGGGGGCTTGCTTGAGCCCATACAGAGACTTCTGGAGTTTGCAAACATGTTGAGGGAAGCGGGGATCAATATAGCCCAGTGGTTGCGTCATGTAGATAGTTTCATCAAGCATGCCATGAAGAAAAGCATTGGAAGCATCCAACTGATTGATGAGCCAATTGTTGCGCACGGCGAGTGACAGTACCAGGCGAATGGTTTCCTGCCGAAAAACAGGACTGAATGTCTCGGAGTAATCAAGCCCATACTCCAGATTGTAGCCATTAGCAACCAAACGAGCCTTGTACCTGGAAATATTGTCATCTGCATTGTGTTTAATTTTGTACACCCATTTACAGCCCACTGGGTGCCGCCCATGGGGCTTTGGTATAAGAACCCAAGTTTTCTGATCAGTCAAAGCCTTAAACTCGTCATCCATAGAGTGACGCCAATAAGCATTTTTTGAGGCAACAAAGTAGGTTGTTGGTTCACTATCGGGAAGGGGTGTATTTGGTAGTATGGTAGCCTGAAAGGTCTTGGGTTTAAAGATACCGGCTTTGCCACGGGTTAACATGGGATGAGTATTGGGGGGTGGCACGGGTGGTGGTGATTCGGGGGTGGCTGGGAAGGACCCAAAATGGATCGGGCTGGAGATGTTGTGGGTATGGGGTGGTTCGGGTTGGTTGTGAGTGTGGGTGGTGGTTACGGGTGTATTGTGGGTGACGGTCGAAGGGGTGATGAAGGGTAGTTGTGTAGTGGGTGGAGGTGTGGGGGAAGGTGGTGAGGGACCCTGTGAGTATGTTGGAAAAAGGGGAAGGACGCCAATGAATGATGTATTTGTGGTGGAGGAAATAGACTCATAGGGAAACTCATTTTCGACAAATTTGACATGACAAGATATGTAGACTTTATGAGTTTGTGGGTCAAGACAGCAATAACCCTTGGAGGTAGGATGATACCCCAAAAAAATACAAGGACGGGATCGGGGTTGTAATTTGTGAGTAATATGAGGGCATAGCCAAGGGTAGGCAAGATACCCAAAGACACGGAGGTTGGTATAATTGGGAAGTTCTTGGTAAAGGAGTTGATAAGGTGATTTGTTGGAGAGGGTGTGACTGGGCATTCTGTTAATGAGGTAGTTTGCGGTGGCTAGAGCTTCTACCCAAAAGGAGACAAGGAGATGAGATTGATGTAGAAAAGTAACCATCGTTTCAATGAGATGGCGATGCTTACGCTCAGCCACCCCATTCTGTTCGAGAGTGTATGGACAAGAGGTTTGATGTATAATTCCAGGGATTGCAGAAACTGGCCAAAGATGTTATTTCCATATTCCTTTCCATTGTCACTTCGAAAAAGTTTAACATGAGAATTGAATTGTGTTTTGACCATTTTTTCAAAAGTGACAAAGGTGGTGTATGCCTGTGATTTGTGTTTTAGTGGGTACAATCAAGTGTATTTTGTAAAATCATCCACAAAACAAATATAATAGCGAAAACCAGTAAATGAAGGAACAACAATAGGACCCCATAGGTTAGAATGAATAAGTTGAAAAGGTGCAGTTGTACGCTTCTCAGATAAAGTAAAGGTAATTTATGAGATTTAGCGATTGAACAGGAGTCACAATTGTTTACATGAATGGAAGAAGAACCTAATTTAGACATTAAATAATTTATTATTTGAGTAGACGGGTGACCCAGATGATTGTGCCACAACAGACTGTGGCCATCAGCCGAAAGAGCCACCAGAGCCACAGGAATGCTTTCTGAAACTGGGTGGACAGACGAACTTGTGCTAGGAAGAACGTACAGACCATGCTCACAGGGGCCCTGAAAAATCACCCTCTTGGTAGTATTGTCTAGGATCTGAAAATCATTAGCGGTGAACAAGAGTGAGCAATTATTGTCTTTTGTGAATTGGTGAACTGAAAGAAGATTGGTTTTAATAGAAGGGACGTGGGTAAGGTTACCTAGGTGAAAGATAGCGGTGGGGGTTTTAATGGTACCCGTGCCAGTGTGAGAAATATTAAGGGACTCACCGTTGCCAACATTAATACCATTGGAGCCATGATATGGATTTAGAGCGTTAAGCGTTGATAGATCAGAAGTAACGTGCATGTTGGCCCTAGTATCCAACAACCATTTAGAGGAAGGGCCGGCTTGAGATGCATAATTGGCACGGTTATCACTATTTCGGCTCTCCTCATACCGAAACCAGCAACGAACAGCGGTGTGTCCTATTTTCTGACAGATTTGAAAAGTTGGACAATCCCGCTCGTAAGTGCCCTGCCCGGCGCAAGAAGATGACTGCCCGCCGCTGCCGAAGGAGTGCATGTTGTTGTTGCTGCCGTGCTGCTGACCGTCGTAGGGTAGACGACTGCCTTGCCGACCCTGCACCCGCGGCCTCCGCTGTTTCTGCCGTAGCCGCCGCGGCTCCCCTACCGGCCACCACCATGCCCCCCGCGATAGTTCTGGCTTGCGGTGAGGGCGGTGGCCGGCTCCATAATAGCGGCTTCTCGGAGAAGAAGTTTGCATCCAGATCCACGTTGATTTCTTCATTTTTTAGCCACGAGGAGAGAGTAGCCAGGTCAACGGGCGTTGGACTGATGCGAACCGCCTGTTTAATGGAGGAGTAAGCTGATGGGAGCCCTCGAATGACACACATGACGAGATCTTTTTTGGGAATGATTTTGTTCACGGTGTCGAGGGCTGTGATGATGGTGGATACCTCGTCTAAATACTCCGTCATAGTTTTCGTGCCTTTGGTAATTGTGTGGAGACGATCACGCAATTGAAAAATATGAGAGTGGGAAATTGATGCATAGCGTGTTGCGAGGGCCGTCCACAGGGCTGAAGCAGTTTTGTAGGATCGGACGTGTTTCTGAACCGTGGAAGAGATGACCGCAATCAAACATGATCGGATCTGCCCATCCACGGCTTTCCAGGTGGCATGGGCTGGATTGGTTGTTTCTGATTTGTCCGTGGTGGTGATGACTGCCGGCGGTGGTTCTGTGCTTCCATCGACGTATTTGAGAAGGTAATTGGCCTCAAGGGCTGTAAGAACGGTGATTTTCCATGTAGGGTAATTTATGTCTGATAATTTTTTGGGAATCAGGGCATGAAGATGCTTGAGAAGGAGTTTAACGCTAGAAGGAAGTGAATCGAGAGGATCCACCTCGGTTGTCATGGCTGCCGCCGCCCAAGAGAAGAGAGGGAACGATCGGTGCCCTAAAGAGAGAAAAAAACCTAGAGAAAAGAAGATCTAGGTTTTCTGGCTCTTGATACCATGAAGGAATATTGATTGTATTGAAGTGTTAACCTAATAAGGGAATACATGGGAGATATATATAGGAGATATAGGAAGGAGTACTAATCCTAATAGGACTAGGATTAAGGAATACTAATCCTAATAGGACTAGGATTAGTACACAGTAAATACTAATATTATTTAATACTATTTATTTAATACTATCTGTTATTATAACTATATGATAACATCTATTATTGTTTAATATGATAGTAATATGTAGGTGTATATGTATAGATTATATATGTCATGTACATGTTATATATTTCATTGTTATCTATAGGTTATTAAAAGGTTGAAAAAACTTGAAGAAGAGGGTAAGAAGTGGACGGAAGAGTATAGTCCATATTCTATGGATCTGTATCATGATTTCAGAATGATTTCTCAAGGTTGTCAAGTTGTTGCTAATGAAGACTTAGGATATGAGGTGTTTGAGGGTATAGATAGACATGTTGTGAATCTTGCTAGTAAGACGTGTACTTGTAGGACATGGGATTTGACAGGAATACCATGTTCTCATGCTATTAAAGCATTAGAACATGATAAAATAGAGCCACTGAATGAGATGCATTGGTGGTATTCTAAAGAAGCTTACTTGCTTGTATACCAGCCTAAAATTCAACTTGTTAGAGTTGAAAAATTCTAGAAAATTGATCTTTCTCAAGCTATACAACCACCACAAATACATAAATTGGTTGGTAGACCAAAATTAAAGAGAGTAAGGGAAAAAGAAGAGGCAAGAAAAAGGGAAGGATTATGGTCGAAAAGTAGAAAAGGATTGCAAATGACATGTGGAAATTGTAGTGTTGTAGGTCATAATCGAAGAAGATGTCCCCTAGTAAGTCATGTTTTATCAATTTTTAATTACTTCCAATGTATAATTATTTATCTTACACTTTAACAAATTTTACAGCTTCAAGAAGGAGGACAAGTTCTCCCAAATGAACCAATCTTGATGCCAACTCTTGAATTTGTTGCATCTTCTAGTCGATAAACAAGCCATCAATCAAGTGAAGAATTCAATGAAGCTGCTGGTCCCTCAAAATCAAAGAGAAAAAATGTTTCAAAGGACAAAGTTGATGCACTCCCAAAAAAGTCTAAAAAAGATGGGAAAAAAAAGTTGTTGCACCTTCGATTGCAATTGTTGATCAAGATGAAGTTGAAGACGGTATTGAATCTGAGGATGAGGATACAGTCCTTGCACCTAGAGTGATATCTGAAGAAAAAACTAGACTTCAAATGAAGAAGATGCTACAACAATCAATTGGTTCAAGAAGGATTAGTTTTAAGGGTGATGAAAATGGTGTTGTTGTCCCTACTAATTTACTATACTCACCAAAAAAGCTAACTAGGAAAGGCAAAGCATGTGTGACCTCAAGTCATTTGAAAAAAGACAAGGAAAAAAAGATTGGCAAGCTTAAGGCAAAGAGGGGCAAGCATTAGAAAGTAGTTGCTAAGTATTGATTTAATGTTTTTTTTAGTATGTAATGGCACAGTGGAACTTCTTAAACTGCTATTTTGGAGGGGAAAGAATTAAAAATTTGTTTGATAATGTTTTGTGGGCTGAAAATATTTTGTGACTTGAAAATTTTATAAATGCATTCTATTATTCGGTGGTTTCCTGGAACTGTTGAAACTTTGTGGTTGTGGAACTGTTGCAGTTTCGTGGTCTGTGGAACTGATGAGCAGACCATAGTAATTTTTTTAGAGATGCTTCACTCAATTGTTTTCTTTTCAGGTCCAACATTGAGTTGGAAACACTCGTTGAGTTGGAAATGTATTGAGATAATGAGTTAGTTGTATGGAGGTTGTTGTTTAGTGTACATTAAAATATGATTAAATGCAATGGACAGTGGCTGAAAAGGAAGCACCATTACTCTTTTTTTGGCTTCTTCAATACTTGAGTTGTTTGTGTTTCTAACATCCATAACTATACGTTCAATCAGTGGAGCTGAAGATGCTGAAGTCCATAACTATGTAGCAGCCCCATCTCATCCATGGTTCGAGGTCATCTTTTGCAACAATAAAACCACAAGTTATTGAATATTATAGTGAATGCAATTATTGACATCACAGTGATCTGGAATGTCTTAAATATACATGAGAAGGAATTCCGCTTTATCAATATCTATTCCCTCGATAAGCATGCCTTGAGGAGTTCCATGTTGGAGATACTATACTTATGATATCCTATTAGGAGAAATTCTCTGCACACTGTAGGTTCCTATTAGTATGTAAATTTCTTATTTTTAACTGTTGGAATTGATCACAGAAAAATTATGATAGAATAATATCTTTTAAAAACACTTCAAGCTCGAGAAAAATGGATAATAATAACAGTAGGAGATAATGGAGTAAATAGAGTTTGTGAATTCTACAGATTTGAGGCTTGTAGTCTTTTTTATCTTCCTCTGGTTTGGATTATCAACAACTTATAGTGAAAGTCACAAGTTTATAGTAAAATTCATATCTTTCACCTTTGAACAGAGGAAGCAACAATCACTGACTTACTGCCAAATTGATGAGAAATTAACAATCACTGCTTACTGCCAAATTGAAGTAGTAGACATAACAATCAAAACAAATGTAGCTTTGCCAGAAAATGCACACACAAATGTATCATTAGTAGACATAACAATATTGCATAATTCTTCATTAGTAGACACAACAACAACCAACATCATCTTTACAAATAATCAAAATAAAATGCAGTTCACTAACTTAACACAAACAATAGCACCACACTAAATTATCTTGGCAGCTGCAAAACCAACAATAAAAGCCCAAGAAACTGCAAGCAAACTTATCAATTTATGAACTTTCAACTCTAACTTTGAAACTTTTTCATCCAAGCTAGATAATTTCTTCATCTTTGAACTCTCAATTTTATCCATCAACTCCAAATTTAACATTTTCCCTTTCAAGGCAGAAACTTTCGTCAAATCAGAAATTTCATTTCCATTCATATCATTCAACTCAGACATTTCATCGGCAATCATATCCTTCAAATAAGAATCTCCAATGCCACCCATATCCTCCACAATCTTCTTCAAATGATTTTTTTCTTCCCGAATTGAATCCAATTCAACTTTTTGATAATGAATCATGGTTGACACATGACGTGGAAGTTTTTCATCAATCCAATTCTAATAATCACAAGAATTTGACCCAACACGACCACATCTATCAAATCAACGCCCACCATTTTCAAGAGTTGTAGCAGTATAATATCTTGCCAAAAATTAACACTTACATGTACGAGATTAAAGTTCTTCAGGGGAAGAAATCAAAGAAGAAGTTGACATTTTCTTCAGGAAGAAGAAGAAGAAGACAATAGAGTCGATGGAAGTTGTAAAAATTGGAGGAATAAGGTTTTAGGGTATTCTAATTAGATGAGTTTTTTTTAAAAAAAATTGGGTCAAGTGGGACGGGTTTAGTTAAAATGGGTGGGTTTAAAATTATTTTAAATAATTAAATTACAACCAATGGTTGAGTGCCACGTACTTAAAAATTATTATTTAATTATTTTTAATTTGGTCCGTTAATGAAGGGGTAAATTTGGACCCAAAGGTGGATGTGAAGGGAATTTGGGGCCAATAGGTGGATGGGGGTAATTGTGTACCATTTTCAATACTTCGAGGGTATTTTAGGCCCTTTTCTGATTATGTTATTGGAGAAAATATGACGCAATTTTTAGATTTTAAGGTGTTTTGGAGATTAGAGATAAAGAGAGAAGAAGTTAAGAAAGAAATCTGTGATGTTTCAAAATGAGAAGTTCAAACGATACTGCAGTAACTAAAGGTGTCAAAAGTATATATGAAAAATCGATTGATTAAACGCACTGAACCGATTAATATAAATTCTCAATAGAATTGTATTTTTATTTAAGTATATAACTGTATCGAACAATTTAGATGATCTTTTTAATTTTAAAAAAAAATTGAATCGAATCGAATAGTCTATATATGCAAATATATATTATCATATTTTTCGAATATAAATATAACCCAGGTCCAAGACCTCTGGTAACAACTTTGGGCCTTTGTCATTTAATACTATAATAAAAAAAAATTTAGCAAACTAGTCAAAAAACTTAACTTAATTTGTAAAAACCTCCATGCTTTATAAATATTAGTAAAAAATGTCAAAATGTCATTATTTTAGAAAAGATTGTGTATCCTAATTTACTTTCTATTTTATCTCATCTTAATTACACATGCTCCAATTAATTCTCTCTCATATATTTTTAAAAAAAGAATATTTTCTCTTTCTCATATTTTTATCTTTCAATTCTTCTTTATTTCATTGTCCACCTCTCTCTCTTCCTTCTTTTAATTTTTTTTTGGCAGATATTGTAAAATATATTTTATAAAGATAATTACATAATCCTTTTTATTAAGGTATGTATCTTTATCCGTTTCTTAAGATTTATTTTATGATTCTGTATTCTTTAAATTGTTCAGAATTGTTGTCTGTAGTTCAAATCACATTTAGGGTTTGATAAACTTTAAATCACTCTCCAATGATAGAATGTAAGAGAATTACTAGAGAAATTTAATTTAGTCAATAATTTTCTAGCGATTTTCATTATTTAATACTCAAGAAATAGCGGATAATGTAGGTTATTTTTATACTTTAGATAGTGATGTTATTTCATATTATATTAATGAATTCTTATTAGATGGCTTTGTATTTATCATGATATTTTTGTTGTATTTGTGTTGTGTGATTTTATAAGTTAATGTACTTATAGATTTTCGTGTTCATTATATTGTATATCATTTTCTAGTTAGTAGTTTGTATCCAATTTAGTAAAAATACATATTAACTTATACATTTGTATTTCTTTAAAATAAATAGTGATGATATTTGAGATTGTATTCACACCTTATTATTTGACTATTTTGTATTTGTTATGGCATATTTGTTGTAATTGTGTTATTAGCTTTACAAGTTACTGTATTTATATGTGTTTGTATTTATTATGCTCAGTGTATCATTTTCTAGTTATGAATGTTGCAAGAGTGTTGTTTATATCCCGTCAAGTTAAGATACATATTAACTTTGTACATTTGTATTCAATATTTTAAACAATGACTTTTCAATTATTTTGTATTTAGTATTCTCATTCATTTATGTATTTGAAATTTTTTCTCTTCTCTTAATGTACGTAGGGATTGCGATATTTATGTGTTTGATTATGCCGAATGGTTGTCTTATGGACAAAGAAATACAGCTGGTAACTTCGTTGTAATGTCTTTAAGGTCAATATACACTGCATTTCTTTGAAACCAAGGCCAACAGAAGAATGATGCAGGAGTCATTAGTGTAGTAAGACACCCCAAGACATAACAAGCATCAGATAGTTTGTGATGATAGTGAAACAATTGAAATACAATAGTTTGTAGTATGCTAAATCTTTCTTTATTTTAAACTATTTTGTCTATTATATATTAAAAATTTTATAGCAGTTTATTTTGTAAAGTCATCATTTTGATCTTATGAAGTGGTGACTTATCATTAAAAACTTTTGATACATATTATTATATTTCACTGATCGTATATGTTGTATCTCTTGATAGAGTAGATAATTTAAATACAAATGGTTATACTTTCACATACACTAAGATAGGTCAGATTCATTAGCGGTATTTGAAATACATATACGATTTGTTTGCCACGATGATTCATATACAATCTTAATCAAAATTAGAAGTGATAATGAGTTTACATAAATTACCAAATTATAGTATGTATTTATTAATTTATTCAATATCTATTCATCATGTTGTTTCTCAACAATTTTTTAGTATGTTAATTACTAGATGTTAGTTTAATTTTTGTATTCATTTTACATAAACTGAACTTGAACAGTTTTACATTTCGTATTGATCATTTTGTATTTAGTATTCATAATTATATATCTGGTATTTTATAAATTAAAGATTTATAAAATCAATATAGCTATATCCACTGTTACTTTCATAAAAGTAAATCAATTACATAGAAAAAATTAAAGTAATATATCAAATGAATACATAATAAATGAAAAATACAAACTGAATACATTTCAAAATATAATATTCATTAAAAATGATCAAAACAACAATTAAATAAAAATAAGAACAAACAAAATTGTCCAACGCTGACACTTGTTGTCACTATAACAAATTAAATATAGATCAGAAGAGTCTGGTCTGCTGCATTCAACTTGCGGAATTCTTTGTCCCGAGGAAAACTTCGAGTTATCTCGAAGAATGCTAAAAGTATTGTAAACATCTTCTCCAAGAACAATCAATCGAGTCGCATTTGAATCTTTATCATCAGGAAAAATATGTATTCCACCAATTTCATTGAACTTCCAACAGAAAAATTCTCCTCCAAAGATGCTTGTCAACATTTTTTTTGTCCTACTTCGTTAAAATCTTCTTTTTTTAGAAGAAACACCACTCGACTTTTTCCGCTCAAATAAGAACATAAAGAACTAAATTCAAGTTTGTGCACCACAAGTCTCATATGTCAACAAGGGTATAAACTACGTTTTATCATTGACATAAGAAGTACAAACATAGGGAAACATATAAACGCAAAATAAAAATAACATGGTCCAATGTTGAGAAGAAAACGAGTTTATGAGCAATTGTTGGATTACTTCTTTGTCTTTCTCTTTGTCCTCCCACTCTTGATCAATTGCAAACTCCTCAAATTTGTCATTGTCTTCGAATATAACCATCTTCACATCTTTAGCTGCTAGTTAAGTTGTTTAATCGTCCTTGCTACTTCAGAGATATGGAGATCTCCCAGGCAAAATGCCTTGCTTATTGCTCGGTTTTGATTGGAATCTCTATTTCGCTCAAATATATATGAGAGATTGAGTTTTTCAATTGAATCTTGAATATTGATAATGAGAAAATTGATCAACAATGGAGTCGCCTATGAAGCATTTAGTTTTGATTTTTGTAATTGATGAGACTTTTAGGCGATTGTACCTTTTTCAAATGATTATCTCTCTTAAATTTCTCAATTCTGTTATTTAAAAATTGTTCTTTCAATAATATTAAAAGCTTAGTTAAGATACATAATAAACTATATTTTTTTGATATTTTTACTAGATATTGAAAATGTTGACAATGAATCCTATTAAATGTTAAAATATTAACATTTTGAAAAATTAAAAGTCATCAAACATTACAGAAAAACCTAATCAAACATTCCTACTAAAAGTTAAAGATCAAACAATACGCTAACAAGATTTTACATTCTTAACTTCTTGGTGAAGCATTGAGATACTTCTCCAAAAACACACTTACAAAAGAATTGTGTATTTTAAGATGATCATTTATAAGTTAAAAAAGTAAACAAAAATTAAATGAATGATACGGATATTAAAGAGAAATTGATATGATTGAGATGATTTTAAAAGACTTAATTTTGATTATACGTCATAATATATTCAAAAAATAAAAGTAATATAATTCTTTAAAGATAACCGATTGAACTGTCCTAGTGACACTCCTAACCTTAACAAAAATCTTAAGTTTAAGTTTTGAAGGGAAACATACGAAGAGCATGTGCGCTACATATTGCTATGTTAAAGAAAAACTCACAATAATTAGGATAAAGTTAGTAAATGTTGGTTAATTAGATGAACTCCCAACTTATTAATAAGACTTCGAACCCCATATAATAAGAGAATAATTAGAATATGTTATAAAATCAAGTTCATAAGAGTATAATCATAAAGAGAAGTAGATAGAAGAAGGGGAATTTTCTTCTTATTCAAGTGTATACAAAGGTGAATGATATCTCTATCTATAGTGTTGAGATATCATAGTGAAAGGTCACCTTGGAATTATACATAGTTATCATCAAGGTTCATATCACCTTGGAATCTTATCACATTGGAAACATTAATACATGAATCCAATTAATTGTTGGATAACTCTAATGGATCATCCACATAACACAATATATTTATAACACTCCCCCTTGGATGTCCATAGATAATGTGCCTCGTTAAAACCTTACTAGGAAAAACCCTGTGGAAAAAAATTCTAGTGAAGGAAAAAGAGTACACATATCTTTTGATACACACTATTTGTTGCCTCATTAAAAACCTTGCCAGGAAAACCCAGTGGGAAAAAAACCTCGGTCAAGGGAAAAAGAGTGCAACGCGTATTATACTCCCTCTGATTAAAACATCACTTAGTTTCTTGTGATGATGTCTCCAATCTTCGTACATTGTGGTTGGTATATTCTTTTTCAAAGAAAAACCACACATTTCTTGAATATGGTGTGTCATTTATCTCAACCAGACGCACTTTCGACTTGCTTCATGGAGGACTTTTATTTCTGCATAGCAACATTTGCTTCATTGATTGCCAGGATATTATTGTGCCTCCACATGCAAACACATAGCGTGCTTGAGGTACATCTTTATGCGGATCAGATAAATATTCTGCATCTGCGTAACCAATCAATTTTGTCTTGGATTCCTCGAAATAGAATAAACCCATAACTATAGTCCTTCGAGGATATTCAATCATTTGCTAAACACCATTTCAATGTGCTTTTATCGGGGAGAAACTGAATCTTGCCAGTAAATTTACTGCAAAACAAATATCTGATCAAATATTGTTAGTAAGATGCACTAGTGCCCTGATTGCACAAATATAGAGTTTCATCACCAAGAAACTCTTCATCCTTCTTTTGAGATCAAACTGAATCATCATTTATGTAATGTGATCTCATAATCATTGGGATACTCAATGAATGCAATTTATCCATATAAAATTGCATCAAAACTTTTCAGTGTATGTGCACTGTTAGACAAATATTTCATTTGTCAAATTATCAAACTGTAGGTCAAGACAAAATTTTGTCTTACCAAGACCTTTTCATAAAATACAAGGACAATTAGGGTCATTCTTTTGTACCCTTTTTCTTCCTTGACTATTTCAATCCATATAAGGATTCTTGAAGCTTTATTGGAAAAGTTTCTTTCAAACTCTTATATGCTTTAGACACCTCGATTGTTTCAAGGATTTTCATATAACCTTCATTGTCTAGATAGACATTACAATTATTCATTAAATTCATTCAAGTTTCATATGTTGCCAGATCAAAACAAACCTCATTGCATCCACCAAAAGAGAAAACATCTCCAATAATGTCAGAATTTTTGCGATAAACCTTTATGCCCCAAGGCACAAACCGTATTTGATATCTTATGGTTATACTATCGCATAATAATTTATTTGTACCCCACTGACATTATACCTTGATTTATTGACTACCAGTTCAAAATATCATTATTCTAAGTGAAACAAAATATACTTGAATTGTTCATTTTACTTGGCCAACCATTTATCTGTCCACACTATATGACATATTTGAATTCAAGATCCTCGTCACAATTTATATCATTGAGAGCTACCTCATATCAAAGATACCATCGACGGTTATTTGATATCGATTCCAACAAGACATAACTTATCGAGATCTCTTCATTTTTCATTATTTCAGGTACCTGAACCTTTTTCAAGATTTTATGAAGTGTTATGTCAATGTGCTCTTTTATAGAACTTGTCTCATTATCATGACCATATTGATCATTTGCTCCTTCCTTTTTCAAGGAATTTTATATTTGAAATCGATTGGTCTATTACGCTTTTGGCGTATCATAGACTCTGTCCTTTAAGGACTTCACATTGGAGCATTTGCAGCTGAATTATATCATAGGGTCAGTGCATTCATCTGGCAACTGATTTGCAACATTATGCAACTGAATTATCCCTTGAACTTTAAGTTCGCATATTTAATTAACGAGGATCTAGATAATTCATGATTAACCTCACACATAATTTTCAGCTGTCAATCATCTCTCCCCCTAGTGTTAGAAAATCTAACATTCATTTCAACCTTATTTGGAAGTTCATCTTTGTGCGAGGTGGAGCAATTAAAATCATAACCGCACATTCAACATTTTAGATGAAAATTATATGGTTCCTAACCCTGAACCAATTTTAATGGGGAAACCTTGTTGGTTTGATGCATACATGTGTTGCTACATGTTAAATAAAATTATCTCATACCAAATCTTATTTGGGAGTTTTGTTCTCATAACCATCATTTTACTATAATTGGAGGCATACAATTTCTGCTAAATCAACTAGCATTATCAATATGATTTCATAGTTTGGAACTGTGCTCTTAATTTTAACAATTCGAGCAAACAACCTTACAAAAACCAATTTGTAAGTTGACAACAAAATACATGTGACCATCGCATAGATGCATCAATCATATAGTTGCAAATGATCCACATGACAGGTGAATGGACCCATATTCACCCTTTCATATGTTCCAAAAATTTTAAGGGATTACAATCCCAACCTTAGCTGGTACAATAATCATTTTATCAAGAGAACAAGCAACACAAGAGAATTTTTGAAGAATCTTAATTTTTTCATCATATAAATCACCTGAATTCTCAATCACGTTTGCATCACATTTAATCGGAATGGTCAACCAGTCATGCCAACTGATCTTTATTTTAGTACACTTATAATTTACTTTTACATGTGATTTCATCAACATGTACATGTTTGTATGGAACAAACAAGAGGAAAAGTGGGGTAATCTTTTACATAAACATTTATAACCCTCTTCGGTTGTAGTGATTTATAGTCTCAATATTTATTTTCAATTCATCCGAAGCTTAAAAAGTTTCTTTTGAGACTTACTACAACCCCAATATTATTCTTATGATAATAGCACAACTCGTTAGAGCTTGCAATTAATTTTGTGTATTATCACATATTGCATGACATTATCCTGTTGTGAGCATCTCCTTCAAGGAGGAAATTATATTATTATTGTCATGGTCAAAATCATTACGAGCATGTTGTACCATAGGTACACAACCAATGACAAATTTGTATTGCCACACAATAATGACCACAATCCTTAATTATAGGCAAAAACTATTTCTTTCTTTTTCCCTTTCGGTAGTTCATACCATAGTGACGTATAAAACGTACAATACAATTAGCCATTTCTGCCAAATAAAATTTATTTCCTCTCAAATCTCCCGTAGAGATGAGAAGTGACATGTATCATTTTTTTTCTCAAACCTTTCATAGAGGTGAGTTGTGGCATATATCCAACCCATAATGATTTTATCACATCTGGACTCATTTTCTTATAGAATGATCGAGCATTTACGATACTCATCACAAGTCACATTCTCTTCAAGGAATGGACTAATTATTTATATGTACTTCATAAATTTGCATTATAAGCACACTGTCATGGCTTTAAAAATCATCATATTTCCATGACACACCTCAACATCATTTTGAAAGATTAAGTGTACCATCACTTTATCTTCCTGTATCACGATAGAGGATTTATAAACTTGTCAAATTATTGGGTTGACAACATTCACAAGTCTAATGACCTTTCATACTATTTTGATAATAAAAATTGCCATCACATTTTGAAGGACTATTTGAAGAAGTCATAGTGTTCTTCCTTTTATCAGTACCACAATGATGACTATTATAATTCTGTCCTCCACGCCCTTATTCATATCATTAATTATTTGTCATCTTTCAGACTAATCATTCACTGCTACCACATTCATATGATTGAATGGAGCAAGTCAACAGGCATATTTCAGAGTTATTACATGTTGCTACCACATTCTTTTCAAGGAATGGAGCAAATTCAATATAATGAATTTCAAGACATTTATTCAAAAATATATTATTTTTCGTAGTCATCATTTTTTCATCGGTATGGTGCATTGGCTCAAACTCAATGTCTTACCCATATAAGGCGTGTTACGCCATAATTCTATGGGACTTGAACCCAATCACGATGCATCAAAACTCTAATTGATGTCTTACCCTTTTGGTGCGATAGAACTTGAATCTATCGTCTTATCCTCAAATATTTTTCATTATGGTGCATCCGGACTTTAACCTGATGTCTTACCCTTTTGGTGCGATGAAACTTGAATCCATCGTCTTACCCTTTACCAACGGTATAATAAATCGAAGTACAACATGATTTATTCTGAGTCTTTCAAAACAATCAAAATAATATTCAAACTCATGCTATTAAAATTTTTACCTTCTTCCATTTAAGAAGTTTTGTATAGCATGTCATATTCAACCAATAGTAGTATATGTCTGATTTTATGCATATAATACTTTGATCTTCATAACGAGATCAACCAAAATATGAGCTAAAGTAAAACAAAAACTCACTCTCAATTGGATAGAGTCTCGTGCTGATAACGTGTTATAAAATCAAGCTCATAAGAATATAATTATAAAGAGAAGAAGACAAGAGAAGTAGATTGAAGAAGAGGAATTTTCTTCTTATTCTAGTATATACAATGGTGAATGATATGTCTATTTATACTGTTGAAATATCATAGTCAAAGGTCACCTTGGAATTATACATAGTTATCATCAAGGTTCATATTACCTTGGAATCTTTATCACATTGAAAACATTAATACATGAATCCAATTAATTGTTGGATAACTCTAATGAATCATCCACATAACACAATAGATTTATAGCAGAATAGAATTAGTAAATATTGATTAATTATATGAACTCCTAACTTATTAACAAGACTTTAATTCCCATACAATAGATACAATAAGAGAGTTTGATTCTCCATATTGTAATGTTCCAGCTAGAAAGAATTTATTTAAACCTTTTTTTCTCATCTCTAGCTGTTGCGGGTAGCATCTTGGAGAAACGATCACCAACTACAAGTCCTTGACCGTTTTCTCCACCAAACTAATGGCGACGGTATGGGCAACGACGACCGAGATCATCTTCGAGTACACAGGGTTATCGGCGACGGCGTTCTTCACCATTTTAGCGATGATGCTGGTGACTTACAAAGTGGTTTGTTCCATGTTCCTCTCTCCTGATGACTTTGTCCCTGTCAAAAAACAGTCTCTCAATCTCGGCGACATGACGGAAGAGGAACTTAGGGCTTATAATGGTTCTGACTCAGAAAAACCTTTGCTGATGGCTATTAGAGGGCAGATCTACGACGTCTCTACCTCCAAGTTAGTCTCTCTCTCAGAAAAATTATTGGATTTGATTTGAGCGCATTTGCTTTGCTTTGATTGTTTATACACTTTCTGAAATTGATGATTTGAGTTAGGGTAAGACTTGCGAGAGAAAGAGGCAGTGTAGTTCTGTATATTATTAATATTAGAGGAATCTGAATTGGTTCCCAAACACAATTGGCTAACTGGTCTAACTCAAGCACAAAAAACTTATCATTAGAGATGGAGAGAGGTATTGGAAACACCAACTTGGCGTAGATTATTGTATTCATCTTCTACTTAACTAAGTAAACTAAATAACACCCCGATCAGCCACATGAGACATGACATATGAAGTGGTCTCAAACATTTGTAGGAGAATAAGGTCTTAATAAAAAGCTAAGAGAAGTGTTGAAAGCACTTCTAAACATGACGAGAATTTAGAGGTATATTTCATCATGTTGCAAGGATTGGGTCTATTTAAGTGCAGTAGACTGTCAATAGTTCGAGGATGAAACTAATAATTTGCATCGAGTTTAGGGGTGTTTTCAATACTTTTGTCTTAGAGATGTTGTATGCACTACCACTAAGCATCAACCTACTTCAAAGATTGATGCTCTGGTCCATGATTGGAATGTGCTAAAAGTTTGATGTTCTAATCCATGATTGGAATATGGTTCTTTAAGGACTTACAACAGGGAAAGTTACAAATACACTAATTCCAAGGCAAACTTCCTCTGATGATCAAATAGGGCAAGTGACCTAAATCTTTAATTTTGAATTGGGACCGCACGAAACACTGCATAGACTCTTGCACAAACATCATTTGCAGCTAACACAAGTCTCCTTAGTCATTCTTCGTCGTAAGAGAAAATAGTCATATAGGATATAGAGATGCATGCCATTGTGTTAAGACCCCTTGCGAAATCCCGTTAAGGGATTCTATCAATTTGCAAAGCAAGAAACGGTGGAAAACAGCGCGGTCTCATCTATGCTTAATCATCAAGAGACAATGTAAAAAAGTATTACTTGCGTCAGGTGAAAGAGAGGGCAAGATATTCTTGCTGTAACTTCCTGTGTTGTCAAAGACTCATTTAAGGAGCACTGAAGCTCAGAAAACTCAGCGAGGGTGTGTGACAAAGGGACTCACTCCCACATGCCTTTTCTATTACTTTGAACAGTCAAATAAAAAATAAAACTCAATTTAAATGACAATAGCTACTGCAGAATCTAAGTACTGGAATTGAGAATACAAGGATAGATAGAAGGGAGATGAAAAGCTTAGACTCGGAATGTGGATGAGAGGCACATCCTCAGAATGGTGAAGAGAGGAAACAAATACTTTACTCAACAATCTGCATATTCCTCTGCTTCCATAAACTGATAAATATAGTAACTATATTTCCTTTGTCTAGCAATGGTGTTTATCAAGAATGACTTGTGGATTCTAAGGAATGATGATTTTTAGCCGTACTTGGTGCCTTGTGTAGAAGAGAAGTATGTACTATACATCTAATGATGCAACTATAAAAACATTCAAAGAAATAAAATATCGTTGGAATAATGTATTTGTGTTGCACTTTCACAAGTAGAACGTTGTTTTATTGGCTTCTTGTTGTGTTCTCTTTATATATTTTAAGTTCCCTTAGTGAAACCCCTGCCTGCTTCCACCGATGGCATGTGTTCTTCCAGTCACATGCATCTACAGTTAAGAAAAGATACCTCCAAGTCCTTTCTTCCTGCTAATTTAACGAGGGAAATCTTAAAACTATGTTGCTTTGACTCTCTAAATGTTGTCACACTTGTGTCAGGTCCTCCAAAAATGCATTACTTTTGGCCTATCCGTCACAAACATATTGCTTACCTTAAGAAAGAGTCAACCACTTGCCTTAGTAGTCTCAAAAGAAGGCATGCGGGCCTGCCTAACCAACTTGTTTTCGATTACGATAAATTGGATCAAATTTGGCTTCTTTTGTTTTTCTTTGACATTTTTGATGTGTCTGAACAACAGTCTTAAAAGTATATGTCATTGCTAACCTTAGAAAAGGATCTGTTCTTTCTGCAGTAGCAGGATTTTGTTGGGCCTTAAATAAGTACACAAAATTCATCTAGGCTGATGTTTAAAAATCTGCAGCTTCTGTTATAGAATCTCATCCTATGTGTTTAAAGTTGCTTAGAGTTGACGGGATCCCATGTCTTTGAACACTAGATAGTCAAACACTGTATAGAAAGAATTAGTAAAGGGACCATGGTTGATTCTTCTGAAGTATAGCTCGGATATATTTCTGTTTTCTGATTCGCATCCATCAGTATACATTCTCTGAGTGTACTAATCACATGATAAACGAGATGCCTTCTACAGTTTTTTGGAACTTTGTTGTCAAGTTAAAGAACTAAATGAATGTTAGACTGGTTAGAGGCTTATTTTGTGCTTCTTGTCTGTAAAACCTACTTATTTATTTTCTTGGCTGTGCAAATAGGATGTTCTATGGTCCTGGTAGTTCATATGCAATGTTTGCTGGAAGAGATGCAAGCCGAGCCTTGGCTCTGTTATCATTCAAACCTGAAGATATTAATGGAAACCTTGAAGGCCTTGGTGATGCTGAACTTCAAATTCTGCTAGACTGGGAATGTAAATTTATGGAGAAGTACGACCGAGTGGGGCAGCTTGTTCTAAAGAAAACACTAACCTAGAATATAGAAGATGCAAGTACTTGTGGGATGGGATATAAGAAGTGCTGAAGGCAACGAAAGCAATTATGTTGCTGGAGAGTAAAGTTTTTGAAGAATATGGAGTAGAGCAATACAGCCACCTATGACTTCAAATTCTTGCTGCTCTTTTGTACAGACTTCAAAATGCGATGTAAGTAGTTTTTGCTTTCTTTAGTGGATACCTTCAAAAAGTATGTGCTTATACATTCAAATGTGTTAGAGACTGAATCATTTTAAGAATTGATCACCTCATATCCAACAACTGGATATGAGATACGTATCCAACAGTTTGCAAGCAGAAAATCCTTTGCGAGTTTCTTCAAGAAGAGGTATGTATCAGTCACTTAGATTTCATTAATAGATGAGAGAATGGATCAAAACTCTCCTAAACTAATAGATGAGAGAATGGATCAAAACTCTCCTAAACTATCACATTTATATTAGTTTCATACTTAAACTATGCCTGATTTACGTTATAACTTTCAGGTGCTAAATTTTCCTAAACTATCACATTTTATGTCTAGTTTACGCAACCCCTTAAACTGACTTTCAGGTGCTAAATCATCCTGCTCATTACGTGTTATGTACTTGTGTTCACCCTCCCAAATAGCTTTAAATGCTTTTTTTTTTTTTTCATATTTCGTTTAGATCAGTGATGGTTTTAATTACTACATAATTAAGTTAAACTGAAGAAAAACTAAAGTAAAAAGTAAAAATGAATTAAGTATCGTGAACAAAATATCCTAAACATTGAGAGTTTGCAGAGCATATCTTGATATTCACAAGTTCTTTCTTTTGTCTCCTTTCATTATTTTGCTAGTCCATGACTTTGACTTTTATTTGGTTTTTCATCTGGTGTTTAAAGCTCATATTGAAGCCCCGGCTGTATTCAGATCGCGCACCACAAAACTCATTTTGGGTGGCGCTTCAAACATTATTTTTTTATACTCAGAGCTTGAACCCAAGACCTTTGATTAAGTATTGAACAGTTTATCACTACACCACAATCTATGTTGTTAGTCCATAACTAAGAGTCTGTTTGGATTGACTTAAAAAGAGCGACTCTTAAAAATTAGTTTTTTTTTAAAGTGTTGGAACTTATTTATAAAATAAATAGTTATGTCTTTGGATAAAACTGTTGCAGTTGATAAAAAATTGATGTGTTTGGTAAATAAGTGCTGGTAAACACTTTTTTTTATCAAAATATTTGAAATACTATTAAAGCTGTTAACATGATAAAAAGTTTATTAATTCAAGATTTTTATACTTCAAAAAATTAAAATAAAATTAATTTATATTTTACATCCATAAGTAATAATATTTTTCTTTCATTCACATATTTCTTTATCATTACAAATTATTTATAAGAGGAATATAAAAATATCATTAAGTTAATTTTATATGTGCAACTTATTGTAAATTTTAAAAATATATAATTTGAATATGTCAAAGGAAAAATTTAAGATTTATTTTAGTTACATTCATAAGTAATAATAATTGTCTATCATTCACATGTTTCTTTATCATCACAAATTATTTATAAGAGAAATATAAATTTATTATTTAGATAATTTTATATGTGCAACTTATTTTAAATTTTAAAAATATATAGTTTGAATAGATCACTTGAAAAATTTAAGATTTATTTTAGTTTCATTCATAAGTAATAATAATTGCCTATCATTCACATGCTTTTTTATCACCACAAATTATTTTTAAGGGGAAATATAAATTCATATTTGAAAAATAAGTTATTTGATTCAAATACAAATATCAAAATGATAGAGAATACTTCACTAATATAAAAGTGAAAATACTAAAATAATACAAACATCAAACATTACCAATTTCATTAGAAACCATGTCATAAAGCCCCATCCATTAAGTATACCACTTTGTTCTTTCATATTTTCTTCTATATTGTTAGTGCTTGAACTTCTGTCAACTGATGGAATATATCTCTCATCCTCAGTCGTTTGGAAGGCATCATATATATTGAATTTTTGTTTAATATAATTGCGAATGACCATAGTAGCAAGTACAATGTCCTTTTGAGTGTCAATGTTATAACAAGACATACCTCACACAATAGACTACTTTGCTTTCCAAACACTTAATGTGTGCTCTACTATATTTCTACATGAATAATGCATATAATTAAATTTTTCAATGTGTCCTCTTGGCTCACACAATTGTCTTGTTGCTACACGACGATAGTCAGGAAGATGATATCTCACATTGTCTCCTTTGTATGAAGCCATATATCTCTTCATATGTGCATATCGTGCATCCACTAAATAATATTTGTTTCCTAGAGGATGTGAAAAGTTAAGTTCACTTCTACGAAGAGCTTACAAAATATACGACTATCATAAGCCGATCCTTCCAACCCAACCCATGCAAATATGAAACACATATTAAAATCCACAATAACAAGGATATTTTGAATCAGATAACTTTTACGTTCAATATAAGATATTTGTTGACCTTGTGGCAATCTAGCTTTGATATGTCTGGTATCAAGTGGCCCAATACAATAATATAAGCATGTGAGCTAAAAAAATATAGCGAGTCATACTAGAAAAGTATAGCAAACTAAAATTGTTACTTACCTGGCAAATATCGTTCATTACAATAATTTAAATGTGGTTTAATAATGTCTCTTGCAAGCTTAGAAACAACTTTAAAATACTATGAAAGTGTCTATGAACCGTCTCCTCGAATGTTGAAAGATATCTTGTATCCTTTGGTTTTCCGTTCCATGTGAACAAGTCATTAAGAACATGCCTAACATTTCATGTATAGACATTCCACGAGTAGGCTTAAGTCCATTTTTTCGTTTAAATTTTTGGATAGATCAACAAATACCACCTTCTTCAATTGCAAATTTTCATAATAACGAGTTTCATTTTCTTGTAATATCTCTTAAACAAATATATACCCAAAACGCCTTGATATACGACAATGTTCTTTGAATATGTATTTTTCATAATACATTAAAATGTATTTAACTGCTATCCGATATAGAGTCATCCATTCTTTTTTGTTTTGCTCTCTCCTACTTTGTTGTAGTTCTTCATCTAACAAAATCACTTAATGGGGTGATATGGTAAAGTCCAAATCCTCCTTTTATAAAAATATCTCCAATTAAAAATATTAAGTGTACAAAAGTTTCATTATTTCACATGTGACACATATTTTACTTACAACATTTTTGAATCCACAATAATTATTTCAATTCTACCACTTTGTATTAGTAAAGACATTTGTATAAATTCAATCACAACATGCATTTTTCTATAAATTTACACAGTGAACACTTATATATAAATGTACACACAAACACATATATAAATTCAACACAAAAACACATATGTATAAATTTAATAAAATGAATACCTATTTTTAAATTCAACACAACAAATACATTTACATAAATTCAACATAACAAAATCAAAGATAATAAATAGAGTTCATGCGTACAAGCATAATATCAAACATAAAATAATGTAACTACTTTTTCCATTCTTCACACTTTCTTACGGTACTACTGATAGTTATATACTACTGATAGTTATACTGTATCTAAAACTTTCGAGCTTCATCCGTAGGCATCTTAAGAAACACTAGTCAAATGTCTTTTTTAAGGAACATATTCACAAAATATTTGTACATGTCAATCTTTTCAAAAATATCACGAGTGTTCGCCGAAAAATCCATACACTTATCAATGGTGGGATCATCTACTGTTTGAGATGTAGTAGTACTTTTGTTAGACATTAACTCTACTAAAGACTGCATATTATCTTTTAGTGATGCAACTGTAGATTTTGTCGTACTTTTTTCCCACTTGATTACTAGTTTCAATACCATCAATTGAAATTGATCATTTTAATGATGATTTAGGAAACACAGTAAAATTCATATCTTGTGGATCATCACTTTTATCACCCCCTTCACTATTAGTATTAGTAAAGTGTTCCATATAATCATTATCAGTATCATTTGGTCTTTCTTCGTTAGAATCTATCTCAATTAAAAAATTGCGATTGATTTGAGGCACGTGCTCTTGCCCCTGTAGTAACAATATCAGAAAATAATATTTCATAAGGAAACCATATGAGTGAAAGATCATTATTTTTAAATTTTCTAAATCGAACATCCTCCTGTAACAAAAGATGAAGCAACAAATATAAGTAAATTAAAATGTAACAATAACAGAAATAAAAAGACACATAAAACAATGTCATAAGTGTACCTTAATTTTTCCGCTTTCACCAATCATCATCTGCTATAATTGCATTTTTGGTGGAATCTCATCCTATACTTGTATCTTCTCTCATCAATTGCTTAGTTTGAGTTCACTCGGCTTTCATGCCATTCCAATGATTTTTCATTTGTTTTTTATAGCGTCTTTCCGTTTTTTATTGAATGCTTTAATCGTATTTTCCATCCATCTCTAGATAAATGAGTGTTTGGTCTATTTCCTTTCCTAATCTCTAATTCACATAATTCTATAAATTTGAGATGAGCATCATCCTCCCACTTAGCATTGATATTAGTTTGTTTCTAACATGGTGTAACTGATCTAAAGATGAGAATTGATAAGAATATTGAAAATAACTACGTTAATGATTTTATATAGATGATAAATATATACTAAACACAATCAAATTATATATACATAATCTAAAAATAATAATAAATAAATAAAAAATGCACAAAACAAAATCATCTATAGAAGATGCACAAAAAAATACATGATAAAAAAATATAAATAAACAGATAATCAAGAAAACTTCAAATTTCATGCTGATTTCGTTTTTCCTACATCTGATATTATTGCCATCAATCGAGAAAAAAGGAAGAAAACTAATAGAAAGATAACTTACTTCAGGCTTAAGATCTTCACCCTTGAAATTGGGAGAAAAGAAAGAAGAAGCTCAGCAGCCGCACTATGTGAAAAAGAAAATTGGGAAAATTGACGTTAGGGGTTAATTCAATATGTGCAATTTGAGAATTGTGTAAAAGAATTCAGGGCAAAAAGGTGATATACTTGGTCAATATAAAATGACTTTTAAGTTAAAAAAAATACCCTTCTCCCTACTTTTAACTGTTAGCTTAAAATAAGTCATTTTTGACTTACAATAAGTCACTTTGATGATTGTCAAACACTATAATAAGTGAAAAACTGATTTTTAAGTCAGTTTAACCAACTTAAAAGCCAATTCAAACGAACACATATTAAAATGTTTGACAATTATCAGAGTGACTTGTTTTAAGTCAAAAACACCTATTTTAAATCAAAAGTTAAAAGTAGGGCTCGGGGTACTTTTTTTTTTTTGCAACTTAAAAATCATTCTATGTTAGTCATGTATATTATCTTTTTGCCCTTAATTCTTTTATACAATTTCCAAATTGTGTATATTGAATTAACCCTAATATTTCTCTCCCCAATTTTCTTTTTCACGTAGTACGACGGCTAATCTTCTTCTTCTTTTTCTCGTAATTTGAAGGATGAAGATCTAAAGCTGATAACAACAATATCAGATGTAGGAAAAATTAAATCAGCGTGAAACTATAAGTTTTCTTGATCATTTTTCGATTCTTGTTTCTTTTTCTTGTGTATTTTTTTATGCTTCTTCTATAGATAATTTCGTTTTGTGTGTTTTTTTTGAATTTATGTATATATAATTTGATTGTGTGTAGTATATATTTTTCATTAATATAGAATTATGAAAGTAGTTATTTTCAATTTTCTTATCAATTGTCATCTTTAAATAAGTTACACCATGTCGGAAACACAAACTAATGCTAATGCTAGGTGGAGTGATTATACTCATCTCATATTTATAGAGGTACGTGAATTAGAGATTTGGAAAGAAAATAGACCAAACACTCATTATCTAGAGTTCGGTGAAAAATATGATTTAAGCATTCAATGAAAAAAGGAAAGATTTCATAAATAAAAAATAAAAAAAATCATTGAAATAGCATGAAAGCTGAGTTGACTCTTTTTAAGCAATTGATGTGAGGAGATACATGTATATGATGAGATGCCATCAAAAATACAATTATGATAAATGATGATTGGTGGAAGTGAAACTAAGATACATTTTTATGTCTTTATTTCTTTTATTTTTACATTTTTATATACTTAAATTTATTGTTTCATCTTTTGTTACAGGAGGATGTTCGATATAGAAAATTTAGGGATAAGGATTTTTCATATATATGATTTTGCTATGATGCATTAATTTCGAAATTGTTGCTATGGGGGAAAGAGCATGTTCCTCAAATCAAACCCCAATTTTTTGAAACTAAGGTAGATTCTGACGAAGAAAGATCAAAAGGTATTGATAATGATGATATGGAACACTTTATTTAATACTAATAATGAAGGGGATGATGAAGGTGATGATCCATACGATATGAATTCTACTATGTTTCCTAAATCATCATTAAAAAGACCAATTTCATCTGATGGTATTGAAACTAGTAATCAAGTGAAAAAAAGTAAGACAAAATCTATAGCTGCATTAATGAAAGAAGATATACAATCTTCAGTAGAGTTAATGTCTAACAAAAGTACTGCTACATCTCACGCGGTAGATTATTTCGTCATTAATAAGTGTACGAATTTTTCGGCAAACATTTTCGATATATTTGAAAGGGGTGTTATGTACAACTATTTTATGAACATGTTTCTTAAAAAAGCATTCAACAAATGCTTCTTACAATGACTACAGATTAAGCTCGAAAGCTTTGGATGGAGAGTTATACATTAAGAAAGTGTTGAAGAATGTGTTCTTATGGAAAAAACAATTTTATTATTTTAAGTTTGACATTATGCTTGTACTCATAAACTTCATTTATTATCTTTAATTTGTTCAGATATTATGATTAAACTTTTTAAAGTTGTCGTAATTTTATATAAATATTTTTATTATGCTGAATTTATATATAGATATTTATTTTATTCGATTTATAAATACGCATTTGTTGTGTTGAATTTATATATAGATGTTTGTTGTGTAAATTTATATATAAGTGCTTATTGTGTAGGATTTATATAAAAATGTATGCTGTGATTGAATTTATATTAATGTCTTTACTAATATAAAGTGGTAAAATTGAAATATTTATTGTGGATTAAAAAATGTTGTAAGTAAAATATATGTGTCACATATGAAATAATCAAACTTTTACACTCTTGCTTCGTTTTTAATTGGAGATATTTTTATTTCTAGTTAAATGGAGGATTTGGACTTTACCATATCACCCCATTTATGTGATTTGTTAGATGAAGAACTAGAACAAAGTAGGAGAGAGCAAAACGAGAAAGAACGGATGGCTATGCCGGATAACAGGTAAATACATTTAAATGTATTATGAAAAATACTTATTCAAAGAACCTTGTTGTACATCACGACATTCCGTATACGTATTTATTCAAGAGATATTACATGAAAATGAAACTCGTTATAAAAATTCTCGATTAAAGAAAGTGGTGTTTGTTGATCTATCCAAATATTTAAATGAAAAATATGGATTTAAGCCCACACAGAATGTCTATACATGAAATGCTAGTCTTAATGACTTGTGCACATGGAGCGGAAAATCGAATGATACAAGATATCATTCAACATTCGCCAGAGACGGTTCGTAGACACTTTCATAGTGTTTTGAAAGTCGTTTTTAAGCTTGCAGTATTGGAGCTCATAAGCCAGGTAATGAACAATATTCGCTTTTCTTTAAAGTAAGTAAGAACTTTTAGTTTACTATACATTTTTAGTATTACTTGTTATGTATATTTTTAGCTTATGCCTATATTTTTAGGATTGTGTTGGAGCACTTGATGACACACATGTCAAAGCTAGATTGTCACAAGGTCAACAAATACTTTATACCGGATGTAAAGGTTATCCAACTCAAAATATTTTTGCCGTTGTGAAATTTGATATGTGTTTACATTTGCATCGGCTGGGAAGAAGCGACTCATGATAGCCCTATATTTGGTGAGGCTCTTCGTAGAAGTGAATTTAACTTTTCACATTCTTTAGGAAACAAATATTATTTTAGTGGATGCAGGATATGCATATATGAAGGGATAAATGATTCAATACAAAGGAGACAATGTGAGATATCTTCTTGACTTTTGTCGTGGTGCAACAAGACAATTGCGTGAGCCAAGTGGACACATTAAAAAATTTATAATATAAATTCTTCATGTAGAAATCTAGTAGAGCGCACATTTGGTGTTTGGAAAGCAAGGTGGTCTATTTTTCGAGATATGTCTTGTTATAACATTGATACTCAAAGCCTATCCAAACGGGCACTTAGAGTTCGTTTGGATTGACTTAAAAATAACTTTTAATAAGTAACTTTTCAAAGTTGACCTTAAAATACATCTAAATCAAGTATCAAGAGTTTTGTTTTTAATTTCAAACTTATTTTAAGTTATTTTTAAACCTACCAACCGCTCCTGAAAGTTAAAAATACCTTAAAGTAGATTTAATTGATTTAATACCAATTCAAAGAAGCTCTTAATTGGTCGTAACAAAAGCCACGTAGTTGACATTTTTTTGCCCCTCAAGTGCCTCTAAGGAGGTGGTTAAACGCACTTTGTCCTCTGTCAAACCAAGACGATTTCAGCACCTGAAATATATAAATCAAGGGGCAACATAAATTATGCATAGTTAATGAAACTAATAAAAATTTGATCATTTTGGGGGCTTAAATATTTAAAAGGGAAATTAGACAAAATGTTCATAGTAAAATTTCTTACGCAAAAAATGTGGCAAATGGTCATTACCACCATTCACCACTATACGAAATATCGTTAACATGAATTGTCTTGAATGAATTATATATCAAGACTCTATAGTAGTCATTCTCATAACTTCAGATTCATTATTAGCTTTTTATCGATATAATCGATCTTCTTAATAGAAATGGGCATCACTTATGCAATTGGGTTAACTAATAAAGAAGAAGTAATCTTTTTTAAGGGTTGTTCTAAAGGGTTGTAGGAGGATTTATGGGAGAATTTGTGGTGGCTAGAGGATACAGGAGTAGCAATTGGGATGAAGAATCAATGGATTTTGCTTTGGATGTTAAAAGAATATGAAAATCGTCGAATCAACTGAATATAATCATATTGAACTGTTTTATATAGTTTTTAAAAATAAATTTATGGACTTTTGTTTAAGAGTATTGTTAACCATTGGGATGGTCCTATAATTTGTTAAACGTTTTTGAATCAAATCGAACTGAAAATGCAAATTTTTTTTTTTATATTAACGATATGCTAAATTTTATTAAAAATATATTTTGTAACATTTTTCAAGTATGAATAAAACCTAGGTTCTAGATATCTGGTGACAAATTTTGATCGTCTGCCCTTTTATTAACTTTTAATTAATTACGTTTAAAATTAAAAGATACTATAATCGAAATATCAAATAATATGACAAAATTTTTAGTATAACTTTCATAAATCTCATCGTGTAAGAGATACATTCTATCCCTACCTTTTTCTATTTTACAAAATTTCATAAAATATCCATCATCTCGATACATAAGTTTTACTCGGATAAATTATTAAGCTGGTTTATTGCGCCTAATATGAATATTAACGTAAAATTTATTTTATTTCTCATATCAATCCATTCTAATCTGAACAACTTCACAAAATTCAAAATTCTGATTTCTCCATAAATTCGAAATTACAAAAGCTCCACAAGAGGAATTTCAAAAGAGATGATGACTACTGAATTAGGTAACTTTCAAATCTACTAGCAATGATTTGGTCCTTGATAGAGTACCTTACAAAAATTTATTTCCCGACTTAAAGGAATATTGACTAGAATCGTCAATATGAGCTAGGCCTGTTGGGCCAGCCTGACCTAACCCGGGATAGAATAGGGCTAAACTACGATTTTTGAAGCTCATTTGAGAAAATGAATTTTTAGCCCGGCCTGAGTAAGCCTGTTGATTTGTGGGGCTTGAGAAATATCGGTTGGGCCGGTCCGTCGATGGCCACTGTCTGTTGCACCTTTAGATTTTCTGAATAACTTATTTTTGGTCTATTTTGGATACGGGGTGCTACAATCATATTGTATGAGTGTTTATGTATCAAGATTATCATGGGTAATATGTAGAAATACATCGCATTCTAGGTTGGATAACACTGAACAAACATTAAAGAGTGTAGATACATAACACAAATTGATTTGTCATTGTGCATATAGCCTTTTAATTTTGAATAAAATTTTAATGATATATTGAAAAACTTGATACATGCAAATTATACATTGGGAAGTGTTTATGTATCAAGTATATTTATATTGAACATAATAAAATTAATAGAAGGTTCAACAATATTAGGATTATGTATCAAAATTTTAATTATGAATACGATACATTGTATAAAACAAGGATGAATGGAGAATTATATGTATCTGGGAAAAAGGATAAAAACAAACGACAATTGAAAAAAAAATGACCATTGAGAATATTAAAAGTACCTTATTTAGTGGTTTAAATTTGATTGACTAGAGAAAGACTCTTTTAGAAATTTAAAGTAAGACAAAAATTGTAACTTATAAGAATGTGGAGTGAAGTTATGAGAGATTAAAGGAGTGAAAAATGGATGGAAATGAGACTCTTTTTGAAAATGGTTGGATTGAGAGAGAAACATTTGAAAATAAAAAAAAAAAGATAATGATTTGTAACTGAAAAGATAATGAAGTGAATCTAGGGAAGAAAAAAAAGGAGTGACATGGGAAGTGGTGAGACGTGTGAGGTAAAAGATAATGGAAAAATAACTTAAATACACAACTATAAGTTTATTATTCTCTAATTTTTCCTTCATTTTTTAAATATTATATAATTCCCTTTGTTTTAATTTTAGTAGAAGTTTAGAGATACATAACCTTCTCTCTCCTATAACACACACTTCTCCAATATCATGCCGATTTTTTCTCCACTAAAACACTTTTTGAATTTTGAATTATTAATTTTAATTAAAAACGTTTCACAACATTTAATATGAAACTTTGGATTTCAAAATTCAAAAAATTTGAAATTTCTGAAAGTTGGACCATTGTTCTCTGGTTCTTCTTCTTACTCCATCATCCGTCTATAGTTCTTCTTCTTCTTAATCCATCATCTGTTCTTATTTTCTTCTTTTTTTCTTCTTGTTCACTGCTATATTACATCAGCCGTCTCTAGGTCTTTTTTTCTTCTTACTCCATCATCCGTTCTTCTTTTCTTTTCTTTTCTTTTCTTTGTTTTTGTTCATTGTTCTATTACATTATATTAATGGATCCTTTTACTAATAGAAGAATTTATGATTCGGACGATAAAAATTGGAAATAAAATATAAAAAAGTCTTTGCATGATCCTATGAATGTTCGGAAGGATTCAAACAAAGATTTTGGCGAATCATCTAAATCAAAGGTTGACAAAATACACCAAAAAAAAAAAGAGAAAAGAAGCAGCAACCATTGTTGTTGAAATTAGTTAAAATTTTAGTAAAGGAATCCCATATGTATCATGAATTTTTGAAATTTTTTATCATGTATCAGACAATAAGTTTAATACACAAGTACTCAGTGTGTTATAGTGTGTTAGTCGATGCATTGGTTCATGAATTAGATGTGTATCATATGATTTCCTATGTATCAAGAGTTTTTGAAAATTGTTATCATGTATCAATCAATAAGTTTAATAACTGCGCCATCAAGTGTGCTTGCTGATACATATCGACTCAGTGTGTTATAGTGTTTAGACAATGCATTGATACATGAATTTGATGTGTATCATATGATTTTCTATGTATCACGAGTTTTTGACAATTGTTATCATGTATCAGTCAATAAGTTTAATAACTGGATGTTCATAAAAATGTCTTCAAACTAGATGATATAATCTTGGATTTTCAAAATTTGAAATTGTTATCCAATTACGTGCTGAATTAATGCTTATTAATGAACTGTTACCGCAATTTAAGTTGATTTAGAGAACAAATTTAAATGTTCCATTTTTTCTCCCTTTTAATCTTAACAGTTTTAAGTTAATGTGTATCATTTACCATGTATCACAACATACTAATGTATCACGCCACAACAATTTTAACGGATTATTAGTAAATACTAAATTTGTCGGGACAGAATGTAATTATTGTATTGCACTATGGAATTCCTTAAATTTATATGTATCTGACAGATTTGTTATTTAAGTGAAATAAGAGATTTAAGTAATTTTTTTTTTAAAAAAGTAGATAAAAATAGACAATAAAGCACTTAAAGTTATGTGTTTAAGTTATTTTTTCCAAATTATTATAAGCAAACACCCCTATTAAAAAGTTTAAGGTCAAACAATGTTAGAGGCGGATCTAGGATTGCCATATCATCTAAATGGTAAACGGATTGGTTCTTTATTTTAAGTTATGATTAAGGTTATTTAGTTTTCTCGATATTTATAAATATATTGATCAAATATACATCTTCTCTTTTAAATATTCTAATATTAAAGATATACACCCATATAGTGTTTTTTTAATGTTTGTTTAGGAATAAGAGACTTTATTCTTTATAACTTTGAGAAAACAAGAGATTTTTTACATTAAAATTTAAATTTATATACATCATCTAGTATCATATAGTTGAGAAAAAAATAAAAATTATAGTTTCAATCCAATTATCTGCACTTAATGTGAGGGTTTTAAAGATATAAAGAATCTTTAGATTCAAAAGGCTTAACATGATTATATCCATCATTTTGAAAAAAAATTAATTTAAAAAAAGCTATTTAAATATTTTTTATTAATATCCTATGTGACGTTCAAAATTTAATATTAATCTATAATTAATATATAATATTAGACAACACTCGAATCAATTAAAGATAAGTAAATAAATAAGAAGTAGCAAATAAAGGAACTAATTAAGGGGAGCGAGAGACTCAAACAAAGACAAAAGAAAAAAATAAAGAAAAAAAGGAAGCTGAAAGCCCCGCAGATAAAAAAAAATAGTGTTATCATGAAAATTTGAACCCTCAATGCCCTGTTGGAAAGATGTACCCTTTGTCAGCTCGCCATTCAACATATAGTTCACTAGGTGGCAGGTATATTATATATACAACTTCTCATACTTATATACATGTACATACAAAATTTCAAGCGAGGCCCGTGAATGCCGTGACACGCCCCTGAACAATACAATCACAAGAGTTTAGCTTCTTGTTGAAGCATTATGTTGAAGTACTTTTTCAAGAAACACTTACAGAAGAAATATTTTAATAATGGTGTATTCTGAGATGATACAATATAAAAAAAATTAAAAAATATTAATCTAATCATGTCAATATCAAAGAAAAATTAATATAATTGATGAAATAATTTTAAAAAATAAATGGTATATTATAAAATTCCTAAAAAGTTTAAATTACATAATTATTTTTAAAAAATAACCGCTCAAATCGTTCTATTATATTATAACTTTTTAAAAAAGGAAATGGGGAGAGTTTGTGAAAGGAGGGGAAATAGCCACGTCTAAGGCATTAAAACCTCGTATCCTATCCTTGCCGACAAACTATGCCCTCTTCATTAAAAAATTTAGTATCTATTTTACTACTTGCACCAATATAGTATTATTTTTTATTTTAAGAATATCTTTACAAAATATATTTTTTAAAGGGAAAACAAAATAATTGAACAACATATGTTATTTTATTTAGGGAAATTCATGATAAATTAAAACCCCACTTTGAAAGCTAAGGTTGCTTTAGAAAAAATCAAATGCATATGATTGACTAAATAAGAAAATATGTGGCTTGCAACTCTTCGTCTTCATATCAGCCCATCATTTTGGTTTTTCTTTCCAAGAGTGTAAATGGTACCGCAAAATCTTACTAAATTAATATATGTGAAATTATTAAATACTGGAGAATTACTTTTTAGAGGTATTATTTAATTAATAATTAATATTTCATTAATTTAAAGAGAGTTTAAGATTTAATAAAGGCTAATTTTGATTATATTGTTCATTATAACTTACTAATTTATTTATCCTATTTATTGAATTCGCATTTAAAAAATTATTATATATAAAATACAATGAGCACATCAAATTATTGTATTTTACTAACTTATGTATCATATTATTAAATAAACGTAAAAAAATAAAATTATTACACTTAAAGTACAACGTGTGTATGATTTATTGTAAAATAGTTTTTGAAGATGATACAAATGTTGGAACTAATTATGCATAAGAAAACACTTATCGCATCAAGAACTCTTCATAATTTTATTGTACATTCCAAAAAAATAACATGCAAACTTTTGAATGTAATAAGAAAAGTTAGAAATAAGCTTTAACTATATTTAAGTGAGAAAATGGTCAAATGATCCCTCGGCTTATTACTGATTTTTCAACTACACTCTTATTCTTTGTGGGAGTCCTATCACCCTCTTGACCAACTTTATATGGAATAAATAACCCCTTAAGTGTTGAGTTGGCCTAGAGAGTGTATTTCACCCTATCTGAGAGAGCGAGTTGCCTTTTTTTTTCTTTTCTATTTTTCCCTCTTTTTTTTTCTTATTTATCTATACAACTATATTTTTTCACCATTATCATTATTGAAGATTTTTCGATGGATGTTTGGTATAAAAATTATCAACTAATACATTTTATGAATAATTTTTTTTAATAGACTTATTTAGAACATATCTAACAAATTATTTTTTTTCAAAAAAATATACCCATTAATTTTTTTTAATGTCATGAACTCAAGAGTAACAAAGTTAAAGTGTAGTAATTGTATATTTAAAAAATATTTTCAAACATAGAAGGAACTAAAACAAAATAATTGCTTCTACATTTGAAAAAAAAAGGGTCCTACCTGTTCTCATAAAATCCATGAAGAATCAAAATCAGAAACTCAAATCATAAATTAATCATAAATATTTTAGAGGGAGAAAGAATAAATTAAGAATGGGAAGAGAGAGAGAGATAAGTATTTCTCAAATTGTGCCAGAAATTAGTCTCAAATTGATCTTTTTATCCACGATGATTTTGAGCTGTCGATGGAATCTTAGCTGTCGATGGAATCTTTAGGGGATGAATCTGATCTTGAATGGTCATGACTCATTTAATGTGTAAATGAAATTGTCTAAGGAAGGAGATCGAACGAAATGTAAAAAATAGAAAAAAATTGTTGAATAGATTAAATGAAATATTTGATTAGGACACTATTCTCTTAGCTCTAGAGATTCGGAGTATATGAAAAATGCCTTGAATTTTATTTTTCTAAATTGTTAGAGATATAGAAATTTATTGAGGTAAAAATGATGTTTATTATAGTCAGACTGAAGAAATGATTGGGAAATAAAGGAAGTGGAAGGTGTAGAACTTTTCTGTTTATTTTTTTTAATTAAATGGTGAAATACATGTGTCAAGTGCATGTATTTCACCACAAGACACATGTCTGGTAATGACATTTCAGGGAAGAAATAATTCCACTTTAAAATAGGCCAGGGGAGTAATAGGACCACCGTGAAATATAAGTGTGTAGTTTAAAATTTGATGTAGATTGGGGGTCATTTGACCATCTTGTCAAATTTAAGTTTTAACAAAAAAAACAAAAACATGGCGGAATCATATTTCATTACCTTTTCATATATATGTTTTTACTTTATATTTAAAAGAATTATAATTTATAATATTAATGAGTCCATATCGTAGACAAAAAAATTCACTTTAGATAAAACAATAATCAAGAATGAAAATGTATTGCAACAATCATATTTATTATTTCAAAGTGTGAGTATTACAATCTCTATGATTCTCTTGAATTCACTTTTTCGGATATAATTCAAGGGCTTTTGTACTTGATCATGAATTTTTAATTTGTTCATGGACTTAATCTTGGATTTAAGGGTCTTTGGGGCTTATTCTTGAATCTTTGATGAATTAGAACTTGAACTTGATCTTGACTTTATTCTTGAACTCAAGGATTTCTAGCTTGATCTTGAATTGTGGATTTGATGAACTTGGCTAGACTTTGGACTTGATGATCTTGATCTTAGATTCAAGGGCTTTGGAGCTTATTTTGAATCTTTAATGAATTTGAAATTTATCTTCATCTTGACTTTTAGTTGAATTCAAGGATTTCGAGCTTATTCTTAAATCCGGTGGTTTTAATCTTGATCGTTCTTGAACTCTTGAATTTTGAAACTTGTAGAGAAATCTATGATTTTTTATCCACGGGCTTTCTCTAGCTTCTTTTTAAATTTTATTATTCCTTTTCTAGATTATAATGACCTACATTTATAGTTTAGAATAGAGGAGTTGTGATACTTTTAGAATTTTCTTCGCCCAATCAGATTTAGGTGATATGACATATGACCTTTAAGAAGCGGACATTAGTTAACTACATATTTATTGGATTTAAAAAATTACTCAATTATATGAATTCATAAAATTTATTTGGAATAATATATTCATGAATTAAATATAATCTTAATCATTTTATAATTTTTTATTTAATAAATTTTAAATGATTACAAATGCGCTTCAAGTCTTGTCGAGATATTTTTATCTTTCAAAGACTAGGCTTGAAAAATTTGAAGATTTCAACTTGTATACTTGGAGTATTTGAAGACTTCAACTTGCAGGCTCGAAGATTTGAAGACTTCAATTTGTAGACTTGGAGTATTTGAAGACTTCAAATGACAGGATTGAACAATTTGAAGATTTCAGCTTGCATACTCCTTAATTTGTAGTCTTGAAGAATTTGAAAACTTTAACTTGCAGATTTAGAGATTTTAGAGGTTTCAAGATTTGAAACAAGTCATATTCATATGAGTTTTCCCCATCGAGTCACCACCATTTGGTGCAAGTTTGAAGTTTGATGAAAGATTACTCATAGTTTTTACTTTCATGAGATAGATCAAGTGAGAAGTTTTGATATGTTGACACTTATAAAACTGAACTTAGAATATGGTTCTTAGCGTCTATGTACCTCAGTGAAAAGGATCAAATCACAACATAGTTCATAGGTGAGTATATGATTTATTTTTGTTTTATTTATTTATTATTATTATTATGTCGTACATTGTTTATACTCTTGTGCACCAGGAGTGTCATGCAATTTAGGCTTATACAATAAGGAGCATTTCAACTTAAATATTTTATTCTAATTTGAAGAACTTTGTGACATATAATTTAAGCTCTTGTTTCAAAGAATATTTCAACTTAAATATTTAACTCAAATTTAAAGCGCTAGATGACATACAATTTAAGCTCATACTTTGAGAAGTATTTTAGCTTAAAGATTTAGCTCAAATTTGAAGAGCTTTGTTGAATACAATTTAAGCTCGTATTTCAAGGTGCTTTTTAACTTGAAGATTTAGCGCAAATTGAAAGAGATTTGTGACATACAATTTAAGCTCGTATTTCATCGAGTATTTCAACTTGAAGATTTAACTTAAATTTGAAGAGATCTTAAACTTAGGAGATTTATTACAAATTTGAAGAACTTTATGACATATTGTCTAGGCTCATGTGACTAGGAGCACTTTAACTTACAATTTAGGCTTATGCGATGGAGAGCATTGTAAGTTGTAGTTTGAGCTCATGTGTTGAGAAGTATTTTAACTTGCAGTTTGAGCTCATGTGATAAGGAGCGTTGTAACTTGCGGTTGCATCTCATGTGTTAATAAGCATTGTAACTTGTAGTCTAAGTTCATGCATTAAGGAGTGTTGTTACATGCAGTTTAAGCTCATGGGGTGAGTAGCATTGCAGCTTCCAGTTTAAGTTGATGTGTTAAGGACCGTTGTAACTTGCAATTTAAGCTCATGTGTTATCGAACGTCTAGATATACATCGACTCTTCAAAGTCACCTTCGGATACAGACTTGCCCCCAATTTTGAGTTCTTTTATATATTCATCTTCACAAGGTCCATAGTAAGGAGATGATTAATCTTTTCTTAAAGTCATGCTTAATTTCATGTCATGTGCATGAGTTACTAACTTTTCGAATGTATTAGGCTTTAATTCTTGCAAAATGTAGTGAAGACCCTAATTCATGACTTGGATGTTGTAACATCTCGCAGCTAAAAAGAGCTAGAAAAGAGTTTAAAATCTAAAAATACTTATTTTTTGAAAGAATAATACAAATCTGGAAAATTTGTCTAAGTCAAAAAGTGAGTTTTTGTTCAACTTCAAACGACCATAACTCTTAGCTTAGGATGAGTTAGAAGAAGTTCCTGATATATTTGTAAATACCTTAGAATAATCTTTCAAATGCCGCTGCGTTTGCGCAGTTTAGATATCGGATGAGTGAGTTATGCCTTTTGAAAGTTGGATTTTTGGACTAAGAAAAGTCCAATCCGAATTTGGGAAGGGAAAAGTTGTCTTTTCCTTACCTAAAAAAATTAATTCATCTTTAGGGATTAATTAGGGTAAATTAAGACTTCGTTCAGTTTTGAAAGATTTAGAATTCAAGATAGGGCTTTGAGAAGAGAGAAAAGAATATGAAAGAAGAGAAAACCAAGAATTAGCCAAAAGCATTCAAGCCTTGCGTGTGGAATTCGTCTGGGGTGATCCCTAAAAAGGAATTTGAGATCACATAGTGTTGCGTTAGTTCACTCACACGCCAATCTTGTTTAGTTTAGGGAATATAAGCTATTTGAATGTTAAGAAATTGAGTTCTTGAAGAACATTGTTGAAGTTATCCTTTAATTCTTGATAGTTGTGTTGTTGAAGTTTTGATTCATGTTTTAGGGTGTGATTTTGTATTGAATCTATTGAGTATTGATATTACTAACGATCATAAGTATTTGGAGAAATAACCATGAAAGTTTATAGCGTTTAGAGATGAAAAACAAATGACAAAAGTTGAGAACACCTACGGATAGGGGTTGGGGAGCTGCACCTTCATAGTCCGTAGGGACTTGGGGAGCCGCACCAGCCAGAGTGACCTAGCAAGGATCTTCAAGTGCCGGCCATGCCCAAGGTGTAGGCTCGGGGCATGACAAACTTGTGATCAAAGCACAGATTTTAAGAGTTCTAGAGAGTCTATGAAACCGTGTATGTAGAGTCCTTGTTATTGGTGTGAAACGCACCACATCTATAATTAGGAGGCTGCAACACTTAGGAAATCATCTCATTTCTTTCACCCTCTTTTTGTGCGTTAAAGTTTATCTCTAAAGAAATACCCTCTAATTTGTGCTTGCGCGTGTTTCATATAACTATGCCTACACGAAGAGCAGCAAGAGGTCGTCCCGCTAGAAGGAATGTAGAGGAACCAGAGTTGCCCAATGCACCTGAAGTGCAACCTCAAGGGGAAGTTATTAACGCTGAGTTCCACGAAGCCATTAGGATGTTAAGACAAGAGGTGACTAACCAAGTAAGGCAACAACAAGGAGATTGACAATAAGGGGATGACCCTCGAGGATTCGTGAATTCTTGTGAATGAATCATCCAAGTTTCACCGGTTCAAGCACTACTGAGGATCCGGAGAATTTCATTGAGGAACTTAAGAAGGTGTTGATGTCATGCATGTTACGAAAGCTGAGAGAGTTGAGCTAGCTGCATATCAATTAAAAAATGTTGCTAGAACTTGGTTTGATCAGTGGAAGGCGGGTAGAGATACGGATGCACCACATTCAAGTTAGGACTATTTTGAAGAAGCTTTTTAGAGGCCTTTTTTCCCCTGAGAATTTAAAGAGGCTAAGGTAAGAGAATTTCTTACACTTAAGCAGGATTCTCTCAGTGTGTATGAGTATGGGTGGAAGTTCACCCAACTATCATGATATGATTCAAAAATGATTAAGGACATGAGAAGTAGAATGGGTTTGTTTGTTGCTGAATTAGGTCGTTTATCAAGTAAAGAGGGCAGGGCAACGATGCTAATAGGGTGACATGGACATATCTAGGTTGATGGTCGATGTGCAGCAAGTTTAGGAATAAAAGCTAATGGAAAGGAAAAAGTTTAGGAATAATGAAGCTAAGATAGCGAATGAGTCTGGGCAGCATAAAGGTTGTTTGAATGGTTTTTCCTTTCAGAAATAGAAGGGACCTGCACCATCATTTGGTAGTGCACCTGCACCAAGAAACAAAGGTGATTATCATGGACAGTATTTGCAAAACTTCAAAGCTAGACTAGCAAAATCTGAAGGTAGTGTGGCACAAGGAGGTTTATGGGCTCCTGCATGTGTTAAGTGTGGTAGGACCCACAAAGGTAAGTGTCGGGATCGCCAGACAGGTTGTTTCAAGTGTGGTGAAAAAGGCCATTTCATGAAAGAATGCCCTAAGAATAACCAAGGTAGTGGAAATTATGGAAATAGAGACCAATCATCATCAGTTGCTTCAGTAGACAGGGCTGCACCAATAGGATCTACTTCCGGTACTAGCGGAGGAGAAAACTGCCTCTATGCGATCACTAGTTGCTAAGAGAAAGAGAACTCCCCAGATGTGGTCACTGGTATGATCAAAGTCTTTATTTTTTATGCTTATGCTTTGCTAGACTCAGGAGTAACTTTATCTTTTGTAACCCCTTATGTTGCAAATAATTTTGATATTCTCCTTGAGAAACTTTGTGAATCTTTTGGTGTTTCTATACCTATTGGGGAGTTCATTCTAGCAGAAAGAGTCTATTGTGATTGTCATGTTTCCATCAATCAAAAGAACACCATGGTTGATTTAGTTGAGTTAGACATGATAAATTTTGATGTCATTCTAGATATGGACTAGCTTCATGTCTGTTATGCATCAATAGATTATAGAACTCGAGTTGTCAAGTTTCAGATTTCTAATGATCTAGTCATAGAGTCGAGTAGCAGTTCAGTAGGGCCTAAGAATCATTCCATTTCATACCTTTAAGGCGAGAAAGTTAGTTTCAAAGGGTTGTACCTATCACTTAGTTTGACTTAATGACTCAAGTGTTGAGGTACCTCTCATTGAGTCAGTTCCTATAGTAAAATAGTTTCCAAGAGTCTTTCTAGATGATATACCTGGAGTCCCTCCTGAGAAAAAAATTGACTTTGACATAAACATCATTCCAGATACTCGTCCTATCTCTATTCCGCTATATAGAATGACTTCATCACAGTTGAAAAGTTGAAAGAACAGTTGAAAGATCTGTTAGATAGGGTTTCATTCGACCAAGTATCTCACCTTGGGGTGCTCCACCTTGTTTGTGAGAAAGAAATATGGTTCCCTTAGGATGTCTATCGATTACCACCAATTTAACAAGGTTAACCATCAAGAATAAATATCCTCTTCCAAATATTGATGATCTTTTCGACCAACTTCAAGGTGTTTCCTGCTTCTCGAAAATTGATCTTAGATCAGGCTACTATCAGTTAAAAATTAGAGAATATGATATTCCAAAGAAAATTTTTAGAACCAAATATAGGCATTATGAATTTTTTTCATGTCATTTTGGATTGATCAATGTGCTTGCAACATTCATGGATCTTATGAATATTATCTTCAAATATTTATATATATGTATTATCATCTTCATTAATGACATACTAAATTATTTAAGGAATGAAGAGGATCATGCTAGTCATCTCAAAATAGTTCTTCACACTTAGAAGGATAAGGAGTTATATGCTAAGTTCTCAAAATGTGAATTTTGGCTTAAGTCAGTTGCATTTTCGGGCCACATAGTTCCTGGTGATGGAATTAGAGTTGATACCCAAAACATAGAAGCAATTCAGAGTTGTCCTAGACCCACATCTCCAAATTAGGAGTTTCTTGGGTTTGGATAGCTACTATAGATGTTTGTTGAGAAGTTTTCGTGTATTTCATATCGTTTGACCATGTTAACTCAAAAGACAGTTAAGTATCAATGGTTTGAATCTTGTGAGAAAAGCTTTTAGAAATTGAAAAAGAAGTTGACTACTGCCCCCTATTTTGACTTTACCAGAAGCTACTAAAGGTTTTGTAGTGTATTGTGAAGCATCTATAATTGGTTTGGGTTGTGTTAGAATATATAATGGCAAGATTGTAGCATATGCCTCCAGATAGTTGAAAGTTCATGAGAAGAACTACCCAACCCATGATTTAGAGTTAGATATTGTAGTTTTTTCCTTGAAAATATGACGTCACTATTTATATGGCGTTCATGTTAATATATTCACGTATTAGAAGAGACTACAATATGTGATCACTCAAAAAGAGTTTAATATCAAACATAGGAGATTGTTAGAATTTCTCAAGGATTATGACATGAGCATTCATTACCACCAAGGTAAGGCTAATGTGGTTTTCGATACCTTAAGCAGGTTGTCTATGGATAGTACCGCCCAACTTGATGAAGAGAAGAAAGACTTACCAAAAGATGTACATAGACTTGTACGCTTATGAGTCCGACTAATGGATTCCACAGAAGGAAGTGACAAATGGGGATGAGTCATCGTTAGTGTCAGAAGTGAAAGAGATGCAAGACCAAGATACCCTTTTACTTGAATTGAAGCCAAATGTTTATAAGCAAAGAGTATTAGCTTTTTAACAAGGGGGATATGGTGTTTTGAGATATCAAGGAAGATTGTGTGCACCAATGGTGGATGGAATCCAAGAGAGGATCATGGAGGAAGCTCATAGCTCTAGATATTCCATTCATCCCAGTTCCACAAATATGTATCGTGATTTGAGAGAAGTATATTGGTGGGAAGGTATGAAGAAGGGCATTGTTGAGTTTGTTGTCAGGTTCCCGAATTGTCAACAAGTTAAAGTAGAGAACCAAAGGACCTGGAGGTTTGGCTCAGAATATAGAACTTCTAGGATTAAAGTGGGACTTGATTAACATAGACTTCATCATAGGATTAACAAGGTCTTGCAGGCAGATTGATTCTATTTAGGTGATAGTCAACAGAATGACAAAATCAACCCACTTTTTATGGGTAAAGACTACCCATTTGGTAGAAGATTATGCTAAGTTGTACACTCAAGAGGTGGTAAGACTTCACGGAGTTCCGTTCTCTATCATTTTGATAGAGGTGCACAATTTACGGCATAGTTCTGAAAATCTTTTCAGAAAGGTTTGGGTTCAAAGATGAACTTAAATATCATCTTTGATTGAGGATTGATGGGAAAGCATATTGTACTGTTTAGACCGTAGAAGATATTTTGAGGGCTTTTGTGATTGATTTCAAGGGAGATTGGGATGATCACTTACGTCTCATTGAGGTTGCTTACAACAGTTACCACTCTATCATCCAAATGGCTCCATATAAAGCTCTTTATGGTTTGAGGTTGGTGAAACAAGGTTGATAGGACCAGAACTAGTCCATCAAGCTATGGAAAAGGTGAGTTTGAAAATGGCCCAGAGTCATCAGAAATCCTATACCGATGTTAGGAGAAGAGATTTTGAGTGTGAGATAGATGATTGGGATTACCTAAAAGTTTTGCCTATGAAGGGTGTAATGAGGTTTGGTAAGAAGGGAAAACTTAGTCCCCGGTATATTGGATCTTATAGAATATCCAAGAGGATTGACAATGTAGCTTATGAGTTGGAGCTACCACAAGAGTTGGCAGCGATTCATCTGATTTTTATGTCTCTCTGTTAAAAAAGTGCATAGGTGATTCTTCATTGATCATTCCAACTGAGAAGGTTGGGATCAAATATAACTTGTCTTGTGAGGAGATTCCGGTGCAAATCCTAGATCCCCAAGTTTGGAAGTTGAGAACAAAAGAGGTAGCATCAGTTAAGGTCCTTTGGAGGAACCAATTTGTTGAAGAAGCTACTTGGGAAGCTGAAGAGGACATGAAGATGAGTTATCCACATCTCTTTGAATCTAGAGAAAATACAGACTAAGGTACTAATTTTCCCTTTACTACTATCTAAAACTTTAGTAAGCATGTTGTTTGTTGCAATTGCTTGTGGGTTTTTGAACTTGATGTTGCTACCCTAAGTCTAGTAATTGTAACCTATTTTGAGGATAAAAGTTTCCAAGGAGGAGATATTATAACATCTCGCAACTAGAAAGAACTAGAGAAGAGTTTAGAATTTGAAAATTCTAATTTTTGGAAAGAATAGTAAAATCTAGAAAATTTAAGTAAGCTAATAAAAGAAGTTTTTGGTCAACTTAAAACGACCATAAATCCTAGATCAAAATTAATCAAGAGTAGTTCCATATATGGTCGGAAATCCCTTAGAATACTCTTTTCAACGCCACCGAGTTTGCGCGATTTCAATATTGCATGAGTTAGTTATGCCTTTTGGAAGTTGGGTTTTTGGATTAAGAAAATTCCAATCTAGATTTGTGAAGGCAAAGTTGTATTTTCCTTACCTAATTATATTAATTTGTTTTTAGGGATTAAATGGGTTAAAATAAGACTACATTAAGTTTAGAAAGATTTAGAATTCACGCTAGGGCTTGGTGAAAAGGAGAAAAGAGGAAAAACCAAGATTTTGCCAAGAACATTCAAGTTTTGTGTATCGAATTTGTCAGAGGTGATCCCTAAAAAGGTATGTGAGATAACATAGTGTTGTTTTAGTTCACCCAAACACCAATCTTATTTGAATTCAGTAAATCTAAGTTATTTGAATGTTAAGAAATTAAGTTCTTGTAGAACATTGTTGAAGTTCTCGTTGAATTCTTGATGGTTGTGTTGTTGAAGTTTTGATTCATATTTTTGGTGTAATTTTGGGTTGAATATATTGTATATTGATAGTACTAATGATCCTAAGTGTTTGGGGAAAGAACCATGAATATTTAGAGGGTTTAAATGTAAAAAACAAAAAAGAGAAGTCGAGAACACCTGGGAACAGGGTTGGGTGTTGCGTCTCCCAGAGCCCCACAAGATATTTTCTATCCGTAGGGACTACAGGCGCCGCCCCAGCCTTCTCTCTGTAAGATGAGGGTTGGCGCCCCACGCCTCTCAAAGTGCGAGGGATGCCAATTGTCCCCATTCTATCCCCACCTTTTCATACTAGTTCCTAAGTGATGTACCTATGTTTCTTAGTTGATTCCAACACCCTTAGGTATATCTAAACATCATGAAATCATCCATAACCTTGAATCCATAATCGAATTTAAGGAAAGTTAAGATCAAAGTCAAAGAAGTTAAGAGTCAAGTCTAAACGTTAAGAAGCAAGTCGAAGCAAAGTTCTTAAAAGTTTTCAAGAGTCTTTAGAAATATTTTAACTTTGTTTTTAAGACTCAAGATTCAAGTTAAGTAAAAAGTAAAGAGTTGAGTTCATCTCTTACTAAGAGTTTATAAATGTTTTCACAAATAAGATAAAAGGACACTAAGATTTCCAAAAGATTTTTGAGCAAGAAAAGGGAACATTGATTCCAAGAGAGCTTTTAAAGCTAAGTGTTTAGCAATTATCTCAACCCAAAGAAAGAATTTTTTTGTAAATACACATGAGCTAAGTATATTTTTTGGGAGTAGTATTGATAACCGATATGGGGATCCAAGTTTATAATAACTGAAGTCTCCATATACCATGTACCATCATGAGTATTAATGGGTCATACTTTTTAGATGATCAAATAAGTTCAGCTAGTGGATCCACTAAGTTAAGTAATTCTATGCGGCGACAAAGTATAAGTAGCTATAGCAGCGTGGTCAAGATGTTGTATCACCACTTATGCTCATACTGATGGTTTTCGGTTAGAGAATCTCCCACAGAAACTATATTACTTATTATAAAACTAAAGTTAATTTTTTATTGCATTTCTTTAACGAACTAAGTTGTTTACGTTGTTTTACAAGCTTTATATCTATATCTATATATTGCATGTGTCTTATTACTTTATGTTGAGTTAATTTATTAATGAGTTGAGCAGAGTCAAGGTAATTGTTCCTTCTTACTTCTTTCAAGATTAAGTTTTTTTTGTAGCATTCCAACTAGAATACTCGTATATTCCATGTATAGATGTCAGTTGACGTGCATCGTCTTATAATGTTGATACAAGTAACTAGGATCAACATTCGACGTACCATTGATCCAATGAGCAGCTCAGAGTATGTTGGTGAGTCTCCGTTCATTTTGGAGGACATCTTTATCATTCATTTATATTTTTTAGTTTACAGTTGTTAGAATGATTAGGGATCCTGTCCCAACATCCCACTTTGTTTAGAAGCTTCATGGACAGGTAGTATCAGCTCTTTAGTCTTTTCCTTTAACTTGTAAACAAGTAAGACTTGAGTTTCTATGTACGCTAAGTGATTTTCTTTTAGTTATTCCTTGAGTTATATCCTCTTGTTTTTAAGTCTACCGATGAGTAAGTAAGTCATGCCAAGGGTCCGCTCGTGGCCAACAATGGACTTCAAGTGCCTGACACGCATAGAGTGTCGGTTCGGGGTGTGACACCTTTTATTTATCATGCCCGAGGGTTTTGCTTCAAATCATAAAATACCTTTTTAGATTGTAGACCTTTGTTTCATCACCCTTCTTTATGAAACCTTCTGGTTGTGCTACATGTAGTCTCCATTGAGAAATGATGACTTGACATCAAATTGATAAACTAACTATTGTGATTGTGCATCCAATCCTAGGACAAGCCTAACAGTTTCAAATCTAGTAACCGGAGAAAATTGTTCAAAATCAATACCATATTGTTGTCCATATCCTTTTGCCACAAGACTACACTTATGTTTATGTAGTATCCCATTAGCTGCAAATTTTATCTTAAACACCCACTTCAAACCAATTGCATTTTTGTCCTTTGGTAATTCCACCATATCCCATGTGTCATTCTTTTCTTTTCTATAGATTTCATCTCTTCTAACATCAATGTCCGCCACTCTTCCTTTTCAGCTGCTTCTCCATAATGTATTGAGTCTGAAACATCAATAGTAAATTGACAAGTTGTATGCATGTGATTAACATATTTGGAGTTTGACTTTTTAAGCCTCGTTGGTCTTCTTAATAGAATTATCTCATGTGAAGACTCTTTAAGAGTATTAGATAAAGAGTTTCTGCTCCCTGAAGTTGAAGAAGATAAATCTGGAGAAGTGGTATAAGAACCAATGTTGTAGCGATAGGAGATAGCTACTAAATTGCATCAAAAAGGATTTCCATGGGCATAGGAATCTGTTCTTGCATCTTATCATTGTTTTCACTCCAATTCCAGCTTGTCATTTCATGAAATACTACATTCTTTCTAGTTAAAGTCTTTTTGTTAAGAGGGTTATGCAGTCTATATGCTTTAGATTGTGTGCAGTAACCAATAAATGTATATTTTTCAGATTTTTCAGCCAACTTATGATGAAATTGGGAATTTACCAAAGCACAAGCAATATAACCAGAAATTCTTAAATAACTTACAAATGTTTTTTTACCCTTCCAGGCTTCAAATGGAGTTTGAAACATAACAAGCTTTGTGGGAGACGGATTCAATAAATAGACTAATGTTGCCATAGCTTCAACCCAAAATTAATTCGAAACTCCCTTTGCTTGTAACATACTTCTTGGCATCTCCACAACACTGTAATTTTTTCGCTCAGCTACACAATTTTGCTCCGAAGTATAAGCTGATCAGCTCCCTATGGATACCACTTTCTTCACAAAGAGATTAAATTCATTGGATAAGAACTCGCTGCCTTAATTTGTGCGAAATATTTTGAAGAACATACCACTTTGCTTCTCAACCTTGATTTTGAAGTTCTTCAAATTCTTAAATGTTTATGATTTGTTTTCCAAAAAATAGACCCAACTCACGTGACTAATTTTATCTGTTAAGAGTAGAACATAACGACCCCCACTAAAAGATGTAGTATGCATAGGTCCACATGAATTCACATGAATTAATTCAAGATACTTTGAAGCCCTCCAAGCTTTTTCCATCAAGAAAATACTTTCTAGTTTGTTTTCCATAACTACACCCTTCACACAATTCAATTGAAACATTTTTGGAAGTCCAAGAACCATACCTTTGTCAACCAACAATCGGAAACCTTTTATATCAAGGTAACCATACCTCAAATGCCATAACTTCAACTCATTCTTTGCATTTGCAACAAGCATAAAACTTTTCATGTTAGAAATATCTAGTGAAAACATTTTTTTTGGCGTCACAGTGAGGGGAACCTTTTTGTTTGATTTCTTATTTGTAATCATCATCTAACCAAAGAGAATGTCCATCGATCATTAATTGTCCAACATACAAAAAATTGTATCCTACATTAGTTACAAATTGATCGTTGTCCAATGCTTTACTTTGTCGTGGCTAGTGTCGATGTACACAATGCATTTTACTTCGATCTGCATCTGTTTTATGTTGCCAAGCTACACCTTTCTATTTTTCTTCTCATCTAACTCCTGAAACAGAGATTTGGTGTATGTCATATGATTTGAAAAATCACTATCTACAAATCATATACCATTTGGCTAATAGTTTGTATTAGCGCATGCCATGAAGATATAATTCTCTTCCTTCTCTTCCTCATTTTCTCCTACTGCAAAATTTAATTTCTGATCTCTATACCAGCTGTTAGCCCTTATATGTCAGTACCATTGGAAATGATGACATTGAATGTCATTGTTTGTGTTACCTTGATCACTGGATTGTATATGGCCATCATCTCTTCCTTGCCTCTTTCATAACCATGATCTCGACAACCGCGGAATCCTCTTTTTCCTGGACCTATGCTTGCTGGACTACTATTTTCTCCATATTTAGTGGTTGAATCTTTCACTTGGAATGCTTTCTCTTTATTATTTTCTATAGGTTAATTGATTCTCGCATCGTGAGCTTGGAGATATCCCATTAGTTTATCGAAAGAAAAAATATATATATATCCTTCGACTCTTCTTTAGAAGCAACTACATGATCAAAATTTGGAGTCAAGTTTCACAATATCTTTTTCATAATGGTCTGATCAGTAACTTTCTCGCCATAGAATCTCATTTTGCAGACTATTGAACTGCTCTGGATAAAAAAATCTGCAATAGATTCTCCACTTTTCATCATCAAGGTTTCAGAGTCACACCAAAGTAATGATAATCTCACCACAATGACCTTCGAATCATCTTTAAATTTCTTTCGCAGAATGGACCAAGCTTGTTTTGATGTGGCTGTTGTCACAATCCGTGAAAAGATGCTATCATGGACGGACTGCTGGATAAACACCATCACCTAGCATCTTTTTGCTTGTTGTTTCACAGTCTATTTCCTTCATTGGGATCTACAAATCCACTTTCTATCAAGTTTCAAAGAGTTGGATATGCAAGTATAGTTTTCATACGAATACTCCAAAAGTCGTAGATTTCTCTCTTAAAGATGGGAATGAGTGATTGTGCCAAAGTCATTGGAGTGTTTCTACTTGCCATAACTTTGATAATAGTGATGTTGGAAAAAGAGACAGAAAAAGACAACAAAATTTTAAGATCAAAGGTTGGAAGTAAAAAATCTCAATGTGCTGAAATCTTAGTTTTTTTGTAAATTTTAAATCAATACAAAGTAAAGTATTGTCTTTCAAATAGACTTACAAATAAAGAAACCACTAATTCACTAAGTTGAACACTACTCCACTAACTAAGTAATAACTATCTTCTATCAGAAATTAGAAAATAATGCAACATGACAGCTAACACACGGTTTTTTTTTATAATGGCAGAGGTCCAATCAACAATAATTGTGTGAGACTCCATTCTTCTTTTGACACTTGGATAGTGGACCCATTTTTTTACTTTAACTATTCTTCTTCCACTCACTATTCTTTTCTTTCATTTTTTTAAATTCTTTTTACTCGAATCATAATAAATATCTAACTCCCAACTATATAAGTAAATAATAGATAAAATTCATAAAATACTAATAAATATTTTTTGTCAAATAAAAACGTTTTCATGACGGAATATTAAAAAAATCTTATTATTCAATATTGTTAGTAGTATAAAATTAACTAAAAAAATTTAATTTCTTAATTATTAGCATTTTTAAAAATTAAAATAATTCAAATTTATTTGACAACTCTTTTTGTTTTGTCTTAGACTTTAGTTCATATATGTGCAATCATTATCTTGACATAGATTATCATTTTTTTTTTTTGAAAAAAATTGGTTACAATCTTTTAAAATACTTAATGAATAAACTCTAAAGAAAGAAAATTGTAAGTGAATGTCTTGATATATAGAAAACATAAAATGATGATGATGATGATGATATAATGAATAGTTAACTTAAACATTGTCGAAACCAATTGATTCTTGAAGAACAAATTAAGTATTTAAAGTTTTAATTTAAAAGACTAAAATTTCACTATATGATTTGCTTTATTCTGCACAATTTTTTAAAATTGTTTATAAATTTGTCCCACGTGTCCTTTTCATCTCGTTAGTATTTTTATTTTAAATTATTATTAAGATGAGAAAATATATATAATTTTTAAACATGATAAAAAATTGGCTTATCTTATTAAAAAATACAAGATAAGAAATTGACTTATTATCTTTAAAATATTGAGCAACGAGTTTATTTTTAAAATTAACAGCTCTAAAAGTTTTTAAATAATTTAACATACAATATTTTGATCTATATTTTCTTGTCAGATGTAATAATTATTGGGAAAATAACTTAAATACATAATTTTAAGTTTCTTATTATCTACTTTTTCATACTTTTTGAAAAATATTCTTAAATTCCTGTTTTAAGTTGTAACTTAAATATAGCAGATACGTAACTCTATCTTTCCTCCCCCCAGATTTCACCACTCCCTATGTCACTCCTTTTTTTTCTCCCTAATTTCACTCAATAATCTTTTTAGTTACAATCATTACACAAATAGATTTTCAAATTTTTTTCTCTCTCAAACAAACAAATTTCAAACATCACTGTTCACTTTTGAATTTTAGGTTTTCTCTCACAAATTTGTTTGATACTTCGATTCATGGTCTTCTCCTTACTCTCTCCTAAAGTTTGACATCTTTTTTCTTCGATTTTTATTTTGATTCATCGTTTTCTGTTTGATACATATGGATCCTGATACAAATCGAAAATTATACTATTCTGATGACGAAGGTTGGCAGAAAATAGAAAAAAAAATGAATGACCCTTTGAACTTAAGGAAGGATCCGAACAAAGATGTTCCGGAATCCTCTAAACCAAAGGTTGCAATTCCCACCACCACCACCCCACCCCACCACCCCTAAAAAATAAGAAAAGAGCAACACCCGTTATTTTCAGACCCACATTGGTGTTATTTTCAGACCCACATTGGTGTTATTTTCAGACCCACATTGCTTAGGGTATGCCTTTTTAATCTTCATTAAAATTGTCTGAGATTTATAGTGTGTTTGATATCTTAAACTGAATGATACATGAAGTAAATGTGTTATAGTGTTTGGTGAATTTTGGTTAAAAATTGATACATGCAAAAATCCTATATTAGTTTGATATATATCGATTTTAGATTTAGTCTACACTTATAAAACCCTTGTTTTATATGTTTATTTAAAAAAATGTATCATGAAAAAGATTTTTGTCAAATATAACAAAAGAAATAGTTGATGTATCAGACATGGACACATTTTGTATAATGTATCGTGTTTTGTAATAAGTTTTACTAACATTTATGTATCAAACAGTTGAAATTTGATATTCTTTAAGTTATTTGTGTATGAATATTTTTGTGTTATGTATCATTAATTGTTGTGTAGATAGTTGAAATTTGTTATCCTTTAATTTATTTGTGTATCAGAATATTTTTGTTATGTATCATTAATTGTCATGCAGTGTGATTTGGTGTTTTAAATATTTTTGTTATGTATCATTAATTGTCATGCAGTGTGATTTGGTGTTTTATTTATGTATCATGAATATCATTACAAATTGTATGTTTTTTAAAAATCTTTTTGCAGTCACTCAAGTAAAAGATAAAGAAGATATCAACATATGCCATAAGGTATGGTGATCATTTTAACAACAATTGTTAGAAGGATTTTCAAGTGTCTATAGGGGAGCATGTAATTTAACTAGTTAGGACTACAATATTTGGACTCTTTTTAGATATTCCTAAATGTAATTTTCAGGGCCAAATCACTAAGTGTTTGCTGTTGTTAGAGTTGGAACAAGGCAACTCTAATGTGTTGCATATTAGACATGCAAATTGGGATATCCTAAATTTGGTATGAATAAAGTTGCAATAATAATTGTTCTTAAAGTTAAAGTCAACACCAAATATTTTGAATACCCAGAATAAACTCCCTTTATGTTATTCCAAAAGTAATTTTTTCGTTGCAGTGAATAGTGTTAGCAAGAATCATCTAGTCTAATGATTTAAGATGGGCAATTGTGAGAAGAATCAGAATGCACTCCAAATGTCTATATTGTACTTTATTCATACATCCGTTTTAGCTCAAACTAATAATACATCTAAATCTATTGTCAATTTTTTAATGTTTGAAGATGGTAAATATCAAGATTATCCTTGGGGACAAATTTCATTCTCGAAGCTCATCATTTCACTTAGACATGATTTCAATCTTAACAAACAGTTATATCGATTATATGGAATTCCTTTGCACTTAATGTATGAATATACAAATATGCATCCCAAATACATTCTGAAATTGATGTCAAAGAACGGGATGTCATCCCAATAATGTGCAATTGGAGGGTTCTAGCTGATAAGGAAAGATTGAAATGCTTGTGTCTAGCATTTTTCAAAAAGGTAACATTGAATCCTTGTGATAATTAAAGCTTGCAAGTTTGTCTTTTTAATTTCATTATTTTCTATGTTGTGATACATTATTTCCTGTCTTAATTATTTTATGTGTTATGATACATTATTTTATGTTTTAATATTTAAATTATTGTGTTATTCCAGAATGCATATTTAAACATTGTCCTAACAACATAGGAACTTGAACTTTTGACTTACTTGAAGTTGAACATGCTCTTCCTTCTTCATTCCCGTTATCAGCTATAAATCCAAATGTAGTACAATTGAATGACGAAGCTAACTTTGATGATTTATCCCCCAGACCTCCCAAATAGTTCTTGAGGAGATCATCTAGAGTGTATAATACATCATTCCCGCCTTCCCAAAAAGAAGAAAGAAAGGGGATACACATAAAACAAAGGTATCATTACCCAGTCAGTCGGATCAATCAAATGTGTTATTAAATCAGTCATTTTCAACTTTAGATTTGCCTCCGACCCTGACTGTTGATGTACATGATTCTACATATGTTCAAAAAGTCAACTATGTAATTTAAGATATTAAAGAATTGAAAGATCATTTGAAAAATTACGTAAGTGCAGTATTTTGATTTTTTTACTCTAATGTAATTTATATTGACTCTAAATGTATTTTCTTTTCACAGGTTAACAGGAAATTTGAGGAACTAGTAATCTTGGTAAAGGAAAATCACTATCAGTAAATGCAATCTCTACACAAACAAAACATCAATGTTGATCCAAAATCAAGCACATTTCAGTTTAAAAAACAACCATCTCCACCAATATAGATTGATCTTGCTGGTGTGGGAGGTGTAGCTAAGGATGATGTTGGTGTTCCTGTTAATGAGGGTGAACATCAAGTCATTGACAATGTGGGGGATGTAGTTGATGATGATTTTGGTTTTTCTGTTAATGAGGGTGATACCAAGTCAATGTCAAACTTAAATATCAAAGTATTAATGTTGATACTGAAATCAATGATCTTAACAAGGTATCAGTTCCTAAAAATTTTTACATTATAATTTTTTTGATATATTATCATTTTTTTTATATATGATACATTGTTTAAATATTATACATCTGATACATATAGCCTGCTTACATTTTGTGTAGTGAAGCACATCAAGATCGTCAAGATTTAAATGAACCAATCATGAATCAAGATGGTGCTGACATAGTTCAACACAACATTCATCGTTTATGCCTGATAAAAGAACAATGAATACATCAATAGATTTTTCATATATGCTTTATGACACAGACATTCATTATATGCAGATTTACTAAAAAAAATATTATATAATATAATACAAGATTCTTCCACATCAACAATAATATTGCCATCAACTCAAGCAGCAATAGATGCACAAATCACAGATCTGGAAAAAGATCTTATTCCTGCTAGACCATTGTTTGTTTACGATGCACATAATTTAATTGACAGCCAGAATTTGTTGTCACCCATTGATATTCCAACAACCAATGTTGTTGTTAGAATCGATTCAAAGACTCATGCGCCTAAAAACAGAATGCCTTCAAGAATTATTGAATCTTCATATTGTACTTCTTTTGGATCAAGCGAGAAGGGAAAAGAGAAATTGAATGATGATCTTCGTCTCTATTTCCCATTTGAAGGATGTGAGATTACAAATCAACTTTCGTCGAATCTTATTGATGATTATATGTAGTGGTTATCCATGGGGCTTTTCAAAAATCATGACAAAATGTTTAGATTAACCTATTTTGATATAACCAATTCATACCCCGAACATTATCACAGGAACCCATCATAGGACAATACAAATCAAAATCCTCTTCTTTAAAATTTAAGTTGATGAACTTTGGTGTTGCTTTTCCAATAACAAGAATTGATTTTATGTCATGTCACAACTAAACAAATGTTGGTGTTGAGGTAAAGTTCTTAAAGAAACTATTAAATGTGTATCAGATGCACTTATATTAGTGTAACATGATACATAATATCATTCAGAAATTTAATGTATCTATTCTATCACCGGACCTTTTTTATAACAGATACACTCAAATAAAGTATTAAAATATTTAATTAGTATTTGTTAAGATTATTTAGTGTATCATATCTATCATTATATCTTGTTTAGAAGTTTCTGATTTCTATTTTTTAATCATTTTTTTTATTGCACATCGATGTGATTTTTTACTACCTCCATAAAAAATCAAACTTTGTAGCATGGATCAATACAGATACACAATAGTCCACTGCTTGTTAATATCACACGTCAAAAATGGTTATGATACGTATTATATGGCTAATGATGATGATCATATTAGTACCCAAGAACACATTGATCGCGCTTCAGTTGTATTTGTATATGAAAGGTTAATAACTAACATCATCAAATGATTTGGAATTCCAACTGCTTTACCATGACATCTTGTAGATAAGGTCTACATCCCAGTTAACTACGACCAAGAATTTCATTGGGTGCTGGTAGTTGTTGAATTTAAAAATAAACTATTTTGATTCTCTATTAACCAATAATGTAAAACTATTAACGTGGTTAAAACAAACTGTTTGAAAAGGGTGATAAGAGTGTTTGACTCATCATTAGGCTCAAGGAAAAAAGTAGTTCCGCTCGAGATAAAAATATTGTCTAAAATGCTTCTTTCTTACCTACTGCACAGTGGATTCTTAAAAGAAACTGAATGAACAAATTTTGGTGATTTTCATGTGTATAAGGACAATATTACTGGTTCACTTTTGGAGACAAATGTTCCTTCCATGATTGAATTTGCGCAAGATATTGTACCACAAAAGAGTGGTAGCATGTAAGTATTTTGATTTTTTTTAATCATGTATGATTAAGTTTATATTTTATATTATGAATTTTGTAGAGACTGTGGGGTATATGTTGTTACATTTATGAAGTATCTGAGCGACCAAATCGAAATATCATTTATTGATTTTCGTCCTGAATATCTATGCAAAAGATATGGAGCTTTGTTGTGGAGTTATGGTAGCGAGAAGTCTAACTGTGGATACGTTAGTGAGAATGATGATCCACCAAAACCTAAAGTCATAGTCACATCACCACCAGAAGAAGATTTGATTCACATAGGTAGTATTTTTGCATACACAATGTTTCTTGTTTTTTCCCTCCTTTTGACAATTTCACTAAAACTTTATTGTGTTTTGATACATTATAGAACAAGTATTTTGCTTATAAAAGTTTAAATTTTAGAAATTTTATGACATTACATAAAGAAAAAGTGCAGTACAAGTTTTATTAATTAGATATAATAAACAGTAGTTAATAGTAAATAGATTTTTGAAAACGTAGTTTATATGATTCATTATTAATAGTGAATATTATAGTTGTGCTAAATTCAATAGTTGTGACAAAAATAGTTATTTAATGTATGTAAATAAATTATAACACATGATACTTAATATACATTACATGATACATGATATGTAGTTATTGTAAATGATACAATAACCTTAACAAAGGTATCAAATTTTAATGTACATGATACATTAGCATGTACGTTACCCAAAAATTTATTTGTAATTATAAGTGCATAAAAAATTTATTTAACAAAATTAATATTGATACAAAAAAAATTATTTTCAGCACAAATCATAACAAAGTATTTATAAATATAAGTGCAAATTAAAATTTATTTAACACAAATTATAATAAAGTATTTTTTTAACACCAATACTGTTTAATAACAAATATAAACAATACTTAAAATGATAATTATTTACATGAAAAAATAATTTTAAGAAAACATTAATGTCTTAGAAACATTAAGATAATTTCACTTTTTTGGGGAGAAGAAAGTACAAGTTTTTCTGTTGTGTCCTTCTTGTCCATGTTGTCCACAAGAATTTGTGTTCACTGTAATCTTTTAATCTTCTTCTTTTTTCTTATTTTACTTGGTCAACCAGATAATCGTCTGTATCTAGGTGGATACACTGTTTCAGCTACCATATCCTCAAGAGCTGACCAATCTTCATTATCTTACATCGGTACCATCTGAATCTCATATGTTTTTGCTAATGCATCTGGTTTGTAGTATCAGAGCAATATGAATGCATATCTTTGACATTATTTTCTTTTAAAAAAATGATTGCATGTGTACAAGGTATCTCATCTACTTGAAATCTTTCACAAGAACATACTTTTCGCTAAATAAAAACAATGTATCTTTTTCCAACTTTATAAATCGAGAAAATAAATTCAGACGATGAAACAACCTGTGTACATTAAAAAAGTCAAATATACAATTATTTCAAAGAAATCATGTTCAAACTGCAGAATGATACAATGAATTAGATACATATAATATAAAATAATATCATGATACATGCCTCCATCTTTGAACTTTAGACGTGTTTATAATCAATGCCTCCTTAAATCTTCTCTCTAATGTGTCCTTTGCAATGACAAGACCAAATAGAATTCTAAATTCTTTTGAGAATTCTAATATAGACAATTGTAATGCTTCAACAAGACAAACATTGATACAGTCCGCAATGTTCGAAGTTATCATTCTACCCCTATTTACTGTTGACGCTCGACCACTTCCCATACCCTGCATCCTCAAGGTACTCCTTAACCCTGAACAACTTTATCAACCTTAGCCATCAATTTATCAAAATTCTCCTTTCTGCTCTTTTTAAAGTTGCCACAACATTCTTTCAAAGATGTCATATGCATGCATAATGAGATATATTTAGGAACAAAATTCTTATATTCTTCATAATACTCTCTTTCCTATCTGATATAACACATATATCTTTTCGCTCGCCAAATACATTTTTGATTTATTCAAAAAAATATGTCCACGAATGATCATTTTCTGTGTCAACAACACCATATGCCAATGAAAATATACAACCTGATTACAGACACAAATTATATTATATGATACATAACATTTACAAATGTATCACAACTACAAAAAATACATACATGTCCCATCAAGTGTGTTTGCTGATACAAATGTCTCTTTGTTAGCTCAGCTCAGATATGCACCATCGACAACAACTATTGGTCTGCAATAATCGAACTCCCTAATCAATGGTCTTAAGGCTATGAACAGATACATAAACTCATCTTCCTCAGTCTTCTGCATTCTTATATAAGAATTTGGATACACGATATTTAACATGTATATGCATCTTGGCATCTATCTATATCCTGGAGATGATTTTTTCCTTATCATTTCTAGTGTGTGTTCTTTAGCACGCCATGTTTGCTGGAAAGATATTTGAACTCCATATAACTCTCTTGTATCATCAATTATATCTTTCGAAGTATGAGTCCATTTATGGTTGGCCAATTTGGGAGCAGTCACAACACTTACAAACCCAACTGTTGCTTGGACTTTGGTAAGTATCTTATCCCTCATTGGACACGTATGTTCACTATTGAAGCTTCTAACTATGAAAACATCATTTTTTTCCTACAAAAAACCTTCATTGTCCAGTTACATATGTCAGAAGAAGCATATCAACACATAATTGTACAATTTTTTTCATCATATTAATATATATAGCAGTTACATCTTATAATATATACAAAATTAATATTTAAAGTAATCAAAGAATGATGTACATGAAGGTATCAACAGTTTTCAAAGACCAACATAATAATTTAGTGTGTTTTTTGTATCATGTTCAAAGAAAATTATTTATACACGATCACAATATTTTGTAATGTATTAGTTTTATGTTTGTTGGAATTACTAAAGCATTTACTATTTCAGGAGTACTATATTAAAGTATCAATGGAGTTAACTTAATTTATCAATAATATTAATGAACTAATGAATCGTCTATTAAAATAAATTTAACTCAATGTATCAACGAACTAACGAACTAATACTGCATGACTATTGCTGTAAAATTCAGAAATGTTTCAACAACTATTATTTCAACTTTACAATCATATTCACTTAATGTATCAACAAATACTCTATATATCAAAAATCATATTCAAAATCTACGCAAAAAAACATAATTATAGGCTTTTTAATTCCTATGCCCACATTATCGAATAATAGAATTGCTTTGTAATTTGTAACTTTCAATTCTAGAATATCATACGAATCAGAAATTCTTGATTCAACCATCGCTGGAGCTTGTTTATCCTGTATTGTGCCTTCTATACACGTAATTTCTCCATATGTACCATCAAAATTATGTAAATTACCTCCAATCTTTTCACTTGTGTCAATGCATAATGGATATATTGCAAATTCTGGCTCATTGTTTTTCACTTCTAAATATAGTTTAACACCCATGTCTTTCTTAACTTTCATTTGAGACGAGTTACCTTCTAAGATGTAATGAATTTCAATGTTTTTTCTTAATACATTGATATCCAGTTTGGCTGCTATTGCTGCTTTGAGATTCAAAAACTAAATTGATTGTCCAACAATAATTTCATCGCTTTTGTAACTTTCATATTGACACTTCGTTGACCTAGATTTCTGAATGCCATTCATCATGTAGCAGAAAAAAAACAGAAATTTTATTCATATTTCTCGTTGTTTCAATAGATGTTCATAAACTTTTCTTCAATGCAAATGATACAATTTCAAAATTTTAAATTTGTAACATGTGAATCAATTACCTATAAAGATATGAAGTCTTTAGGATCAAATAGTCGTAACTTAAGCTAATTGACATAACAGAATTAATTATTACATTTCCTCCCTTTTTTTATCTCAACATTTATTTATTCATCGTTATCCAATAATTATGTATCAGATGATAGTCATGTATCAAACACCATCCTTTTTAAAAGATTTTCTATAAAATGTAAATTAGATGGGATAGGTTGTAATTCTTATCTTACACTATGGGATTCCTTTAATTTTTACATTATTATTTAATTATGCATTTATAAATTAGATATTAAAAGAAGAAAATAAAAGAAGAGAGGAGTGAGTGGAAGAGAATTGGTGGATAACATGCAAAAAGTAAAAAAAAAAATAATAAATAAATGGATCCGCTATCCAATTGTCTAAAGAAAAAGGCAAATTGGTCCAATAAACTTTTATATTTGTATTAGATTGTAATGTGAACCATTTTACTTATGACTTTGTCAACTGAACACTTAAACTTAATGAAACATAATATATTTAACCCTTTTTTTCATTTGAAGATGATGCATGTATTACAACCAAATACACCTAGAATCCACATCATTTTTTTAAATGATAAGTCAGAAATTAAATATTAAAAAATAAATAACTTTTTTTTTAAAAAAAGCTAATTTTCCTCTCTAGTATGTTGCACCTCCTTTCCCATCTCTTTCAATAAACCCTAGCCGCCCGCAAAATTCAAACACACGTCCCACTTACATCCTTTTCCATATGCCTTAAGCACAAAACATACACCTGTTGCCATAACTATAACTTGAAAATTGGGTTTTCTCATTTGTCAAGTTTCAAAAAAATATGAAATTTCTCTTATTTAACCATTGCTTGCAAAACTACACATGTATTTTATTTTTTCAGATCTCTTCGAAATTCAAGAATTCTTAGAAAATCGTTGAGAATATATAAATCTCCAGGAAAGATTTTAATTTGAACTTTCAAATTAAAAGCTTAAATTACGTGATCGATTTTAAATTTGAAGACAAATAAATCAGCCCAAAAATCATTGAAACAAAAAAGTTATTCTTCTTTTCAATTTGTATGTTTGTTGTGGGATGTTTGAAGGATGGGTATTTCTTTTAGAAATGAAGTGAAATTACAAAAAGAATTAATGGTAGAAAAAAACGGACAGTTATGACCTAATTTTCTCTCTACAGAAAAAGAGAAGAAGGGGATATTTTTGTTTTTCCTGTGTGTGCGTGCATGCCTGAGTCGTGCATCTGTGCGTGCGTGTGTGTATTTTAATGAAAAAACAATAATTTTACGCTCTTAACTTGTGTGTGCCTCACACCGTTTTCCAACTAATCAATTCTACTGCCACATAAATTTAGTCAATGATCAGAGGTTTTTAATATATAGTGTTTCATTGAATTTAAGGGTTTACTTGACAAATTCATAAGTAGAAGGGTTCACTTTACAATTCGATACGAGTATAAGGGCCTATCAAACTATTCTGCCATAGAAGAATGAAGCCTCACACAACTATTGTTGGTTGAGTCTCTACCATTGTAAAAATTTTCGTAACAGCCCAAGAAAATAAGAAACTACTAACAAATTAAATATAAACAGGTCATACTTTGAACCAATCTTAAATAAGACTTAATATATAAAATATAATTTACGCATATTATTTGGTATGATACTGGTTCGATATATTTTAGTTGATTTTAGAAAATAAAGAGTCTATCTAATAATTCATTTTTTAGTTATAAATTTATATAATAGCCATCGTCTAAAAATCAATTCAATTTGATATGATTTAATTGGTAGTCTATTTTTTAGAAATTATGATAACCCTAATTTGTGCTAAGTGGTTCAGCCTATATAAACTCTTTGAAAATACGAAAAATGATTTTCCTGATAAAAACAAGGAAAATAAGTTGCACTAGCAAGTGATATTTCAGATTGATTATGTACTCCCCAACATCCTACATACCGCATCTTCACCTCCATCCCTCGTACCCTTTATCCCTATCTTCCCACACCCCTACCTCCCAACCGCACCTTCCATAGTATTTGTCTAAATATTTTTGACTTACCTACTAAATGCACAAAAATAAATAAGAAATCCACTTATTTTCTTATAAAAACATTATCCATCTAACACACTATTTATATTGTGTAATTTTAATTTCCAATAAAAGATGTCTTTTGTTGGACATTTGAACTATTAGCTAGCTTAAGCTTATGTGATGGCTACATAGTGTTTGGAAAGCCTAGTAAACTTATTTGGATTAATTCTCTATTAAAACATCTATCAGCTTTATTTTGAGTCTATTAGTTACAGGTTTGGCTCCTATTAAATAGGATTTTAATGATTCTGATGGCCTAAGTAGCTAGTAACCTTAGTTGGATAATCTATATAACTACTTTTTCATGAACTTCCTAAAGAGTCTATCTACAATAGGTTTGGCTCCTTTTCTACGAGAAAATGCTCTATGGCGGTTTATTTATGGAAATTCTTTTGAAAAATTTTGGTTTATTTTTGGAAGTTCGTAAGAAAATTACTATCAAGTCATTTTGTGACATTTGTTCTAAATCCACAATAAAAATCTTTTATAACAATTTTATTATGAAGATCAGTAAATCTCCATTGTTCAATATAATATGTGCTGACTTCCACAAATTTGTTAATTTTAAAAATTAGATATTATTATATTATATAATATGATATATAACAACTAATGTTGAAAGTTAACTCATTGTTACAGTAATCTTTAAATATACATTTTATTAGGGTGTACAAATTAAATTGAAAATTGAATATCGCAAATAAAGAAAAAAATTCTGATTACTGGTTTGGTTTGACTTGGTTTGGTTTTGGAAGATAAACTCGACTATATTTGGGTTGGGTTGATTTCAACTAGACAAAATTAATCCGAGACCAAACCAATCCAACATTATATAAATAATTTTAAAATTTTATTTCATACGTAAAAATACTTACTTTGATATAATTTTTAAATATATCTTATACTTTTTCATAGTTTTTGTCTTTTAATATACTTATTTCATGTTTGGAAGTTAGAATTCTGGATGATTTAATAAAGATTATATCCATATATGTTGGTAATTACAATAAAGTTTAAATAAAAATCAAAGTAATACAAATGCAAAAAAAAAAAAAATCAGTTCAACACTAAGAATGACAATAATATAGAATATTTGTTTTTTTACTTTTACATAGATTTAGATAACTAAAATACATGATTTAATTTTATTTTCTTTTAATATTTAGTCATGTAACTAATACTTACTACACTTATTTTAGCATGATTTAGTACTTTAAATCTTGATCAATTTCATTATGACTTATTAATTTGCAATATTTGCTTTACGCGATTTTATTATTTTTTTTGTTGGATATTTTAGTATCATTAACCATATCATATTGTGTGTTATTTTCTTGAGAAATAACTTAGATAGTTGTATTTTGATAGGAGTAAAGAAACATTTGAAGTACAAGTAAATTATATATTTGTATGAATACTTTACAGAAAAATTCGAAAATCTGAAAAAATTCCAAAGTTGAAAACCCCGAGTTTTATTAGTTTTGTTTGGATTGTAAATTCAAAAATTTGATAAATAATTTGATTTGATATTTGAAAAATTGAACCAATCATGTTGACCCCTACTTTTTACTTTGTCTAATACCCAAATTCATTTCAATGTTTTATTTTCCTAGATATTTTTTGGTATTCGACATTTGTGTTATTTAGTGCTTTTGTTTGTTCCATACCACAAAACATTAAATTTCATAACAATTCAAGACTCAAGCTAAGAATTTTTTTATTTAATTAATTGATGTCTTTAGCTGAAATATATCATATTTATATATATGAACTTTTCAAAAAAAAAAAATAGAAATTAAGATACCAAATCAGTAATTTTTTTTTTTTGGATGATCCAAGTCAATAGTCATATTCTCATTATATTTGTTATTGTGTACATTTAAACTTTATTTAAGCTCTTGTAATAGTTGATTTTTAAGGTCAAAAACATTTTAACTAATAGCTACTATTAAACTGTCAAAAATGAAAAAGAAAAGTCAATAAAGGAAAATTGAGTCGTGAGAAGTTTGAAAAAACTTTCCCTACTCTTGATTTTGTGCATGTGGGAGAACGCGTTATAAATTCAGCTAGTCACTCCAAATTGTGTAATTAAAAGTTATCTTTAATTTGTTGGACATTTGGACTATTAGCTAGCTTAAGCTTATAATGTGATGGTACCAATATGACTTTGTGGTGATAATGACTTTGTGGTGCAATAGTGAGATTGCTCCAGTTACATCTTTAAGTTTTAAATATGAAAAAATTCTTTTTAGAAGTGTCATCATGAACGCTCATTAATGAGTGATTTAAATTTAATCAAAATTCTAATAAGAATTTCAATAGTCCGGTGTAAATCAATAAAAAAAAAAGCAGCTTATGTGATGGCTACATAAAAGAGTTATGAGATTTGGAATGTCTAGTAAACTAGTTGGATGCTCTATTTGTTAAGTTTATAAGGAGTCTATCTATCTATTATTATATACATAAGTTAGGCTCCTAATTGAGCAAATAGTTATATATATATATATATATATATATATATATATATATATAAATTAGGTCTGGCTCCTATACTATTGGATAATGCTTAAATCATGACGATTTATTTGTGAAAATTTTAAGACTCATACAAATTTTCACTAAATTTTTTTTAGTATCAACGTTGTGTTCATATATATATATATATATATATATCTCTTTCTCTCTCTATATATATACACACATATGTATGTGTGTGTATATATATATATATATATGCATATATATATATATATATATATATATATACATACATACATATGTGTATATATCTATATATATATATATACATACATATGTGTATATATCTATCTATCTATCTATCTATCTATCTATCTATATATATATATATATATATATATATAGCTTCATAGTAATATTGCCAATATATATATATATATATATATATATATATATATATATATATATATATATATATATATATATATATATATATATGGGCAATATTACTATGAAGCTTAGATAATTATCACAGTCCACTATAATTTGTAGCGACTGATGACCACAAATTTGTTAAATTTGATACATTTAAAAAATTAGATATTATATATAAATATCATGAGATATAACAATTAATGTTGAAACTTAACTCATAACACACAAAATACACATCATCTCCATTTTAGTAGCATTGTAACTTTTGATACTCTACTTTTATTCACCAGTGAAATTGTTCACGTTTTGTATAATTATAAGAAATATTTATTAAACAATGATATATAATATTTATATTAATTATTATTAGATATTATAGACAATAAATATTGATGTTCTCTTCATCTGCAAGAAGATGCACTTTTTCATCCTTTTTAAACTAAATGGTTTTTTTATATATCTTTTAAGTGTAAATTGCTCATATGCGTATAATAGAATAAAATAACAGATTATATGTTGAAATAATAATATATTATATTACATATTATTTTATAATCCTCTATACAAATTCTAATTTCGTAAAAAACGTTTTGAAGTGTTTTGTTTTGTCTTTATTATTAAATTTTTTATCATAGTTTTTAAAATATTTATTAAAATTATGGGAAAAAAAACATCAAAAAGTTATAACACTATCTAAGAGTAGAAGTTACAAGTAAAATGAAAAGATATGAGTTATGAATTTTATTAGACACTAATAGCATTAATAAATTATTTATTAAATTTATTTGTAAAAAATAAGAGATAGAAATACACTAATGTATTTAAAAAATATTAAAACTTACCCTTTCATTTTTAAAAAAAGTTAAACATAAATCTCAAAAGACCTAAATTTGGGAAAGGGTTAATGATTTTGCGCGAACAAATTCGAAGAGTAAATGAATAAATAAAAAGTTGTGGCAGTGACCTTGTTTGTTGATGCTATTATAGTAAGAAAATGAAGGTTAATTTGTGTAAGAATAAAAGATGTGTTATAATTCGTAAATAAAGTTATATAGTATATTATTTATATAAATTATCCATATCTAATTGTAGTAAGTCTACATTTTTATTTTGACTCATATTAGTAATTTATGACTTTAGTGGAACTTTGCTAACTACTAATCAAAATTTATAATTTATAATTCATAGTAAGTTCCTAAAAAGAAATAAATTCCAAACATTAAAATATGTTACCATTAATGTTTCTTATCAAACTTAAAAAAATTAATTTGCAATTATTGCATTTCTTTACACATTATGCATATAATTTTGTAGAAGGTTAATCATTCTAATAAATGTATTAAAATTTTCATGGGACAGAAGAGTAATACGTATGTCCAGAAACTAGTATACAGATGTATAACACATATATCTAGAAACTAGTATATGTATGCATAGAAGCTAGTATGTGCGTGAAACACATATTTAAAAACTTGTGTATGTGTGTGTATTTTCAGTCTAATGTGAAAATTGCACTTAATACACCTCATCAACTAACAAATTGAGTGACAATAACTCGAATCACAGAGCAAATAATCAATATTTTGGCATGCTTTTTGATGTGCAACTATTTTAGATTTTAAGGATCTAAAATTATATAATGTTCAAGTTATAATAATACATTCATTTGTATCACTTTAATCTGACATGAATTAGGACTTGTGAAACTTAGCTTGTTGAGATGGATTTCTTTAATGAAATTTGATTTACATTAGATGTGTTATTTATATAAATTATATTCATACTGTTTTGAAGGCCCGATGTAACGACCTGTTTAGTCGTTTGAGCAGCAGATTTTATTTCTGGAAAAACAGGCTGAGGCGACGAACCCAACAACGGACCGTCATGGGCACGACGGACCGTCGCAGGGTCTCGTTTCAAAACACTTAGAAAATCTGAAATTGGGTACTGAAAATCGACTCTCTGAACTTCGTGACGGAATGGCAGGACGGACCGTCACAGGCGTGACGGATCGTCATAGATTGTTTAGTGGAAATTGACTCTCTGACCCTTGCGACGACCTGCAGGACGGACCGTCGCAGGCACGACGGCCCGTCACAGGTTGCGCAATCCCAGTCTGGGTCGGATTTCTTGATACGTTTTAAGGGACGTTTTTGACTATTCTTGCCTTAATTATAAAGTTAGAGGGTTAAGGATTATAAGTCTAATTACTTGGGGTTAAAAGAGTTAACCTTAAGTTAATTAGTGGAGTATTATTGCCATCTTTTATTCTTAATTATATACTAATTAGGGTAAAAGAAAGAGGGTTTGAATAAAGAAAATAGAAAGACCAAGAGAAAGTTGAGAGAGAGAGAGAGAATCGAACGAGAAGGGAGAAACAAGCTTTGGGAAAATTCTTGCTTGATTCAATTCTTCGGTGGAGGTAGGTTATGGTTTCATGCTTTCATAAGTAAACTCTTAATAGTGAATGATATGTATTGGTAGTATTGTAAACCCTACTATATGCTTAATGGTATGTTTGCATGAATATGATTATGTGATTGTGATAAGATAAGCATGATGAAAATATTGAATCCCAAATCTTGAAAAGAAACTTTAATTGTACATTATTAATGATGAGGCCTTGGTATAGAAGAAGGCTTGATGAATTAAAGAAATGGGATTGATGATGCCTTGGTATAGAGAAGGCTTGATGATTTACAGAATGGTATTAGTGGATCGGAGTGTCACGTTCCGACACATAGTATTAGTGGATCGGAGTGTCACGTTTCGACACATAGTATTAGTGGATCGGAGTGTCACGTTTCGACACGTAGAGTTAGGGGATCGGAGTGTCACGTACCGACACATATAGGGGATCAGAGTGTCACGTACCGACACATATAGGGGATCGGAGTGTCACGTACCGACACATATAGGGGATCAGGTGTCACGAACCGACACGTAGAATTAGGGGATCGGAGTGTCACGTACCGACACATAGTAGTAGGGGATCAGAGTGTCACGTACCGACACAAGAGGAAGAAAGATAATGAATCTTGAAAGATGATAATATACTCAACTTAATAAACTTAATTCCCAAATGAGTATGGTATTGAGGCTTGAGCCTTCATGGATGAACTTGATGGTGCTTATTGATGATTATAGTACTTGTTGTTGCTACATGTTGAGTTTTATAGTTGATTTATGATATTATTTGATATATACTGTTCCCTATTTTGAGTTGGCCGATGATATCTACTCAGTACCCGTGTTTTGTACTGACCCCTACTTTTATGTTTTCTTCTTGTTTATTTGTGGAGTGCAGCAAACGTGCCATCGTCTTCAACTCAACAGTAATTCAAGCCAGTCTTACTACATCGGAAATTCAGGGTGAGCTAATGCTTCTAGCTTGGACTGGATCTTCTTCTTCAAGTCTTGATGCCTTGAACCTCCGGCATGGACTAGCTTCTTATGTATTTTTAGCTTTTAGAATACTCTTAGTTTAGTCATTTGATCGTAGATGTTCTTGTGATGATGACTTCCAGGTTTTGGGAATAATAGATGTTGAATATTGATAGTTATTGAATTGGTTCTTATTAATGAGTTTAAGTCTTCCGCATTACTTTCTGTTGTTATTACATTAAAATGTTAAGGTTTAGATTGGTTGGTTCGCTCACATAGGAGGGTAAGTGTGGGTGCCAGTCGCGATCCGATTTGGGTCGTGACAAACTTGGTATCAGAGCATTAGGTTCGTTGGTCTCATCACACAAGAACAGGTCTAGTAGAGTCTTAAGGAACGGTAGGGGGACGCCTTTACTTTTCCTTGAGAGGCTATAAGACTTTAGGAAAATTTCACTCTTTCATTCTTTCTTTCGTGCTACTACTTGAGTCCAATTGGTATCTAGGCGATACGAATTGGTATCTGACCATCTTCACTCTCTTTCGCAGATGGTTAGAACTAGAGCAACGACTACGCCAACACCAACACCAGCACCGGTGGGACAGGATGCGTCTGAGCCAGCCACTGGGGCTGTAGCTCGAGGAAGAGCAGCGGCAAGAAGCCGTGGTAGAGGTCGTGGGAGGACGTCCTCTAGGGGAAGAGGACGAGCACCTAGCCCATCTGATACTAGGGCAGTGACTCCTCCACCGACTGAGGAAGTAATAAGAGAAGGGGAGGATGGGAAAACTGAACAAGTGCAGAATGAGGGATTGCCACCCCAACCTACCCCAGAGATGATCAATCAGGTTCTGGCTTATCTTAGCGGGTTATCTGATCTGGGCCAGACACTCCCAGTGTTTTCTGCACCAGCACCTCAGGCTCCGGAGGTACAACATGCGGCTACTATGGCTCCCCGCATGGATGTTCCATTGGAAATAAGCACATTTCCTCGTCTGACTACAGGGCCTGTAATGACAAATGATCAGCATGAACTTTTCAGTAAGTTCTTGAAATTGAAACCTCCAGTCTTCAAGGGTGCTGAATCGGAGGATGCTTATGATTTTCTGGTTGACTGTCACAAGCTACTACACAAGATGGGTATAGTAGAACGGTTTGGTGTTGAGTTCGTGAGTTATCAGTTTCAAGGGAACGCCAAAATATGGTGGCGATCCCATGTTGAGTGTCAACCGACAGAGGCACCACCTATGACTTGGGCCTCATTCTCTAGCTTGTTTATGGAGAAGTATATCCCCCGGACTTTGAGGGATAAGAAAAGGGATGAGTTCCTGAGCCTAGAGCAAGGTAGGATGTCGGTTAATGCTTATGAGGCTAAGTTCCGTGCACTATCCAGATATGCCACTCAACTCTGTTTCAGTCCTCAAGAGTGGATTCACCGGTTTGTGAAGGGGTTGAGGTCAGAATTGCGGATTTCGGCCTTACAGATAGCGGCAACGGCAAAATCCTTCCAAGAAGTGGTAGACTTTGTGATAGAAGTGGAAGGAGTGAAGTCAGACGACTTCACCACAACATCGACATCAAAAAGGTTTCGAAAGGGAGGTGAGTTTAATGGTTCTTACACTAGAGGACAGGGTTCGGGAAGTTACTCAGTCCAACCAATTTAGTCTTCACTACAGACTGTAGTTGGGGGACCACCTCAGACCGGTCAACACTTCTCCGAGGGGCCTATGCTTGACTCCAGAGAATGTTATGGATGTGGGGAGATTGGACATATTAGGAAAAATTGTCCCAGACAAAGTTATAGACCCCCAATAGCTAGAGGTAGAGGTGGTCATGGTAGAGGCCGTTATTCTGGAGGACGTGGTGGTCGAGGTAATGGTGGTCACCAAAACGGCAGAGGTAATGGGCAAACTGGGGCCACTACATCACAACATGGTAGGGGCAACGGACAGACGAACGATAGGGCCCATTGTTACGCTTTCCCTGGGCGGTCTGAAGCGGAGGCATCTGATGCTGTCATCACAGGTAATCTTTTGGTTTGTGATTGCATCGCTTCTGTATTATTTGATCCCGGATCCACATTTTCTTATGTATCTTCCGCATTTGATAATGGTCTTAATTTACATTGTGAATTGCTTGACATACCTATTCGTGTTTCTACTCCGGTGGGTGAGTCTGTGATAGTTGAAAAGGTGTATAGGTCTTGTCTTGTAACTTTTGTGGGGAGCAATACTTATGTAGACTTGGTTATCTTAGAAATGGTTGATTTTGATGTAATTCTGGGTATGACTTGGCTTTCTCCGCAATTTGCGATCTTGGATTGTAATGCTAAAACGGTGACGTTAGCCAAGCCTGGGACAGATCCGTTAGTGTGGGAGGGCGACTACACTTCCAATCCGATGCGTATCATCTCCTTTCTTCGTGCTAAGAAAATGGTTAGTAAAGGGTGTTTAGCTTTCTTGGCACATCTCAAGGATGACACTACCCAAGTACCCTCGATTGAGTCGGTTTTGGTGGTCCGTGAGTTTTTGGATGTGTTCCCTGTAGATCTTCCTGGTATGCCACCAGATAGGGATATTGACTTCTGTATCGATCTTGAACCGGGTACTCGCCCCATTTCTATACCCCCTTATAGAATGGCTCCTGCGGAGTTAAGAGAGTTAAAAGCCCAACTTCAAGAGTTGTTAAACAAAGGCTTTATTAGACCAAGTGCATCTCCTTGGGGTGCTCCGGTTTTGTTTGTAAAGAAGAAGGATCGGAGTTTTCGAATGTGTATAAACTACAGACAACTAAACAAGGTAACCATAAAGAACAAGTATCCTCTTCCCCGCATTGATGACTTGTTCGATCAGTTACAAGGTGCTTGTGTCTTCTCGAAGATTGACTTGAGATCCGGTTATCATCAGTTGAAAATACGGGCAACGGATGTGCCAAAGACTGCTTTTCGAACGAGGTATGGGCATTACGAATTTGTAGTGATGTCTTTTGGTCTTATGAATGCCCCTGCTGCGTTCATGAGCTTGATGAATGGTATTTTTAAGCCATATTTGGATCTCTTCGTGATCGTATTTATTGATGATATATTGGTATACTCAAAGAGCAAGAAGGAACATGAAGAGCATTTGAGAATGGTATTGGAAATGTTGAGGGAGAAAAAGCTTTATGCAGAGTTCTCTAAGTGTGAATTTTGGCTAGATGCAGTGTCCTTCTTGGGACACGTGGTTTCTAAGGATGGAGTGATGGTGGATCCTTCTAAGATTGAGACAGTGAAGAATTGGGTAAGACCTACTAATGTATCGGAAATAAGGAGCTTTGTTGGGTTAGCAAGCTACTACCGCCGATTTGTCAAGGGATTCTCTTCTATTGCTTCCCAACTGACGAACTTGACTAAGAAAAATGTTCCATTTGTATGGTCGGACGAATGTGAGGAAAGCTTTCAGAAGCTCAAGACTTTGTTGACTACCGCACCTATCCTTACCTTGCCAGTAGAGGGTAAGAACTTCATTGTTTATTGTGATGCATCCTATTCGGGTTTGGGTGCAGTGCTAATGCAAGAGAAGAATGTGATTGCTTATGCTTCAAGACAATTAAAAGTGCATGAACGTAACTATCCAACTCATGATTTGGAATTGGCTGCCGTAGTGTTTGCATTAAAGCAATGGAGACACTATTTATATGGGGTTAAGTGTGAGGTCTACACGGATCATCGTAGCCTTCAGTATGTCTTTACTCAGAAGGATTTGAACTTGAGGCAACGGAGATGGATGGAGCTACTAAAGGACTACGATATCACTATCTTGTATCATCCGGGAAAGGCGAATGTTGTAGCGGATGCTCTAAGTAGAAAGGCGGGAAGCATGGGAAGTCTAGCTCACTTGCAAGCTTCTAGACGCCCACTGGCTAGAGAGGTTCAGACTCTAGCTAATGACTTGATGAGATTAGAAGTAAACAAGAAGGGAGGATTGTTGGCTTCTGTGGAGGCAAGATCTTCCTTTCTTGACAAGATTAAGGGAAGACAGTCTGATGATGAGAAACTGCGCAGAATTCAAGATAAGGTATTGCGAGGAGAGGCTAAGGAAGCACAAATCAATGGGGAAGGTGTTTTGAGGATCAAGGGAAGGGTATGCGTACCCCGCGTCGATGATTTGATCAACGCTATTCTGACAGAGGCTCATAGTTCGAGGTATTCGATACATCCGGGTGCAACCAAGATGTACCGTGACCTAAAGCAACACTTTTGGTGGAGTAGAATGAAGCGTGACATTGTGGATTTTATTGTCAAATGTCCAAACTGTCAACAAGTAAAGTATGAACACCAAAGGCCCGGAGGAACACTTCAGAGAATGCCCATTCCGGAATGGAAGTGGGAAAGAATTGCAATGGATTTTGTGGTTGGTCTTCCGAAGACAATGGGTAAGTATGACTCCATTTGGGTGATTGTTGATAGGTTAACTAAATCTGCTCATTTCATTCTGGTAAAGGTGACTTACAATGCAGAGAAGTTAGCCAAGATCTATATCTCAGAAATTGTTCGATTGCATGGGGTTCCACTATCCATCATATCAGATAGAGGTACGCAGTTTACTTCTAAGTTTTGGAAAACACTGCATGCGGAATTGGGTACTAGGTTTGACCTTAGTACTGCGTTCCATCCTCAGACCGATGGTCAGTCTGAGCGAACGATTCAAGTATTGGAGGATATGCTTCGTGCATGTGTGATAGAGTTTGGTGGCCATTGGGATAGCTTCCTACCCTTAGCGAAGTTTTCATACAATAATAGCTATCACTCAAGTATTGATATGACTCCATTTGAAGCATTGTATGGTAGGAGATGTAGGTCTCCCATTGGTTGGTTTGATGCGTTCGAGGTTAGACCTTGGGGTACTGATCTCTTGAGGGATTCGATAGAGAAAGTGAAGTCTATTCAAGAAAAGCTTCTAGCGGCGCAAAGTAGACAAAAAGAATATGCAGATCGAAAGGTTAGAGACTTAGAGTTCATGGAGGGTGAACAAGTCTTGTTGAAGGTTTCACCAATGAAAGGGGTGATGCGGTTTGGTAAAAGGGGTAAACTAAGTCCAAGGTACATTGGACCATTTGAAGTACTTAAGCGAGTAGGAGAGGTGGCTTATGAGTTAGCCTTGCCTCCAGGGCTATCCGGAGTGCATCCGGTATTCCATGTGTCGATGTTGAAAAGATACCATGGGGATGGAAACTACATTATCCGTTGGGATTCAATTTTGCTTGATGAGAACTTGTCTTATGAGGAGGAGCCTGTTGCTATCTTAGATATAGAAGTTCGCAAGTTGAGGTCAAGAGAGATTGCATCCATCAAGGTGCAATGGAAGAATCGACTGGTTGAAGAAGCCACTTGGGAGAAGCAGGCAGATATGCAAGAAAGATACCCACATCTGTTTAAAGATTCAGGTACTCCTTCTCGCCCTTGTTTTTCTTCTTGTGATCCTTCGGGGACGAACGATGGGTAAATTGGTATCTATTGTAACGACCTGTTTAGTAGTTTGAGCAGCAGATTTTATTTCTGGAAAAACAGGCTGAGGCGACGAACCCAACGACGGACCGTCATGGGCACGACGGACCGTCGCAGGGTCTCATTTCAAAACACTTAGAAAATCTGAAATTGGGTACTGAAAATCGACTCTCTGAACTTCGTGACGGAATGGCAGGACGGACCGTCACAGGCGTGACGGACCGTCATAGATTGTTCAGTGGAAATTGACTCTCTGACCCTTGCGACGACCTGCAGGATGGACCGTCGCAGGCACGACGGCCTGTCACAGGTTGCGCAATCCCAGTCTGGGTCAGATTTCTTGATACGTTTTAAGGGACGTTTTTGACTATTCTTGCCTTAATTATAAAGTTACAAGGTTAAGGATTATAAGTCTAATTACTTAGGGGTTAAAAGAGTTAACCTTAAGTTAATTAGTGGGGTATTATTGCCATCTTTTATTCTTAATTATATACTAATTAGGGTAAAAGAAAGAGGGTTTGAATAAAGAAAATAGAAAGACCAAGAGAAAGAGAGAGAAAGTTTGAGAGAGAGAGAGAGAATCGAACGAGAAGGGAGAAACAAGCTTTGGGAAAATTCTTGCTTGATTCAATTCTTCGGTGGAGGTAGGTTATGGTTTGATGCTTTCATAAGTAAACTCTTAATAGTGAATGATATGTATTGGTAGTATTGTAAACCCTACTATATGCTTAATGGTATGTTTGCATGAATATGATTATGTGATTGTGATAAGATAAGCATGATGAAAATATTGAATCCCAAATCTTGAAAAGAAACTTTAATATACATTATTAATGATGAGGCCTTGGTATAGAAGAAGGCTTGATGAATTAAAGAAATGGGATTGATGATACCTTGGTATAGAGAAGGCTTGATGATTTACAGAATGGTATTAGTGGATCGGAGTGTCACGTTCCGACACATAGTATTAGTGGATCGGAGTGTCACGTTCTGACACATAGTATTAGTGGATCAGAGTGTCACATTCTGACACATAGAATTAGGGGATCGGAGTGTCATGTACCGACACATATAGAGGATCGGAGTGTCACATACCGACACATATAGGGGATCAGAGTGTCACGTACCGACACATATAGGGAATCGGGTGTCACGAACCGACACGTAGAATTAGGGGATCAGAGTGTCACGTACCGACACATAGCAGTAGGGGATTAGAGTGTCACGTACCAACACAAGAGGAAGAAAGATAATGAATCTTGAAAGATGATAATATACTCAACTTAATAAACTTAATTCCCAAATGAGTATGGTATTGAGGCTTGAGCCCTCATGGATGAACTTGATGGTACTTATTGATGATTATAGTACTTGTTGTTGCTACATGTTGAGTTTTATAGTTGATTTATGATATTATTTGATATATACTGTTCCCTATTTTGAGTTGGCCGATGATATCTACTCAGTACCCGTGTTTTGTACTGACCCCTACTTTTATGTTTTCTTCTTGTTTATTTGTGGAGTGCAGCAAACGTGCCATCGTCTTCAACTCAACAGTAATTCAAGTCAGTCTTACTACATCGGAAATTCAGGGTGAGCTAATGCTTCTAGCTTGGACTGGATCTTCTTCTTCAAGTCTTGATGCCTTGAACTTCCGGCATGGACTAGCTTCTTATGTATTTTTAGCTTTTAGAATACTCTTAGTTTAGTCATTTGATCGTAGATGTTCTTGTGATGATGACTTCCAGGTTTTGGGAATAATAGATGTTGAATATTGATAGTTATTGAATTGGTTCTTATTAATGAGTTTAAGTCTTCCGCATTACTTTCTGTTGTTATTACATTGAAATGTTAAGGTTTAGATTGGTTGGTTCGCTCACATAGGAGGGTAAGTGTGGGTGCCAGTCGCGATCCGATTTGGGTCGTGACACCCGATGAAATCAAATTCAATATTTTCTTATTAAAGAAATAATACTTTTTGTGATAGTAGTGAGCCTCTAATCTACAAATCAAATTATTGAATATTGATCATTTTAAATCCACATATATTTAGTTTTCAGTTTTAAGTTGTTATATATTGATATGAAGATCTCCACGAATTTATAAGTTATTTATTAATGATTGTTGTGGAGGTTTATTAAAATCATCACAAGTATGCTCATAACCAACATAAATATAGATTATTTTTTTTAAAATTATCGCAATTCAATCTATGGGAGCCATAATCCCCACAAATTGATAAAATAATTCCCATAAATTGAACATGATGAGAATATGAAGTGTTAAGTCAGTTAGTTAATTCAGCTATGTACAGTTTTCATTAGTTTGTTTTGTGCAGTAAAAATTAGTTAGCATTAAGTTGTTAGAAGTAAAGTTGTTAGTAAGTTTACATTCTGTTAGTAGCATTATATATATAGGTTCATATTGTAACTTTTCTTCTTCAATTCACATTCAATACAACAACAATTTTCTCTCTCAATTCAGTTATTCTCTAGTTGAGTTCATTATCATTAACAGAGGAATAAAGTTCATCAATGGTATTGATTTCATCATGGTATCAGAGCACTGGTTGATTGATTGTAGTTCTTCTTGTTTTTGAAATTGTTTCTTAAGCTTCTCCTTTGCATTTTTTGCAGAAACTCTTCTGTGCTGATTTAGATTGATTTCTATTAGCTAATTGAGAGATTGCGTTGTGAATTCTATGTTTCTGCCATTTTTTCTCTCTGATTGAGGAACCGTATTGAAATTCTCTACTTCTATCGATATTTTTTTTTCGATTTCGTGTTTGGAAATTAGCAAATTTCTCTGGTTGTTTTTGTGTTGGATTTTCTCACAAATACTCGAACACAATGACTGATACTCAAACTGATTCCGCTCTAGTTCAACTACATTTTGATTGGATTTTGCTAGTCCTTTTTACCTGCATCCCTCAGAGAATGCAGAATCATCTTTGTTACCAGGAGTTTTTGAAGGTATTGGTTATAGATCTTGGCGAAGGGCAGTTTTCAAAGCACTGTCAGTTAAGAGCAAAACAGGTTTCATTAATGGAGCAATTATGAAACATGTTCCTACTGATCCTAATTTCATGCAATGGGAAAGATGTGACGACATGGTCACATCTTGAATCTTAAATTCCTTGTCTCAAGAATTGCGTGATAGCTTGCAATACGTGAATAATGCCAATGAGTTATAGGCAGAGTTAGAGGAAAGATACGATCAGACCAATGGGTGCAAATTGTATCAATTGCAGAAGGAGATAATGAACTTGTTCAAGGCACTTTAGACATCACTAAGTATTACACAACAATGAAAAAATTGTGGGAGGAGATGAGCACCATCGATGTCAATTCTCAGTGCACCTGTTTATGTTCTTGTATGGATAAAGCAAAATTGCACAACGCTGAACAAGATAGAAGACTAATATACTTTCAAATGGGGTTGAATGAAATGTATACTACTGCTAGAGGCAACATTCTCATGATGAGCACTCTTCTTAGCATGGCTCAAGCTTTTGCAATTTTATGCCAAGAAGATAAACAAAGAGAGGTAAAGCCTCATAATCATACAACTTTAGATTCTACTTCTCTCAATGCCTATGGACAGAACAACAATAATACATGTTACAAGGGATTCAAAACATATTATAGTTCATCTAAAGGAGCTTGAACTAGTTCTGATAATACAAGAAATAACAATGTGTTTATAGGCAATTTGAGTACCAACAGGTCTTCTTTAGTCTGCGACTACTGCAAGAAATCAGGACACACGAGATATAGATGTTACAAACTTCATGGATAACCATCAAACCCAAAGTTTCAAAAAGGAAAAGGAACAAGTTCTGCAGCAAATATGTGTGCCTCTGATATGAATACACAGCAAGCTGAGGAAGAGTCTGAAATGGGGAAGCAGATGCAATTGAACCTATCCAAAGATCAATATGAACAACTATTTAACATCCTGGGAACTATACAAGCTGGAAATGGAGGTTTAATTTCAGATAATTCAAACAACATGCTGAGTGGAGCTGTGAACTTGGCACGTATACTTGCTTGTTATTCCTCTATCACTGATATAGATGATCTTTCTTGTAGTGCTAAACTGACTGCTAGCTCTTGGATCATAGATTCAGGAGCATCACATCATATGACATATGATAAAACCACTCTCACAAACATTAGAACACTTATATATCTTTTCTTAATTTCACTCTCAAATGGTTATAAGGTTAAAGTGACTCAAATTGGTGATGCTTGTTTAAATCCAGCCTTAACTCTGAGCAAAGTATTATTTGTGCGTAGCTTCATGTTTAATCTCATTTCTATTCATTGTTCAGCATTGCAACTCAATGGAGTAATCAATTTTGATAAGTTTTCTTATTTGTTGCAGGGCCCTTCTCTGAAGAGCCCTCTAGAACTTGGTAAACCCAAGAATGGTATGTACTTCTTGTGTCAAAAATGCCACTGTTGCTGCAAATCTACAGGGAAAAAGTCACCTCATTCTAATTGTCATCTTGTCTCTTAAATTTACAATGCATCTTCTATAAAACAATCTCTCATTTCTACTACAAATAAAGCAGATTGTAATGTTGTTCCTTCTTCTTGTTCTACTAATAAATGTTTTTCATTTGCTAATGTCTCTAGTCACACTCATAATGATGAACTTCTGTGGCATGCTAGATTAGGCCATGTACCTTTTGTAAAGATGAGGAATATATCAGCCATACTTGTGAATTTTTCTCCTAAACAACTTTTTACATGCAATATATGTCCTCTGGCTACGCAAACTAGGATGCCTTTTCCAGAAAGCACCTCTATCACTACCACAATTTTTGAATTTCTACATGTAGATCTATGGGGACCATATCACATTCCTACTCATGATGGTTACCAACATTTTCTTACTATGGTGGATGACTACAATAGGTCCACATGGACACACTTACTAAGGTGCAAAAGTAATTTTTTCAAACTATCAAAGGTTTCATATCTCTCATAGAAAACCAATTTCAAACTAAGTTGAAAGCCAGAAGATCAGACAATGATTTAGAATTCACCTCATATGAAGCTATATGTTTCTTTCAAACCAAAGGTATCATACACCAAAGTACTTGTCCATATACACCTCAACAAAATGGAGTGGTAGAAAGGAAACATAAATACCTATTTGAAACAGCAATAACACTCTATTTCAATCAAAATTGCCTATGAGATACTGGGGAGAATGTGTATTGACTGCCACCTACATAATAAACAAATTCGCCTACTAAATTCCTTCAAAACAAATCTCCATATGAGATATTGTACCATAAACAACCTACATATTCTCATCTTAAGAGTTTTAGTTGTCTTTGTTTTCCAACTGTCTTAAAAACTCACAAGGATAAAGTTGAACCAAGAACCACACGTCATGTTTTGTTGGCTACAATACAAAAGGCTACAAAGTTTTGAATCTAGCTACCAAGAAAGTTCACATATCTAGAGATGTTATTTTCCATGAAAAGATTTTTCCTTTTGTTCTTGCTCCTGATGGCTCTAGTTTCAATTCTGTTTTACAAATGCTCATTTATCCTGTTAACATGCCTTGTATGCTTGGTTAAATAAACATTTTTGTTAGTGATGAAAGGCTGGACAATCTTACACCACATGAAGTCACTGACAATCAAGTAACCAATATTACACCATCTGTTGATATACATGATCTTGCAACATAGAGTACTTTACTTGATACAAATACTTCTGTGATCAATGATACTTTATCAATACCTACACCACAAGAACCTAGAAGAATTTCCAGGACAATAAACACTCGTAGTTACCTAAAGGATTACAACTATATCCTACATAAGTTACACTCCCTCAATACTTTTATGTCTCCTAATAACCATGTATGTTTCAATAGTCTTTGTTCTGATAGCCAGCAACTACTCACAACCATTTCACATAAATGTGAACCTAATTCTTTTGAAGAGGCAATAATGCGCCATGCTTGGCAGCAAGCCATGACACATGAGTTTGAAGCTTTGTATGCTAATGATATTTGGGATATGGTTGTAAATGGGTGTACAAAATAAATCATAAGGCTGATGGAAGTGTAGAGAAGTTCAAGGCTAGGCTGGTAGTGAAAGGTTATACACATCAAGCTGGAGTAGATTACACTGAAAGGTTTTCACCTGTGGTGAAAATGACTACTGTTATAACACTGCTTTCATTAACAGTTAAGAAAGGTTGGAATTTGTATTAACTGGATGTCAATAATGCATTTTTACATGGTGATTTACACGAGGAAGTTTACATGCAAGGTCGTACAAAAGGTTGTGATAACATGGTGTGCAGATCAAAGAAATCCTTGTTATAACCTAAAACAGGCAAGTAGGCAATGGTATGAGGAGCTGGCAAATAGTTTGTGTTCAAGAGGGTATCAATATTCAGATAGTGACCATTCATTGTTTTATAAAAATAATGGGTTCTCTTTGATATATTTTGCTATATATGTGGATGATATAATCATGACTGGTACTGATATTGCTGAAATTTAATTCTTTGAAGTGCTTCCTACATAACCAGTTCAGGATAAAAGATTTGGGTAAATCACACTATTTTTTAGGCCTAGAAATCTTGTACAAACATTATGGTGTTCTTATTTCTCAAAGGAAATTCACTTCTGATCTCTTGAAGAATTTTTATGTGTTGAGTTACAAAACTACTTCATCACCACTTGACTGCACTTAGAAGTTAACAGCCACAGATGGTAAACTCTTAACTGATCCCACTCAATATAGGAAGTTGGTTGGCAAGCTTAATTTTTTAACTAATACTAGAATGGACATAGCCTATAGTTTCCAACATCTGAGTAAATTCATGCAATCATCCAGGGTACCACATTTGAAAGCAGCATACCATGTACTCAAATATTTGAAACAAGATCCAACCATGGTATTTTTGTTTTAAATAAGCCTGATCTCACTGTCAGTGCCTAGTGTTACTCTGATTGGGCTGCTTGTCCTGAATCAAGAAGGTCTGTTAGTGGCTACCTAGTACTTATGGGAGACAGTCATATCAGTTGGAAATCTAAGAAGCAAGCAATAGTATCCTAATCATCTGCTGAAGCTGAATATAGAGCAGCGAAACAAGTTGTGGGAGAGCTAGTGCGTCTTGAAAGGCTTCTAGGTGAATTGGTTCTGCAATGTTCCTTGCCTATACATTTTCATTGTGACAGTCAAGCAGCAGTTCACATTGCCAAGAATTCAGTTTTTCATGAACGACAAAACATATTGAAATTGACTGCCATTTTGTAAGAACTAAACTTCAGCAAGGTTTAATCACACTCCACCATATATCTACTTATTCACAGTTGGCAGACAATTTCACCAAGGCCTTGACTGGGGTTAAACATACTTCTCTATTACACAAGTTGTCGGTAATTACATCACCTCCAACTTGAGGGGGTGATGAGAATATGAAGTGTAAAGTCAGTTAGTTAATTCTGTTATGTACAATTTTCATTAGTTAGTTTTGTGAAGTAAAAATTAGTTAGCATTAAATTGTTAGAAGTAAGGTTGTTAGTAAGTTTACATTTTGTTAGTAACATTATATATATAGATTCATATTGTAACTTTTCTTCTTCAATTCACATTCAATACAAACACAATTTTTCTCTCTCAGTTCAGTTACTCTCTTGTTGAGTTTATCTTCATTAACAGAGGAATAAAGTTCATCAATGTTGTTGATTTCATCAGAACATCTCCTTGTATTATTTATTTCGACCTATATATGCAATTATAATATGATCCTCTACTGATAAAAATTGATAAGGTCTTTTAAAATATAATGTTCCCTGATTAAGACAAACTAGCTTGTTTTGTCAAATAAAATTAAACATATTCCTATAGCAAGAATAGAAAATAATAATGCTACTAATTAGTAAAACTAATTGTTATTTTATTTTATAATGATAAGGGAATCCATGACTGCTATTATTTGATCACATATAAAGTAAATCATGTTTTAATATAATAGTCTGCAGGTAAATTTTATTAGGTAAATTTAATGCGATCAGCTCGATCGAATAAGAGGTTTATGTTAATTTAGTAGATTTTGAATATTAACAGGAAATCAAGAAGCAAGACATATGGATCAACGCACCCCCACAGAGAAGACAAATCCAATAAATTATGGAGAAATCACGACACAAGAAATTCGAGAGTATGCAACACCACCACATGAGGTAGATTCACTATGGATACTGAATCAATCAGATATCTATACCCAAGAAATATTAAAGGAAAATCGAACTATCAAAGAAAGTTGAATCAACCACTCAAGATTGCAATGATACTCAACAATGATCAATTCAGTGATCACGGAAATCAATCTTATAATGGCAAGGAAAACTGCACCAACAAAGGAAGCATATTCAGACACTCGAGAAGGCAATGAAAATAAACAAAAATCACGAAAAATCAGCAGAATCTTGAGCGAAACAACTATTAACTGGCCAAATTTCGATTCAAGGCAGAAATCAATTTGGCATCCCAAATCAAGGATCAAATCCATCTCAATGAAGGAATCAATATAAAACCTTGATTGAAGGAAACTCCCTTAGTTTTCCTAATAGAGCTAAAATACATCTCAATGAAAACGTCACAAGACTGAGAAGATTATAAAATCTCACTTGAACTTATAATTTTAACCTTCTGTCATCTTTCATAATGTTTTGTACACGCGAGTGAACCATTGTAAAAGAAAAAGAGAAGGAAAAACTCTGAGTGTATGTTATACAAGTAGAGGCAGTGTCAACATAGAAACTTTGATTTGCATATCAGATAGGACTTGAAGATTACACCTTTTGTACAACCAAGTCCTCAATAAGCTCAGGAAACCCTTGAAACATAAGGGGACTGAACTAGGCACCTCATTGGTGATTCGAATCAATATAAAAACATCTCGTATGATTTTACTTTTCGTATCTTATCTTGTTTTATACTGTGGAACTAATTTGCAGGTGAGTCGACTACAGCTCAATGGAAGTTGATTGAAAGAATTTTAATTTCACCCTCATCCCCCTCTCAATTAACTCAATCATCAAATTTATGATAAAGTAAAACTATCTTTTTTGACTATAATATTATATTATTTGTGTAATTCAATTATTTTTAGCTATATAACAATTATATTATTTTCAGTCATAACAATTGTATTTGTATAATTCATATAAAATTAGTATGCTCCAAAAAATTCTTTTTCTGTAGAAAGAATCCATGACCCATAAAGAATAGTGTCATATATCTGGAAGGAGCTAATTGTAGAATTTAGGGTAAAAGGTAAACTTTTCCGTAATGGGAAAGGTTCTGCACAAAAAGTAATTTTTTTAGCATATTTAATAAAAATATCTATAAATTTATATTTTCGATTTATAATGAATATATTTCACGAAATGCCTTACAATGAATATGATTAATAGGAATCTAAAATAGAGAAGAAATAAAAGAAAAATATAATTAATTTGTAAGGAAAAACTATTATTACTATTAGTAATTGAAAGTACATTATGGGAGAACGTTCGAATAGAAGCTATTGTATAAAATATGTATATAACTGTATATATCTTACAACTGAATTGGAATATAAATTTAGTCCATAAATATATATGATAGATAATTCTACAAAATATAACCTTTTTGGATAATTCTTAAATTCTTAAAAATTCTCAAATAAATTTTTTTGGCTCAGATACAAGTTTATTTTTCTAGTATTTAGAAATTGGCATGTTTGCCAAAGACATTTGCTAAATAGTGGCAAGTTTGACTTTATCTGATAATAATTTCGGCAAACAATTAAGCTTTGAAAATATTATTTCAATCATACAATTTGTTATTAGTTAATAATTTTAAACAAACGATTTAACTTCCTAAATAGTTATAAAAGTTAATATCTGAATCAAATGCTGTTATTTGATTTGATTTTTAAAAATTCTTAAGATTATCTCAAATTTATATTTTCTGAAAACACTCATTTTAATAATTTTAGATCATTGTACAAAGTTTATACAATGATATTGTACATATTTTATATAATTTTTGTTCGAGTTCTCTCCAAGGTCACTTTCGATTATAATTAGTAATAGTAATTTTCTACACAAATCAATGGTACTTTTCTTTCTTTTCTTCCTTTTTTTTTTAAGAAAAATTATATATATATATATATATATTGTATTTGTTGTCATGACTTTTTATGAGAAAATATTTATTATAAAATGATCTTACAAATTGATAAATATTTTAAATAATTTTCAAAACATCAATTTTTAAATATTATATATATTTTTTTAAAATATTGAAATTTATAATCAAACACATAGCAATACTTTACTAAATAATTTGATCAAAAAAAATTTAAAATTTATAACCAAACCCGATTTTCTTTTATGAGGAGTATCTGTTTTTGGATTTTGATTTGATGCATCAACTTTTACTATTATTGGCTTTTTGTGATTTGGAGGGAACCAAACAATTATAGAGGTCAAGATATTATTTTAATAATCTTTTATTCCTCTTTTGGGTTTGATAGTGATACCCCTTGTTGTTTTTTCTTATTTTGATCATAGAAATAGAATAAACAATGAAATTTGTCCCCTCACTCCCACCCCACCCTGTCTCCATTAAGGTTTCTCTCTCTTCATTTGTTATTCTCATTGATGCCTCTCCGCTCATCTTGGATTCTTCAAATGACTATATTACCCTCTTCATATGACATCATGCATGATGTTTTATGTACCTTTATAAATATTTAGGGGTCCTTTTAATAATGAGATATTTTAATATTAAATTTACAACAACAAAAAAAAAAAGGTTGAAAATCCACCTTTCAACAGCAAGTGGTTTTGAAAAATGAAATTCAAAAAATTGATTTGCTTTTCTTAAAAATATTTTTTTAAAATTGCGATATCAGCTAGAAATTGTCAGGCTAAAATATATAGTGACTACTCTATCCTATGCACTTTAAGACAATGCCTTCAAAAGCTTTAGCTTCTTTGCTTATATCACATTTTCTTTCAACCTATATGTTTAATTTTCCCTCAACTTTCCATTAGTTTTTAATTTCTTTTCAATATACTAATTTCTCACGAGGATTTTTCTTTTCATTTTTTCTCTATATTCAATTTTTTTTTTTGGGCATTTCAACTATATTATAGCTAGATGTCTAATATAGAAGAATATACAGAAACACCCACACACACGCGCGCACACACACATATATATATATAATAATAGTTCAAACATTTATAGCTCGCTAAGATATCAATTTTGTTAGAGTAGTCATGTTTGAAAGTTTCTATCATCTTATGTATGAATTTCCCAGGAGGTACATCAATTTCTAAATCAACTGTAATGGGTTTAATTTGCTAATGACTAGTCATCCATCGCTCATAGGAAAAAGTCACTATCTATGAAATCCTAAAAATAGTATAATAATAAAAAGCTAGTTAACTTAAAAAGGGAAAAAATTATCAAAAACAAAAATTCAAAATTTGTCTTAACAAGCCAATATAATAAACAAACAAACAACAGTACAACTCAATAACGATGAAAAAGAGAAATGAGAGAGAGAGAGAGAGATACTACTAATGACACCTATCAAATACAATACTTGGAGAGTTTTGACACTCATCGAGTAATCCTCATTCAATTACAACATCTCAAGCCACCACCATATTGCAGTTGGAGCATAGCTATACTATACTATATATATGGTAGCGATAGTATTTTGATCAAAAAGTGTAAGAGCAGGCCCATAGTGAGTGTCTGGCTTCTTCGACTTGGTAAAATCCACTCCACACATTCTAAAGTATATATAGGAGTCTCAGGCATTTTTAGGACATGTGGTGTGCAACAATTAATGAGATTATGGTGGATCTGGTGAAGATAGAGCTAGTTCATAGTTTTGTCAGGCGGATCACCAAGTATGTTTGGCGATGCACACCTTTCCATCTTAAGCTCTTTTCTTCGTTTTGCACCTAAGTGTCCATGCTTCGAGCATTTGTTAATGATTTCGAAGGTCGATGGGACCACTTCTTGGCTTTGGTAGATTTTGCGTATAATAATTGTTACCAGTTAGTATCCAGATGGCTCCATTCAAGCATTATCAGGCAGGAGGTTTGGTGGGCTGGTTTGATGCTTTGGAGGTTAGGTCGTAGAGAACCGACTTGTTGTGGAATTCTATGAATCGTGTCTATGTGACATAGGATCGACTCTGCAATGCCCAAAGTAGGTAGAAGAGATATACAAATCAGAGAGTTCGGGCCTTGAAGTTCATGGTTGGTGACCAGTGTTTCTGTGAGTGTCGCCCAATTAGGGTGTGATTAAGTTTTGGAGGAAAGACAACCTTAGCCCTAGATTCTTTCGCCCTTTGAGATTTTGAGTCGGATTAGAGAGTTAGACTAACCTCCATGTCTTTCAGGTGTTCACCCTATTTTTCATGTATCTATATTGAGATGTTTCATGGCCCGAGATTACACCCTCGAATAGTCATCACTCAGAACCATTATTGGTCTCAAGCATATCCTTTCCTAGCTTACTACTATAATGAAGCCTATAACACATATGTGGAAGCTTTTAAAAATGACAATGTAAGAACTTTAGAAACAAACTTAAATACTTCATAGTAAAATAAATATAAAATCCGTATAATACGCATATGTGTTTAAAATAATTAAGATGGTAGCTCAACTGAATCATCTATGAAGCCTCTAACATACTAAAGATTGATTACCGGAACCATAACTCAAGCTACTTAAATACTCTACTAAAAAAATAGATAAAGTACGAATACTTAAGATGAATTTAAGCTCTCCGAATGTAAGGAGGTCTCGCCAAAGATGGATGAAAATAGTCTTAATGATGCATATGCTGTCATGAGTATCTATATCTACGTCATAAGATAATGCAGTGCCGAATGATGTCAGCACATGAAATATTTGATATGTAAAATAGTTGAATGACATTTGTCTAAAACTAAATGTGTTGAACTAAAATGAGTAACTCTGAATATAAATTGAAACAAAATCAACTGAATAATAAAAAATGTATGTGTTTTTAACATAAAAACATGAAAAGTGAATATATGTAATAATAGCAAATACTCACAATAATATAACTTTACTTTTGTTGGGGAGTTTCTTACAATTGACATATATGACATGAACTCATGATGTCAAACATATAACCTAGACGGGAGGGCGGTCTTATACCTTGTCAAAGTGTAGATCCTATCTATCTATGTGGATCAACCTATCTAAGCCTCTCAAGGCTAAATTGAGTTATTTGACAAAATGGTACACTTAAATTCTAAAGTGACACATGTTATAAGATTTAGATTTTAAATCCAGCATAATCTCGGTGTTAAATAATCTTCCAAAAATAATCTATATATGCCATGATATATCATGAAAACTATAACTAAAATCATATTGTGAGTCTTTGCTCGGATATGTAGAACTTAAGTAAAATCATATTGTAAATCTTTGCTCGAATATGTAGAACTTTACTATTGGTGAGACTAAGCCCACAGTTATCTGAAACATGCTTATATCATGGTTTTCATGATAAAAGACTATTCCCTTTTGAAATTTATATTTATCTTAATGAAAAGTTGTCAACTTTCATAATGAATCCTTCAAGTGACTAAACATTATTTGAAACATAATTTTTAAAATAGGTAAAAATAGGGGCAGAGCTACGGTGTATCTTAGGTGTCCAAGTGGACACCCTCATCGAAAAATTACACTATATATATAGTTAAAGTCAAATTCTATATGGATGCATACAATATTTTGACATCTTTAAAATCAAAAGATTCTTGTATTGTAGTGGTAAAAGCTCCCATTAAGCCAGAGGGTGCTCTGGTTCGACTCCTCGCATGCACATATTTTTTTTAAAAAAATATTATTACACCTACTTGAAATAATAATTAATTGAAACATCTGTAAATTTGACATGAATATCCAATAGCTTAGTGGTTAATGGTTCAAATCTGTGTAGGATGTCCAAAGGAGATTTCCATCTCTTACTATGATTTTCTTTGTTACTTTAAATCATCAATTTTTCTTATCGTTTACTATCGAATGTTTGGACATCCTTTATGAAATTTTTAACTACTCTATCTGAAGATATTCGACATGAGACATGGATACATTGGCCATGGAACATGAACATAACTACTATGACCTAAACAATATGACTGATAGCTTTTAAGCTTAGACACACATCTCACTATGCTCGTCCTCTGTACGGACTACTATCTCAAGGAAACTACTTTTGACAAACTCATTCAACAAACCTGAAGTTCTAATTAATGAGTACTTACTATTTTATCCACATGTATATCAACACCTTACTTGTCATTTATGAGGTCATGATGCCACCTACTACACTCCACCAGTAGGTAGGCCTAACCCTTAGACTAAAGCCATAAATAATGGACTACCAAGAGGAAGATAACAACAAGAAGTAAAAGCTAAAAACAAATCAGAAAAAGGATAATCATACCCAAAAGATAGAGCAGTGCAGAATTGGCCTAGACCCACATCTCCAACTAATATTAGGAGTTTCTTGGGTTTGGATGGCTATTATAGAAGTTTTGTAGAGGGGTTCCCATCTATTTTATCCACTTTGACCAAGCTGACTCAGAGAATAGTGAAATTTCAATGGTTTGAAGATTGTGTCAAAAACTTTCAGGATTTGAAAAAGAGGTTGACTACTACCCCAATATTAAACTTACCTGAAGGTATGAAATGCTTTGTTATTTATTGTGATGCATCTAGAGTTGGTTTGGGTTCTGTGTTAATGCAGAATGACAAGGTTATAGGTCTAGACATTTGAAAGTTCATGAGAAGAATTACCAAACCCATGACTTAGAATTAGTTGTTGTAGTATTTTCTTTGAAGATATGATGTCATTACTTATATGGTGTTCATGTGATGTATTAACCGATCACAAGAGTCTTTAGTATGTCTTCCGATCTACATTATTTCATACGGAGCTATTCAATTTACTGCACATTTTTAGAAGTCATTTCAATAAGGCTTGGATTCAAAGGTGAACGTAAGTACTGCCTTTCAACCTTAGACATATGGGCCGGCAGAGCGCACTATTCAGACCTTACAGGAAATGTTGAGGGCTTATGTGATATATTCCAAAGGTAATTGGGATGATCACCTACCTCTCATCGAATTTGCTTACAAGAATAGTTACCACTCTAGCGTTCAAATGAATCCTTATGAAGATCTTTTTGGGGAAGATGCAAATCTCTTATTGAATGGTTTGAAATTGGTGAAACGGGGCTGATAGGTTAAGTTTAGTTCATCAAACTATGGGGAAGTTGAAAGTGATTCAAGAGAGGTTGAAAACAACGCAGAGTCATCATAAATCCTACACTAATGTTAGGAGAAAGGCGTTAAAGTTTGAAGTAGATGATTGGGTGAATCAAAAGGTTTTACCTATGAAGGATGTTATGAGATTTGACAAAAAGAGAAAGCTTAGTCCTCTGTATATTGGCCCTTATAGAATATCTAAGAGGGTTGGTAAGGTAGCTTATGAGTTAGAGCTACCACAAGAGTTAGCAGTGGTTTATCCGATATTTCACATCTCCATCTTGAAGAAGTGCATGGTCGATCCTTCATTGATCATACCAACTGAAGATATTGGGATCAAGGATAGTTTATCTTATGAAGTGATTCCGCTTCAGATTTTAGATAGCCAAGTTTGCAAGTTGAGGACAAAAGAGATAGCATCACTCAAAGTCCTTTGGAGGAACCAATTTATTGAGGAAGATACTTGGGAAGCTGAGGAAGATATTAATAAGAGATATCGACATCTCTTTGAATCCGAGAAGTTCCAAATTAAGGTACTAATACTTTATGTGGTATTTATTTATAAGTAGGCATGTTGTTCTTGCATTTGCTTGTTGGGTGTTTGAACTGAATGGTTGATGTTACATCCTTAGCCTAGTAAGAGTAATCTCATTCTAGGACGAATGTTTCCAAGGGGAAATATATTGTAACATCTCGCAAATTGAAGTAATTAGGAAGAAGTTAAGAATTGGATATAGTGATTTTTGGAAATAATAAAAATCTGGAAATTATTTAAGTTAAGTTAAGAATGAGTTTTTGGTCAACCTTTAACATCATATCATATTCTTTCATAAGTGTGTATATGAGAATAACCTTTCAACAACACAATAACTACATCATAATCATAGCACTTCACTCTCAATTCATACACAATATAAAGTAATTCAGACATTAGAAACGTTTCTAAAAGGAACCAATGCCATGACTTTTGAATCAAACCCTAGATTTTGAGGATTTCTATATTTGAAATTGGGATTTTGAAGGGACTCCATGGATGAATTCTATCCATGTATGAATAGATACCATACCTGAACAACAAAGCCCTATGAATTTGATGTCAATACCCTTGCTTCTTCAACCCTAGCTCTAACTTCCTTCTTCTTCTTCTTTGAGTTTTCTAGAGAGAATTTTTTGTGAGGATGAAGTTTTAGGAATTGATTTGGGTTTTTGGAATAATGAGATGAATTAGTTAATTTAGTGGTTTAAATCCTTATATAGGTGGCCTAAATTAGGATAAAAGGACATCACTTAATATAAATTAAAGGGAAAATACCCAAGTACCCCCTCAACCTATGCCCGAAATCCCAGAGACACACTTATACTATACTAAGGTCCTATTATCTTCCTGAACTTATTTTATATGTAATTTTCTACCCCTTTTTAGCCTACGTGGCACTAGTTCGAAAAAAAAGTCAACCATCATTGGGCCCACAAGATAGTGCCACGTAAGCTAAAAGGGGTAAAAAATTATTAATAAAATAAGTTCAAGGGGGTAATAGGATCTTAGTATAGTATACGTGTGTCTTTGAGATTTCAGCAATAGGTTGAGGGGGTACTTGGGCATTATCCCGAGAAATCTAAAGAAACCTAAAGTGCCCCTAAACTTATCCCTCAAATTAACCCTAGGTCACCATCCACGAGACCATGTTGATAGGACTTAGATGGAACCATGTACCGTCCTGGTCAAGTTTTGGTGACTGGGAGTATCGGGCTTGAACCACGACTGTCCAACCACGAGGTGTGGATCTTGCCGTGGTTGTTTTTTTGGCACTTCATAGGGTCCTCCTCAAAGTCCTATAGTTGGTCGTTGAGGGGCCGTTCTTTGCCGTTCTAACACGAAAACCTCTATTTTAAGTATGGGGATTTACATACGACTCTAACATTCACTTTAAGCTCTAGTTTAGCCTATTAACTTTTGAGGTGTTACAATAGGCCAGGGACATAATGCTGATATGCATGACATGAATGAAGTGTCATAATGATTGAAATATGAGGAATATACTAGAATAGGAATGGATAGAAACACCTTCATAACTATTTCTAAGCATATCACTAGTTGATTCTCAAGACTTGACTTGGGTCATGTTATTTGTAGTTTTGATGATTTGACAAACTTAGGGACCTCATAAAGGTACCGGATTTTCTACTTGAGTATTGCAGGTGTATTGCTCGAAGTATTGCAGATGAAACAAAACATAGGGACCTAATAGAGGTACCAGGCTCTCATGATGATGAGCCAGTCAACAGCCAGCTGGAGATGGTGCAGAAAGTAGGTGCACACTTCCCGATGGCGTCAGAAAGTGTGACCCCTCCAACCAATGGCAAAGAAGTTTAGGAAAGTGACTTGCCCATATAAAAGGAACTTTCCTAAACACTTCTCTCTAGTTTTTGCAACTTGATAAACACTTTTCAAGAACTCTTGCAAAGGCTAACACAAAGCATATGCAGAATCATTCCTAGGACAACTGCAACATCTGGAGCTTTTCGTCTAGTTGTTTAGGAATTTATTCTCTTGTTCTTAAATTGTAAACCACTCCTAAATCTATAAAGGAATTGGTGTGTTGTGTTGAAAGTCTAGGTTGTCCAGGTGGGATTGCTTAGTGGGTAGATTGTTTTTCTACTTTGGCTTGTTGAGCAATAGAGGTCTATTGCTTAACGGTAAGATTGATAACTCTTTCTTACGTTTGGTGTAATCTTGTTTTGCTTTTGCTTTTGAAGATTAGTGAAAACGATTGAAAATCCTGTGAGACAGGTCGTGGTTTTACTCCCTTAAGCAAGGAGGTTTCCACGTAAAATCATTGTGTTGATTTTACTACATTTAACTTTCTGGTAATTTTCTGAATTAAAGTAAGGGACCTGGTCCATTACTCGTTAAGTGAAGGCATACATTCTATCAAGTGGTATCAGAGCAGGCACTACCTATTTGGTTAACACCAAGGAAGTGATTTTGTTCTAAGAATGGCAGCTCCACTTAACCACGAAGAAGGTCAGTCATCACACAGACCTCCTCGTTTCAATGGACACTTCTACAGTTGGTGGAAAGTTAGAATGCACGACTATCTCATGGCTGAAGATAGCGAGTTATGAGATATTATAATTGATGGACCCTTTGTTCCAATGATGGAAGTAAAGGATGGAGAAAGGACCATTACTGTTCCAAAGCCCAGGTAGAAATATGATGATGCTGACAGGAAAGAGATTGAAAAGGGTTTCAAAGCTAAAACTCTTCTAGTCTGTGGGATAGGACCTGATGAGTACAACAGAGTGTCAGCCTGTGAGTCTGCTAAAGAAATTTGGGATTGCTTGTTGACTGCACATGAAGGAACTGAACAAGTCAAAGAATCCAAGATTGACATGCTCATGTCACGATATGAGAACGTCAAAATGAAGGAAGGAGAAACTATACATGACATGTTCACCAAGTTTTCTTCTATTACAAATGAGTTGCGAAGTTTGGGTGAACCTATAAGCATGACCAAACAAGTCAGGAAAGTGCTTCGAATTCTTCCAAAGTCTTGGGAGAGCAAAGTTGATGCCATTACTGAAGCTAAAGACTTGAAGGTGCTGACCATGGATGCCTTGATTGGCAATCTTAAAACACATGAGATGAATCGAAACTATGATTTGTCAAAAAAGGAAATAAAGAAGGACAAATCATTGATGTTGAAGTATAAATCGGATGAAGATTCAAGTGATGATGATGATATGGCATATCTCATCAGTAGATTTCAAAAGATTGTGAAAAAAAACAAAATGTATAAAAGAGGAACAAATGGGACTCGAAATGTTGCTCAAGGAGATACTTGCTACAAGTGTGGAAAATCTGGACACTTCATCAGAGAGTGTCCTTTGCTCAAGACTGAAAACAAGGAACATAAAAAACACAGGGGTGATAAAGAAAACAAAAGGGACCTGGTACTTGGAAACAGAGTTCGTAAAGCTGCTGCTGATATGGTTGTCAAAAGAGCTCTTGCTGCATGGGGGGATTCTTCTAGTGACTCAGAAGATCCTGATGAGCCAAAAGATGTGTCGATGGTTGCTGTGCACGAGGAGGAAACCGTCTTCAATGAAATGTTTGCTCTCATGGCACACAAAGAAAATGAGGAAGAAGACAATCAGGTAACTCTTTTTGACATGAAAGTTGACCTGGATAAATATTCTCTTAAAAAATTGAGAACCTTGGCAAAAGTCATGTTAGATTCTGTGATAGAGTTAACATTTGAAAGAGATACCATGATTGCTGAACTTGAAATTTTAACTGAAAACAAAGGTCAATTTGAAGACACAATGTCAAGAATGGTGTCTCTAGAGTTAAAAAACTCTAAACTTAAGAACCAGTTGTGTCAGATTACTGAAGAAGCTGAAAATTTGAATGGAAAGCCAAATAGTCTGCAAGCTGAAATTCAAGAGAAATTGAAAAACTCTGAGAAAAATCTTAGTTTGTCACTTGAAAAGAATAACAAATTAGAACAGGATGTTGTGAAACTTAAGAAAGAGCTTGAAAATTCTCTTAAGTGGACCAAATCCTCAAAGTTGCTGTCAAATGTGACAAATCAGAGTAATTTCAATAAGAAAGGACTAGGAAGTCTAAACATAAGTCCTCCTTATAATCCTCACAGTAAGTATTTGTTTGTGTCCGACAATCTGTTGTGTCTGCATTGTGGTAAGAATGGACATTTGAAGAATGAGTGTGTTAGCTGGAGAAACTCATGTGAAAGATATTCTAAGTATGCTGAAAAACAAAATGTACCAAATGAGAGACCTGGTCCTACAGAGTCTGTCTCAACTCACAGATTTTCAAAGAAAAATTCTGTTCCTGCTCCTAGGTCCTTTGTTAGAAAGATTCGAAGTCTACCATATTGGGCCAAGTACAATCTGATCACTCCTTTGTCTGCCTACTGGGAACTCAAGCTGAAATGGGTTCCCAAGCTTAACAAGTGATTTTTGGTGCAGGTGAGTGAGAGGGGCAGCAGTCAATGTTGGTATATGGATAGTGGCTGCTCTAAACATATGACTGGCGATGTAAAGAACTTCCTCTCACTCAAGACCCTCCAAGGAGGAGGTGTCTCATTTGGTGATGGCAAGAAGGGGTACATTCTGGGAGTTGGCAAAGTAGGAAGATCTCTTGAAGACTCAATTGACAATGTTTACCATGTGGATGGGTTGAAGTACAGTTTACTAAGTGTGTCACAAATCTGTGACAAAGGGAATGAGGTCAAGTTTACTTCTGAAAAATGCTCTGTGGTGAGTTTAACTACAAACAAGGTAATTCTTACTGCACACAGAAGTAAAAATATGTATGTGGCGAACTTGGAAATCTCTCATGGAGATGACTTAACATGTCTCAGTGCTCAAAATGAAAGTGCTGATCTCTGGCATCGTAGGCTGGGACATGTGAGTTCATCTTTATTGAATAAGTTGATTTCAAAGGACCTGGTCCGAGGGTTGCCCAAAATGAAGTTTGCTGAAAATAAAATATGTGAAGCTTGTGTTAAAGGAAAGCAAATTAGATCATCATTCAAGCCCAAGAATCAGGTAACATCATCAAGAATCTTAGAGCTGCTTCACATGGACCTTTGTGGACCCTTGAAGATTTAAAGCAGAAATGGCAAGAAGTACATCTTGGTGATTGTTGATGACTATTCAAGATACACCTGGACGAGATTTTTGAGATCAAAGGCAGATACAGCTGATGAGCTGGTGGTGTTCTTTAAAATGATTCAAACCAAATTGAATGAAGTTGTTTGCAGCATTAGATCTGATCATGGGACAGAGTTTGAAAACTCAACTTTGGATAGATTCTGTATGGAAAATGGTACAAGCCACAACTTCTCTGCTCTAAGAACTCCTCAACAAAATGGAGTAGTGGAGAGAAAGAACAGAACCTTGGTGAACATTGCCAGAACTATGATTATCGAATCAAATCTTCCTCAAAGTTTCTGGGCTGAAGCTGTTAACACAGCATGTCATGTTACCAACAGGTGTCTAATAAGAGCTGTGCTGAACAAAACTCCATACGAACTTCTCAACAACAAGAAGCCAATGCTGAATTACCTTAGAGCCTTTGGATGCAGATGCTTTGTGCTGAACAATGGGAAGGATGATCTGGGAAAATTTGATCCCAGAAGTGATGAAGGAGTATTCGTTGGATATTCTTCATCCAGCAAAGCCTACAGAATATTCAACAAGCGGACACAATGCATTGAAGAAAGCATTCATGTTGTTTTTGATGAAAATGGAAGCTTGAAGAATGATGGATCAAATGATGATGATGATGTGTTAAAAATGCTAACATCCAAGAAGATTGAAGGTGCTGAAACTGATGCAGATCAACAACTGAAAAATGATTGTGATGATCAGAATCACAGTCTACCTGAAGAGGATGCTGAGGTTGAACAGGATGATGGGGTACCTGGTACTACTCAAAACTCCAGCCAAAGTACATCAGACTCCCTTGAAGATGATGTCACTCCTAATGAAGAAGATCATGATGATCTGCCAAAAATCAGTCTGCTGCAAGGTCAGGATGGAAGCATAGTTCATCACATCCTCTTGATAATCTCATTTCTCCTTTGAATTCTGGAATTCAAACTAGATCAAAAACAAGAAATCTAGTTGCATTCTCAGCATTCATATCATCCATTGAGCCTAAGAATGTTAAAGAAGCATTAGGTGATGCAGACTGGATCAATTCTATGCAAGAAGAACTTCATCAGTTTGAAAAAAGTAAGGTATGGTACCTGGTTCCTCGACCTGAAGGCAGAACAATAATAGGAACCAGGTGGGTATTCAGAAACAAACTTGATGAAAATGGAGCTATCACTAGAAATAAATCCAGGCTAGTGGTGCAAGGATACAATCAAGAAGAAGGAATTGACTATGATGAGACTTTTGCACCTATTGCCAGAATGGAAGCTATTAGAATCTTAATAGCTTTTGCTGCCTTTATGGGATTCAAGCTGTATCAAATGGATGTGAAGAGTGCATTTCTGAATGGAGATCTCAAAGAGGAGGTGTATGTCAAGCAACCTCCTGGTTTCGAAGATGCAGAGCTACCAAATCATGTGTTCAGATTGAATAAGGCATTATATGGTCTGAAACAAGCTCCAAGAGCTTGGTATGAAAAATTGTCAAAGTTTCTGCTGAAGAATGGTTTCAAAAGAGGCCAGATAGACAATACTTTGTTCTTACTAAAAAGAGAACAAGAGTTGCTTATCATTCAAGTTTATGTGGATGACATAATTTTTGGAGCTACTTCAGAACATCTCTGTGAAGAATTCTCATCATTAATGGGAAGGGAGTTTGAAATGAGTATGATGGGTGAGTTGACATTCTTTCTGGGGCTGCAAATCAAGCAATCATCAAATGGAACTTCAATATGCCAGGAGAAGTACATCAAAGAGCTGTTGAAGAAATTCAAAATGTTTGATTCCAAACCTATTGACACTCCTATGGGAACAAATTCCAAGATGATAGTAGAAGAATCTGATCCCCTTGTGAATCAGACAATGTACAGAGGAATCATTGGCTCCTTGCTATATCTGACTGCCAGCAGGCCTGATATTGTTTACAGTGTTGGAATGTGTGCCAGGTTTCAAGCATATCCTCGTGATTCACATCTGAAGGCTGCAAAACGCATTCTCAGATACCTGAAGAAAACAGGGGACCTGGTTCTCTTTTATCTTGCAGGTGATACTTTTGATCAGGTTGGCTTTGCAGATGCTGATTTTGCAGGTTATCAAGTTGACAGGAAAAGCACCTCTGGAATGGCTCATTTCCTTGGATCATCACTTGTCTCTTGGGGCACTAGGAAGCAGAACTCTGTAGCTCTCTCGACTGCTGAAGCTGAATACGTAGCTGCTGCAGCTTGTTGTTCTCAATTGTTGTGGATCAGGCAACACTTAGAAGATTTTGGGATCCACATCAAAGCAATTCCTCTAATGTGTGACAACACTAGTGCTGTGAGTATGGGGAAAAACCCAGTTCAGCATAAGAGAACAAAGCACATTGATGTTAGACATCATTTTTTGAGAGATCATGTTGAGAAAGGTAATATTGTGCTTACATACTGTCCAACGGAGGAACAGATTGCAGACATCTTCACCAAGGCTCTGAGCAAGGATCAATTTGAGAAAAATAGATTAAAGTTGGGAATGTTGATCTCCAAGTGATGTTTTTAGCTTCCAACAGTAGAACTCCCTTGATGGTTAGAATTGCAGTGCAGGTATCCTTTGTGTGAATCTTAAATATTTGAACAAGATCAATCTTTGTATCTTTTGTAGATATACTCTCAATAGGGACCTGCTCAGCAAAAGAAGAGGTTAGAACAATTAAGGAATGAAGTTAAACTCTATCATGGTACCTGGTGCCTGTCCAGGTTAGCATTTATACATTAAATTTAAACTTAAATTTTGACCGTTGAAAAAGCCACGTGTCAGTCATCGGTTACTCTGACCGATAAGTCCAATCGTTTCTCCCTCAAACGACGCGTCTACTCAAGGACCTGGCACCTTTTCACTTCGTATTAAAAGGGGGTCTTTTCTTCTTGAAACTCCCATCCGTCTCTTAAAATTTATCTCTCTCCTCTATCATTAAACTTCTCTCATTCAAAGACAAATCTGTCTTCTTCTTCTTTCTGTTCCTTCAACGACCCCTTCTAGTATAACAAACATGTCTTCTTCTTCATCTTCTTCTAAGAAAATGTTGGATGCCCTTAGTGAGATTGAGCCTCTAGCATTCTACTCTCCAACAACTGCTCAAGCCAGACTTCCTCCCCCACCCAGTCCTCCTCAAAATACTCCGGATAACCCTTTCTTCTCCATAGATCTAAACACTTCTGCAGTGCCCACTGGACCTGGTACATGTGAAGACATGTTGCCTGACAACATGTTTGAAGGAGATCTACCAAAACATAGGGCTTTCGAGTCTAATATTCTGGCAGCGAGTGAGGAACTCGTGATTGAAAGTCTGCCAATGATGCGAGAAGAGGCCAGAGCAGAAAACACTGATGTCCTGGAAGGAGAAGAGGTCAGGCCTTCTCAACCCATTTTCGATAAAACCCCCGATTTAGGGTGGTATTCTTCTTCTTCTTCATCTGAATCTGCAAATGAGGAAGTACCATTAAAATGGAAGGTTGAGAGTCGAAAAGGGAAAGAAAAGGTCATGGAGGAGACTCCTAAGAGACGACCTAATACAAGGTCTGCTGCACAAAAATTGATGGTAGATGCCTTGAAGGCAAGCGCACGCTCTGCTGCTGCAGTCAGAAGTGCATGAACCTTCAAGGTATCAAATTTTAAGATACCTAAAGAAAAATTGGTTGAGTTGTCTGGAGAAGAGGTTGAAAAGAAAAATAACAAGAAGAAGTCAGAAAAGAAAAGGGAAAGGGTTACAAAGAAGGTTGAAAAGTCACAGTCAAAAGGGAAGAGATCTGAGAAAAAGAGAAAGCGGACACAGGGACCTGGTCCTCAAGCCAGGAAGGTTGAGAATTTCAACTTGCAGAAGGTAGTTGACAGTCTGAGGAAACAAGCAGTTCTCGCTGGAAGAGTGTTTGATATGGGGATTATTACTCTTCCGGGCATGGACTCTCTGCATGACATGGTGGAGATCCAGTCTTGGCTGCACCTGTTCAACAAAAAATCCCCCATCCTCCATAAAGAAGAGGTTCGTGAATTCTATTAAAATGTTAAATTTCTGGAAGATGAGAGTCTTCTCACACGTGTGAACAATGTTGCTATTTCTTTGAATTAGGAGGTGTTGGGCAAAATCCTCAGAGTGCCTACAGAGGGGACCCGATCTGTGCAGGGAAAAACTTGCTCTTCAGAATTTGCATCTCTGATTTCTAAGACTCCCACAACCAAGGTTGCTGGGATCTATAAGAAAATTATGAAGAGTGACTATCAGCTGGTCTTTGAGTTTGTCAACAAAGTGATTCTCCCTCGCACTGAAAAGAGAACACTTGCTACTGCTGCTGACTTGTACGTCATGGAGATGCTGTGCAGCTTTGAGGCTCTGTGCCTTCCTAGTCTCATGATTGAACACATTCACAAAACAGTTATTGAGAGGAAAGGAGTACATGGAATGGGGTATGGATACTTTCTCACTAAAGTATTCGAGCACTTTCAGATTCCTCTTGGTGTTGGCAAGGTAGGGACAGTTAAACAAACTATCTCTGAGCATACCTTGTTTGAATGTGAATGTATTGAAGGCAGAGGCTTACCAAAAAGCAAGATGGCTCAACTTCTTGAGGACCTGGATCAGCTTAAACATGAGACTGAAGAACTCACTGTGCGGTTGAATAGTAAAGAGGCTGAAATTGCTGTACTCAAAGCAGAGCTGCTTACTGCACAAAGTGAGGGACCTGGTTCTTCAGCTGTACAAACACTGGAGAGAGAGAACAATGAGTTGAAGGCGACGATAACTGCCCTGCAAGAAAAGGCCATCAAGGATAATGATGCTGCCAATGCACGACTCACTCTTGTTATCCAGTCTCTATCCAAAACTCCCCCCTCTTCCTGAACTGTGATATATCCTTCCCTGTGACTCTTTTGTTGTGTGGCTAATCATCGTGTTAATGGATTTTTAGTTTGTTTTTAATGTATTTATGTTATAATGGCATGTTGGTTACTTTATTCCTTTGCTGTTCTTCCTATGTTCTTTTGTGAATGCTTTTCCTCTACTGTTTTGGTTGCTGATTCGCTCTGATCTTGTTCAGTATTTATGTTGACTCAATGGTTTACTGCATATCTTTTTTATGATTCCAAAAGGGGGAAGTAAACTGTAAGTAGCTAAATAAGGGAGAATATACAGAAAGGGGGAATACAAAGTCAGGGGGAACGATTTTGATATCATTGTTTGTCATCATCAAAAAGGGGGAAAATGTTATTTGTAGTTTTGATGATTTGACAAACTTAGGGACCTCATAAAGGTACTGGGTTTTCTGGGTTTTCTACTTGAGTATTGCAGGTGTATTGCTCGAAGTATTGCAGATGAAACAAAACTCAGGGACCTAATAGAGGTACCAGGCTCTCATGATGATGAGCCAGTCAACAGCCAGCTGGAGATGGTGCAGAAAGTAGGTGCACACTTCCCGATGGCGTCAGAAAGTGTGACCCTTCCAGCCAATGGCAAAGAAGTTTAGGAAAGTGACTTGCCCATATAAAAGGCACTTTCCTAAACACTTCTCTCTAGTTTTTGCAACTTGATAAACACTTTTCAAGAACTCTTGCAAAGGCTAACACAAAGCATATGCAGAATCATTCCTAGGACAACTGCAACATCTGGAGCTTTTCGTCTAGTTGTTTAGGAATTTATTCTCTTGTTCTTAAATTGTAAACCACTCCTAAATCTATAAAGGAATTGGTGTGTTGCGTTGAAAGTCTAGGTTGTCCAGGTGGGATAGCTTAGTAGGTAGATTGTTTTTCTACTTTGGCTTGTTGAGCAATAGAGGTCTATTGCTTAACGGTAAGATTGATAACTCTTTCTTACGTTTGGTGTAATCGTGTTTCGCTTTTGCTTTTGAAGATTAGTGAAAACAATTGAAAATCCTGTGAGACAGGTCGTGGTTTTACTCCCTTAAGCAAGGAGGTTTCCACGTAAAATCATTGTGTTGATTTTACTGCATTTAACTTTCTGGTAATTGCCACACCTTACTATCTCGCATTAGAAGCACATATATTTTCTAGTTGCCTCACCACACTTATTACAAGCTTATTAGTAAGATTATTTGTGTAAACTCATTTAAATGTTAACTTTCATTAACCACCTAGACTTGATTTATACTACCACAAAGACATACTTTAAGTTACCTTAATCAATAACTCTCTCTATGCTCAGTTATGAAATCCACACACACATTAAGGCTTATAACCTTATTACAGACTTATTTGACATGACGGCAACTTCATACTTTATTCTAATCATTATCCCTACTTTTTCGGGATTACTATATTTCTAACTTCAAACTTCCAACTCTGGGCAATTCTACTACTAGTGGCTCACAATATCACAAATCGCGCTATCTTTTTGGTTACAGTACTACACAAATGTTCTTGAACGTACTTTTTTTTCTTAAAGGTATCATCTATATATACATGTTCAATAAGGGGTTTTGGACATACATTTTTATTTAAGGTATCATAAATAGAAAGGTTCAAGAAGGGGTCTGAGAGCATGCTATAATTTTATTTCTCAATACAAGATTTAGGTGGAGAAAAACAAGAGTGCATCTTTTCGAATAAAATAAAGGTGACCGCACTTTTGAGATCTTCTCGAACCCTTGTACAATAACTTAGTATTTTGTTAGATAAATCTGAAGGGGCATATTGACAAGAATATGGATTTTACTATGTGTAGCACCTCAAAGATGAGGCATAGTGGAAGATGGACTTTACTATCTATAGCATACGTTTGCTGCAGAATACCAAGTTTGGTCTAAAATATTTGGTAGTGTGTGTTTTAATGTTATGTTTATATTATTGATTTGAGACAGTATTTTAAAGATAAGACATCCATTAGTTGTTCCCCAAGTTTTTGAGCCCTTGGCCATGTTCGGGAAGTCTTGGTGCTTGCCCTTTACATTTGTGGGAGAGCATATTCATTTATGGAGGGTCATAGGTCTTGATTTCTATGTTCGTGGACATTCTGTTACATTTGAAGAGATTTAGTTAACCATACCTCCACATTCACAAATAGGATCTAAGCTCATGGACAGGCTCTGTGTTCACGGATTTAAATGATAGGTAGTATAACTTTCCATTTAACGAATTCAACATGCATATTTTCAAAAGAATTGAGTTTAGAGGCAATTTTGGAGCTCATTTCTTAAAGGATATTATAGGTATTTGTGGGAAATTGTCATCTGATTGTGTGGGTGTGGTCCGAAGGTTGGTTCTTTTGTATATTTCACCTTTTTATAACTTGCTCCTCTATTTGTATATTATGTATTGTATCTACATTTTTACTCTTTGTGCCATTTTGTATTTCTATTCATGTTTATGTTCTTATTTTAAGATATTAATTTTCACTTGCTTAATAGGGTTTTATAATAGGTGTTATCATGGCCTGATTTTGAGTCGTGACACTCTATCTTACAAGCAACCACTTTAATCCAATAAAAGGGTATAGTTCAAGTAACATAAAATTCGTTGGTGTTGTGAAGTGTAACTCAGATGTTTAGAATTTGTAGAAATTTAGCAAGTAGCTTTTACTCACTTTTTCAAATTACGCTTGTTATTATTTTTGTCTAATGTAGGATTTTCTACAGTTTATGCCCGACACTAGGAGTCAAGGATCACCTTTCATTCTTATTGACCTAGAAACTGAAAAAACATTCAGGAGATGAAGGTTATATTTTGTAATGGATGATGAGAATGTTCATAGGTTGGAAGATAAGGCTAATGCATAAATGGGCCATATTGTGGCCAATAGACTTCCATGGGTTGAAAATGCAACTTTCAACATCACTAGCACGATGTTGCACTTAATGGGCATGAAAGGCTTCTTCTATGGTCTACCTCTAGAAGACACAAACAAACATATTAAAATTTTAATTGGGTGTGTCTTAAAATACTTTGATGAGTTGTTTCTAGCTTACAACATTTCTTGTATCTCTCAAGAAGGAATCAAATTGACCTTTTTTTCATTATGTCTGACTGGTGAAGCAACTACATGACTTGGATTAGAAGCATCCATCACTACCTGGATAGAGATTATAGGTGCATTCCTGCATCGGCTCTTTCCTTTAAGTACTAAGTAGATATGCCCAACTTAGGGATGAGATTAGCTACTCAAGGTAAGTTCCAAGTTAAGCACTATAGGAAGCTTGGTTTACATTTTAAAAGATTATAGTTCAGTCATAAGCTACCAGATATGGTCCATAGATGTTGATCGTGGAAATTAGAGTAAATGTTAAGTATGATTTATCATTCGTAATTAAATCTTTGAGCTGTAAAGTAATCCATAGAAATCATGCTAGTTTTTCATCTTTGAGCTTTGATTTACGGTCCCCATCTAGGGTCCATAGTTCCTTTTACGGCATGTAGATGGTGTCTGTAAACCCCAAAGTTCTATAAAAAAATTTTTATCTTATTATTGTTTGATCTTGAATTAAGAACCACTGAGGTCTTACAAAAGGCTTGGAAGGTAAGAAATTGCTTCAAAAAAGGTTAAAGTTTGAGTTTGGAAGAGATAAAAAGAAAAGGGGGAGAAGGAGGTTTAATTAGATTGTGAAAAGAACAAGGCCATGATTATATCGATACTCAAACATGGTTCAAATCCAATCACAGAAATACTTTTGTTCAGAGCCATATATGTTAGAATCAAGCCTTATCAAATGGCTTTAGAAAACTTCTCTTCATTCTTACTCTCCAAGAAAATGAATTTATACCACTTTCCGATCTCAATTTGGTCTATATGGTATAAAAATTGGACTTAACCTATGGATTCATTGGAGAATGACATATGGAAAATAGGACAGGTCAAATATGAGTCAAAGTCATGATATCATGATGAAGGTTTGTCTAGCTCCAAAAGTAAGTCATCGGACCCAATATACCAATAAGACAAAAGCTATGGTGACAACTCGGCAGCTACAAGAGATATCACGATCCCAAGATCTCCACCATTTGTTAATCTACTACAATTATGTTTACTTGGAGTGCTCTTGCTAGGGCGGTGCCCCAGAGGTCAACTTTCAGAGGCTGCTTTAGGGCGCGCTGAGAAGCGCAACTCCCCAACCTCTTCCCCATATTTTTGACAAACTTTCTTCTTAGTTTTTCAATTCTAAACCCTCTAATTTCAATTGGTTTTCCCCCCAAACACTTAGAATCGATAATATGTTCAAAATATTCTAGATTCAACTGGAAATCACACCTAATTACATGAATCAAACTCAAGAAACTTCAACCACAAGAGCCCACAAGAATTCAAACGAATTTACATCAAGAACTCATAGGATTTACTTTCAAAACAATATAACTTCACTGAATTAAATTATAATTGGCACATATGTGATCTCATATACCTCGTAGGGGTCACTCTTTGACAAAATCTACAAGCGATTTTTGAAGAATTTGACGAATCTTGCTCCTTCTCCTCTTTTCTCTTCTCTTAAACCCTAACTCAATATCGTAAAAGTGTAAAATGAATCCTATAAGTTTAGACCCTGATTAATTACCAAAAAATAAAATTGAGTCATGGGGTATGAAAAAAAGACCATAATCCCCTTCTAAAATTCGGTTTAGACTTTCCTTCTTATTTGAACAACCAAACTTCAAGAGGGTATATACGGAGTCGCGCAAACTAGGTGGCGTTGGAAAGATTATTCCAAGATCTTTCCTATGATATCTGGAAACACACTAAATCATCCTGAATTAAGAGTTATGGTCATTTGAAGTTGATTAAAAACTCAATTTAACATACGTAACAAATTTTTGAGATTCTTTTATATTCTTTCTAAAAATGACTAATTCCATTTTTTTAACTTCTTTCTAGTTCTTTCAGTTAACGAGATGTTACATTATTATTATAATTTATTTCATTCATAAAATTTATTAAACTCACGTACCTTTAAACTATTTTGAGAAATTCAATTACACTATTTTTTGAGATATAAACAAATTGTTACATCATTACAATCATCTCAAAAGTAATATATCTTGATGAGCGAAAATAAAGAAAAGGGAAAAGGGTCAAATATGCCCCTTAATTATTCGAAAGGTTTAGATATACTCCTCGTTTAAAGTTTGGCTCACTCGTGCTCTCGTTGTCCAAATTTTCGCATAGATATGTCCATACGGGCGTTAGTTGGTCTGCTAGACATATCCAACTCATTTTTCATTTCTTTTTGACCTTACAATATGATATTTATACGAAAATGGAAATGATCAATTATGCCCCTAAAAAGTTCGGACCCATAAACACTATTTTAAACAAACTATCCGACCCGTTCTAAATAATTTTGTTTAGTTTTTATTTATTTTTGGTAAATCTCAAAAATGAGTAATTGATTAATAAAAAAGAGGAAAATTTTGGGGAAAAAATAACTATAAAATTTACGCCACAAATTCACAAATAAATATAGTAACCTTAAATTCAACAATTTCAATAACTTTTTTTGTTTTTATTTATTTTTAATAAATCTCAAAAATAAGTAATTGACTGATAAAAAATAGGAAATATATATATATAAAAAATTAACGCCAAAAATTCACAAATAAATATTGTTACCTTAAATTCAATAATTTTAACAATTTTTTTAATTTTATATTTTTTTCATATTTTTTCTATTTTTTATTAATCAATTATTTATTTTTGAGATTTTTCAAAAAAATAAATAGAAAATAATTATTAAAATTATTGAATTTAAGGTATGTGTGTGTGTATGTAGGTGTGGGTGTGTGGGTGTGTGTGTGCGCATGCATGTGTGCGTGGCGTTAATTTTATATTTTTTCATTTTTTTATTTATCAATTACTCATTTTCAAGATTTATAAAAAAATAAAAAAAATTATTGAAATTATTAAATTTGAGGTTACTATATTTATTTATGAATTTTTGGCGTTAATTTTATATTATTTTCATATTTCTCCTATTTTTCATTAATATCTTACAAATTTTTGAGATTTATCAAAAAAACTGAAAATTTAAATAAAATTGTTTAAAATGGGTTGGGTAGTTTATTTGAAGAGGGGGGGGGGTTGATCTATGGGTAGGATTAGGTATTTATGGTCCGAATTTTGTAGGGGCATAATTGATCCCTTTTCATTTTCATATAAATGTTTATGTGGTAAGGTCAAAATGACATTACAACTCCATGTGACATCTAAAAAAATGGAAAATGAGTTAGATATGTCCAGCAGACCAATTATTAACGACCATAAGGGCATATTTATGCGAAAAGTTGGACGACGAGGACATGAGTGAGACAAACTTTAAACGAGGATATATCTAGATCTCTTCGAATAATTAAGGGACATATTTGACCCTTTTCCCAAAAAAAAAGACTAACCGAGATTAAGAGTATATAGATCCTAACCTTTGAAATTGTAGTAGGACACATTTTAAAATTTGAAAAACTTATTGACATATACCAGAGATAACTTTACTGGACTGGATCCCATATTTGATGAAATCTCTTACTTGGTAAGTACACTAGATACTTTTACCATATTCTTGTCTCAATAATAAGGGTCCTTTTAGCATAAAAAAATTGAACAATGTTTAGTAAACGGATCATCTTTGAACATTTATTAGGCATAATATATAAATGGGCAAAGGGTCAAATATATCCTTAAACTAAACGAAATAGTTTAAATATATCCTTCGTTATACTTGCGGTCCAAATATATCCCTCATGTTATATACTTTGAGTCCAAATATACCCCTCTCATTATACTTTAGTGCAAATATATCCTTAACTATGACGGAAAAACATGTGACAAGCTCAAAATCAAATTATTTACTATCAATTTCTTAGAAATTCACTTGTGCAACTCATCCCGATTCATTCCTTTAGTTTTGAGTTCTTGTTTTCATATTTTCATTCATTATTCAATTTTTAAATTTCTTGTACTAGAAATAATAAAATATTCATATCACACAATATCATTGTGCTGCATTTTTCCGTCACAAATTAAAAATCTTCAAATTTATTTCTATAAAATAAATCATTGTACCCACATCTTCTTACTATTATAAAAGTACAAGAAAATTAATGAACGTAGGCTGTCATTGATTTTCGGATGCTGAAAATTCTTAGAAAGCATGATAAATATTTTTTAAATAAAAATCATCTTAATTTTTTAATACGATAAATTATTAGCTTCTTTTAAGAAGAAGATGCAAATAAAAGAATTCAAAGCGGAGGAATTGAGTTTCTACAAGAATTAAGTATTTGAAATTGAGATGCATTATTTAATTTTAAGCTTTTGATCACGTATTTTTCAAAAAAATTAAGGATATTTGTGTCAAAGTATAATCACAAGGGTATATTTGAACCCAAAATATAACGGAAGGAGTATATTTGGACCTAAAGTATAACAAAGGGCATATTTAAATTATTTCCAATAGTACAAGGGTATATTTGACCCTTTGCCCTATATAAATATGTCATTTAACTTGAATTTAATTATCATTATGCTTTCTAATTTTGGATGTACACAAGCAAACATTTAAACTTGTATAAAATTAAATAAATGCTCACATGTGTCTTACGTGATTTTCAATGGGGATCCATAATCCATTTGGCCTTTTCTACTTATTAGGACGAGTCTGGAACCTAAATAAGCCACAAAAATAAAAGTAATCAAAATAAATCACTATTTTGGGAATTAACTAAAATAGGTTTAGTGGAAGAAAAAACTTCACTTTATCTAATATTCTAAACATTTCCGTTAGTCTCATAAAGTGTATATTTTAATAAATAACGAAACTATTTATTACACTTTATAAAGTGTTACACTTTGTACAGTGAAACTTTTTATTACACTTAACAAAGTGGAACTTTTCTTACACTTAATAAAGTAAAAGAAAAAATTATGTTTTACAAAGAGAAATATTTTTATGTTTTGAAGATTTATGTAACAACCCTTTTCGATTTTTTGAGTATTAAAATTTTTGTGCCATAAAATACTTTCTGATAGATTCTAAATGGGTATTTTGGGACTATTCGTAACAACGATTATGAAATTAGGGGTAATTTTTGTTAGGACCAGAAATAAGGAGGTGTAAATGCGGAAGCTAGCAAAGCAAACCTCGAAAGACCACGAGTAAGAAGATAACGAGAAATATACCAAAAGACACAGAGATTTAACGTGGTTCGGTCAATCGACCTACGTCCACAAAGGAGATGAGCAATCCACAATAAATATGAGAGTACAAAATACAGAGAGAAACAATCTCAACCAATTCACTCAGAATACATGGGAGGTTCACACAAGTGATAACGTATCAAGCTTGTGACCCACAAATTCTCCCTCTAACCAAAACTCTCAAAGCCCTTAAGACTACATTGTGAATGCTAATTAAGTTAGAAGGAACATGCCTCTATTTATCGAGTCCTAAACCTTTTCCTACCAAAAAAAGAATTAGTCAATTCAAAACTTTTTCCTAAAAGGAAAACCTATTTATGGTAAGAAATTTAGGGCAAATAAAACCCAACAAATCTCCCCCTTGGCCTGAATTTCTGACAAAATAAATTTGTCCACCTTCTCAACTTAATATTCAACAACTTGTTTCTCCTCTCCATAATCTCCTTTGCAAAATTTATGTCTCAACACAAAGAATCTCTCTGAAACAATTTCTCCAACAAAATCTTCATTACTGTCAAAAAGGTTACTGCTAGAACTACACCGCCAAGATGAACACCTCTTTCTAACCTGGTTCAATAATCGATTATCGAACCACTGAACCTTACTCCGTCATTGAATCTGGCTCTGATACCAATTGTTAGGACCGGAAATAAGCAGGTGTAAATGCAAAAGCTAGTAAAGCAAACCTCGAAAGACCACGAGTAAGAAGACAACGAGAAATATATTAAAGGACACAGAGATTTTACGTGGTTCGGTCAATCGACCTATGTCCACAAAGGAGATGAGCAATCCACTATAAATATGAGAGTACCAAATACAGAGAGAAACAACCTCAACCAATTCACTCGGAATACATGAGAGGTTCACACAAGTGATAACGTATCAAGCTTGTGACCCACAAATTCTCCCTCTAACCAAAACTCTAAAAGCCCTTAAGACTACATTGTGAATGCTAATTAAGTTAGAAGAAATATGCCTCTATTTATAGAGTCCTAAACCTTTTCCTACCAAAAAAAGGATTAGTCAATTCAAAACCTCTTCCTAAAAGGAGGAAAACCTATTTATGGTAAGAAATTTAGGGCAAATAAAACCCAACAATTTTAACAATTAATTTAATTGGTGGTTAAATAAGATAGAATTAAAATTTATAGTGAGTCACTTTTACCACTTTTATAATGGGTCATTTATAATAGTTAGGGTAAACAAATAGTTTGTAAAAGAGAAGAGCAAGAGGAGAACAAAGTGAAGCGGCGATAACATCAGGTAGTTTCAAAACTATGCGTTAATGTGTATTCACTAAATATATTTAGACGTCTTATTATATGTATTATTGGATATATAGAAGATAATTGTGAATCGTTGAAAGTTTTGGTTCTTAAAGGCTAAATTTATTATTATTATATATGTGGCTGGAAAGGATTGACTTGTGAAACTAGTTTTATCATAATGTAAATTAATTTTGAAGAATTGAAGTTACAACTTATTGCAGCTTGTGATTCTCCTAACTAGTTTATCGTTAATAAATGGTAAAAGAAAATTATTTCATATTATTTTCCAAGAATTGAAAGTTAATTAATATAATTTGTTGGTGTAGGACATTGTTATTTGAAAACATTGAGATTACAGTGATTAGCTAGATAATATAATTGGTGATTTTGATAGTGTTGATGTATTGAAAATTGGATTGAGACTTGCAGGCGTCATTCACGTGACTTAAGTTGGAAATTATTGTATGACTCATTAATGCTTTGCAGTGAAGTGAGTTATTACCATTATAAATTTATATTATATAGATCAAATAGTGTTGCACGAAAGTGAAAGGTTTTGGATGTTTCACATAATCTTAATAGCTCGTTATAAATTTAGTTTCGGCATATAAAATAGGTAATTAAATATTATGTGTATTATTTTAGTTAAATTCTATTAAAGTTATGCTAATTGGAGGAGTTAAGACTTACCTTAGGTTTGAACTTTAGGAAATTAATTATGAAATTAGGTGAGTTTTTTGGTCTAGGCTATACATAGAATAATATGAGTGTTTATAGAGTTGTTAACTAACAAATTATGCATATATACTTGATAGATTGAAAAGGTTCGAAGGCATTGAGGAAAAGAAAAGTATCAGAGAAGTGGTTGTTTGACTTCGGTTCTTCGGTGGAGGTAGGTTATGGTTTATGTTATTTGATAGTAAACTCTTAATAGTGATTGATATGCATTGAATGATATTATAAAGTTTCTATGTACTTGATTTTGTGGTGTGGCTTGCTTGTGTGTTTTGTGATTGATCTAAAATTCTGAGACCGTGAAATTTATATTCTTGAACCCTCTTTATCAAAGTGATGCCTTGAATAAAGAACGTTTGATGAAATAATATAACAATGAATTGAAAGTGGTGATAATAAATGATAAATTAACGGTATTCTTGGATCAGAGTGTCACATTCCGACACAGTTTTCGTGGATCAGAGTATCACGTTCCGATACGGTATTCTTGGATCGGAGTGTGACATTCCGACACAGTATAATTAGATCGGAGTGTCACGTTCCGACATGGTGTAATTGGATCGGAGTGTCACATTCCGACACGGTATAATTAGATCGAAGTGTAACGCTCCGACACAGTAACATTAAGGGAAAAGGTGTCACGACCCAAACCGGGTACGACTGGCATCCACACTTACCCTCCTATGTGAGCGAACCAACCAATCTAAACCTTAACATTTCAATGTAATAACAACAGAAAGTAATGCGGAAGACTTAAACTCATTAATAAAAACCAATTCAACAACTATCAATATTCAACATCTATTATTCCCAAAACTTGGAAGTCATCATCACAAGAACATCTACTTTAAACTACTAATTCTAAGAGTTTCTAAGAAGCTAAAAATACATAAGAAACTAGTCCATGCCGGAAGTTCAAGGCATCAAGACATGAAGGAGAAGATCCAGTCCAAGCTAGAAGCGTTAGCTCACCCTGAAGATCCGATGTGACGAAGACTGGCTTGAATTACTATTGAGTCGAAGATGACGGCACGTTTGCTGCATTCCACAATTAAACAAGAAGAAAACAATAAAAGTAGGGGTCAGTACAAAGCACGGGTACTGAGTAGATATCATCGACCAACTCAAAATAGAAAACAGTATGCATTAAGCAATATCATAAAATCAGCTAATATCCTTAGCATGCAGCATTTACAGTTACCATAACCCTTGGTTACAACACCAAGCACATCAATGAGGACTCACACCTCCTCATCATACTCATTTGGGAATTTAGTTCATTAGATTGGATATATTAACATATTTCAAGATTCATTATCTTTATTCCCCTCGTGTCGGTACGTGACACTCCGCTCCTCAATATACTATCCTGGTACCGGAACGTGGCACCCCGATCCTCATTCTATCCTGGTACCAGAACGTGGCACCCGATCCATATTCTATCCTGGTGTCGGAACGTGACACCCGATCCATATTCTATCCTGGTACCGGAACGTGGCACCCGATCCATATTCTATCCTGGTGTCGGAACGTGACACCCGATCCATATTCTATCCTGGTGTCGGAACGTGACACCCGATCCATATTCTATCCTGGCACCGGAACGTTGCACCCGATCCATATTCTATCCTGGTGTCGGAACGTGACACCCGATCCATATTCTATCCTGGTACCGGAACGTGACACCCGATCCATATTCTATCCTGGTACCGGAACGTGGCACCCGATCCATATTCTATCCTGGTACCGGAACGTGGCACCCGATCCATATTCTATCCTGGTGTCGGAACGTGGCACCCGATCCCCTAATCTCACCACTTTCGTTCATCAAGCCTTTTTTTATACCAAGGCATCATCATTAACAAAGTAGATTAGGGTTTCTTTTCAAGATTTGGGATTCAATAGCTTCATCATGCTTATTTATTCACAATTACATAATCACATCATTCATGCAAGCATACAATTAAGCATATAGAAGGTTTACAATACTACTAACACATATCATTCGCTATTAAGAGTTTACTACGAATAGCATGAAATAACCATAACCTACCTCCACCGAAGAATTGAAATCAAGTAAGTTAATCCTCAAAGCTTGGTGTTTTCCTCTTCTTCTCGATCGTTCCTCTTTCAATTCGTTTCTCTTTCCTTCTCTTTGTTCTTTCTAATTTTCTTTATTCAACCCTCTTTCTTTTACCCTAATTAATATATAATTAAGAATAAAAGATGGCAATAATACCCCACTAATTAACTTAGGGTTACCTCTTTTAACCCCCAAGAATTTGAGTTATTAATATAAACCCACGAAATCTATAATTAAGGAAAGAATAGTCCAAAAACGTCCCTTAAAACGTGTAAGGAAATCCAATTCTGCCTAGGATTTGCGCAACTTGTGACGGGCCGTCGTGCCTGCGACGGTCCATTCTGCAGGTCGTCGCAAGGGTCAGAGAGTCAATTTCCACTGAACAATCTATGACGGTCCGTCACGCCTGTGACGGTCCGTCCTGCCATTCCGTCACGAAGTTCAGAGAGTCGTTCCCTGTACCAAATTCTCAAGAGTTGAAGTGTTTTGAAACGGTGGATCACGACGGTCCGTCGTGCCTATGACGGTCCGTCCTGCGTGTCCGTCACATAGTTGAGAGAGTCGATTTCAGCACCCAAATTTCAGAATTTCTAAGTGTTTTGGGACGAGACACCCTCGACGGTCCGTCGTACCCTTGACGTTCCGTCGTGGAGTCCGTCGCTTCTGCCAGTTTTTCCAGAATTGAAGTCTGTTGCTCAAAATGACTAAACGGGTCGTTACATTAGATACCAATTTACCCATCGTTCGTCCCCGAACGATCAAAAGAAGGAAAGCAAGGGCGAAAAGGAGTACCTGAATCTGTAAACAGATGTGGGTATCTTTCTTGCATATCTGCCTCCTTCTCCCAAGTGGCTTCTTCAACCGGTCGATTCTTCCATTGCACCTTGATGGACGCAATCTCTCTTGACCTCAACTTGCGAACTTCTCTATCTAAAATAGCAACAGGCTCCTCCTCATAAGACAAGTTCTCATCAAGTAAAACTGAATCCCAACGGATAATGTAATTTCCATCCCCATGATATCTTTTCAACATAGACACATAGAATACCGGATGTACTCCGGACAGCCCTGGGGGCAAGGCTAACTCATAAGCCACCTCCCCTACTCGCTTAAGTACTTCAAATGGTCCAATGTACCTTGGACTTAGTTTACCCCTTTTTCCAAACCGCATCACCCCTTTCATGGGCGAAACTTTCAACAAGACTTGTTCACCTTCCATGAACTCTAAGTCTCTAACCTTTCGATCTGCATATTCTTTTTGTCTACTTTGCGCCGCTAGAAGCTTTTCTTGAATAGACTTCACTTTTTCCATCAAATCCCTCAAAAGGTCAGTACCCCAAGGCCTAACCTCAAATGCATCAAACCAACCAATGGGAGACCTACATCTCCTACCATACAATGCTTCGAATGGAGCCATATCAATACTTGAGTGATAGCTATTATTGTATGACAACTCCGCTAAGGGTAGGAAGCTATCCCAATGACCACCAAACTCTATCACACACGCACGAAGCATATCCTCCAACACTTGAATCGTCCTTTCAGACTGACCATCGGTCTGAGGATGAAACGCAGTACTAAGGTCCAACCTAGTACCCAATTCCGCATGCAATGTTTTCCAAAACTTAGAAGTAAACTGCGTACCTCTATCTGATATGATGGATAGTGGAACCTCATGCAATCGCACCTCTTCCGAGATGTAAAGTTTGGCTAACTTTTCTGCATTGTAAGTCACCTTGACCGGAATGAAATGAGCAGATTTAGTTAACCTATCAACAATCACCCAAATGGAGTCATACTTACCCATTGTCTTCGGAAGACCAACCACAAAGTCCATTGCAATTCTTTCCCACTTCCATTCCGGAATGGGCATTCTCTGAAGTGTTCCTCCGGGCCTTTGGTGTTCATACTTTACTTGTTGACAGTTTGGACATTTGGCAATAAAATCCACAATGTCACGCTTCATTCTACTCCACCAAAAGTGTTGTTTTAGGTCACGATACATCTTGGTTGCACCCGGATGTATAGAATACCTTGAACTATGAGCCTCTGTCAGAATAGTGTTGATCAAATCATCGACGCGGGGTACACATACCCTTCCCTTGATTCTCAAAACACCTTCCTCATCGATTTGTGCTTCCTTAGCCTCTCCTCGCAATACCTTATCTTGGATTCTTCTTAGTTTCTCATCATCAAACTGTTTTCCCTTAATTTTGTCAAGAAAAGAAGATGTTGACTCCACAGAAGCCAACAATCCTCCCTTCTCATTTACTTCTAATCTCATCAAGTCATTAGCTAGAGTCTGAACCTCTCTATCCAAAGGACGTCTAGAAGCTTGCAAGTGAGCTAGACTTCCCATGCTTCCCGCCTTTCTACTTAAAGCATCCGCCACAACATTCGCCTTCCCCGGATGATACAAAATAGTGATGTCGTAGTCCTTCAGTAGTTCCATCCATCTCCTCTGTCTCAAGTTCAAATCCTTCTGAGTAAAGACATACTGAAGGCTACGATGATCCGTATAGACCTCACACTTAACCCCATATAAATAGTGTCTCCATTGTTTTAATGCAAACACTACCGCAGCCAATTCCAAATCATGAGTTGGATAATTATGTTCATGCCCCTTTAATTGCCTTGAAGCATAAGCAATCACACTCTTCTCTTGCATTAGTACTGCACCCAAACCAGAATAGGATGCATCACAATAAACGATGAAGTTCTTACCCTCTACTGGCAAGGTAAAGATAGGTGCGGTAGTCAACAAAGTCTTGAGCTTCTGAAAGCTTTACTCACATTCGTCCGACCATACAAATGGAACATTCTTCTTAGTCAAGTTCGTCAATTGGGAAGCAATAGAAGAGAATCCCTTGACAAATCGACGGTAGTAGCTAGCTAACCCAACAAAGCTCCTTATTTCTGACACATTAGTAGGTCTTACCCAATTCTTCACTGTCTCAATCTTAGAAGGATCCACCATCACTCCATCCTTAGAAACCACGTGCCCCAAGAAGGACACTGCATCTAGCCAAAACTCACACTAACTTGGCATAAAGCTTTTTCTCCCTCAACATTTCCAATACCATTCTCAAATGCTCTTCATGTTCCTTCTTGCTCTTTGAGTATACTAGTATATCATCAATAAATACGATCACGAAGATGTCCAAATATGGCTTAAAAATCCCGTTCATCAAGCTCATGAACGCAGCAGGGGCATTCGTTAGACCAAAAGACATCACTACAAATTCGTAATGCCCATACCTCGTTCGAAAAGCAGTCTTTGGCACATCCGCTGCCCGTATTTTCAATTGATGATAACCGGATCTCAAATAAATCTTAGAGAAGACACAAGCACCTTGTAACTGATCGAACAAGTCATCAATGCGGGGAAGAGGATACTTGTTCTTTATGGTTACCTTGTTTAGTTGTCTGTAGTCTATACACATTCGAAAACTCCCATCCTTCTTCTTTACAAACAAAACCGGAGCACCCCAAGGAGATGCACTTGGTCTAATAAAGCCTTTGTTCAATAACTCTTGAAGTTGTGCCTTTAACTCTCTTAACTCCGCGAGAGCCATTCTATAAGGGGGTATAGAAATGAGGCGTGTGCCCGATTCGAGATCAATACAGAAGTCAATATCCCTATCCGGTGGCATACCAGGAAGATCTGCAGGGAACACATCCAAAAACTCACGAACTATTGAAACCGAATCAATCGAAGGTACTTGGGTAGTGTCATCCTTGAGATATGCCAAGAAAGCTAAACACCCTTTACTAATCATTTTCTTAGCACGAAGAAAGGAGACGATGCGGACCGGATTGGAAGTGTAGTCACATTCCCACACTAACGGGTCTGTCCCAGGCTTGGCTAATGTCACCGTTTTAGCATTACAATCCAAGATCGCAAATTGCGGAGAAAGCCAAGTCATACCCAGAATTACATCAAAATCATCCATTTCTAAGATAACCAAATCTACATAAGTGTTGCTCCCTACAAAGTTCACCAAACAAGACCTATATACCCTTTCGACTACCACAGACTCACCCACCGGAGTAGAAACATGAATAGGCATATCAAGAACTCATCCCTTTTCCTATCCCTTAAAGTTCGGGGGATATACTTCTCCATAAACAAGCTAGAGAATGAGGCCCAAGTCATAGGTGGTGCCTCTGTTGGTTGACACTCAATATGTGACCGCCACCACATTTTGGCGTTCCCTTGAAACTGATAACTCACGAACTCAACACCAAACTGTTCTACTATACCCATCTTGTGTAGTAGCTCATGACAGTCAACCAGAAAATCATAAGCATCCTCCGATTCAGCACCCTTGAAGACCGGAGGTTTCAATTTCAAGAACTTACTGAAAAGTTCATGCTGATCATTTGTCATTATAGGCCCAGTAGTCAGACGTGGAAACGTGCCTATGTCCAATGAGGCATCCATACGAGGAGCCCTAGTGGCTGCATGTTGTACTTCTGAAACCGGAGGTGTTGGCGCAGAAAACACTGGAGGAGCCAGACCTTGATCAGACAACCCACTGAGATAGGCGAGAACCTGATTGATCATCTCTGGGGTAGGTTGGGGTGGCATTTCCTCATTTTGCACTTGTTCAGTTTCCCCATCCTCCCCTTCTCTTATTACCTCCTCAGTTGGTGGAGGAGTCACTGCCCTAGTATCAGATGGGCTAGGTGCTCGTCCTCTTCCCCTAGAAGACGTCCTCCCACGACCTCTACCACGGCCTCTTGCCGTTGCTCTTCCTCGAGCCACAGCCCCAGTGGCTGGCTCAGACGCTTCTTGTCTTGCCGATGTTAGTGTTGGCGCAGTCGTTGCTCTAGTTCTAACCATCCGTGAAATAGAGTGAAGATGGTCAGATACCAATTCGTATCGCCTAGACACCAATTGGACTCAAGTAGTAGCACGAAAGAAAGAATGAAAGAGTGAAATTTCCCTAAAGTCTTATAGCCTCTCAAGGAAAAGTAAAGGTGTCCCCCTACCGTTCCTTAAGACTCTACTAGACCTGTTCTTGTGTGATGAGACCAACGAACCTAATGCTCTGATACCAAGTTTGTCACGACCCAAACCGGGTCGCGACTGGCACCCACACTTACCCTCCTATGTGAGCGAACCAACCAATCTAAACCTTAACATTTCAATGTAATAACAACAGAAAGTAATGCGGAAGACTTAAACTCATTAATAAAAACCAATTCAATAACTATCAATATTCAACATCTATTATTCCCAAAACTTGGAAGTCATCATCACAAGAACATCTACTTTAAACTACTAATTCTAAGAGTTTCTAAGAAGCTAAAAATACATAAGAAGCTAGTCCATGCCGGAAGTTCAAGGCATCAAGACATGAAGGAGAAGATCCAGTCCAAGCTAGAAGCGTTAGCTCACCCTGAAGATCCGGTGTGACGAAGACTGGCTTGAATTACTGTTGAGTCCAAGATGACGGCACGTTTGCTGCATTCCACAATTAAACAAGAAGAAAACAATAAAAGTAGGGGTCAGTACAAAGCACGGGTACTGAGTAGATATCATCGGCCAACTCAAAATAGAAAACAGTATGCATTAAGCAATATCATAAAATCAGCTAATATCCTTAGCATGCAGCATTTACAGTTACCATAACCCTTGGTTACAACACCAGGCACATCAATGAGGACTCACACCTCCTCATCATACTCATTTGGGAATTTAGTTCATTAGATTGGATATATTAACATATTTCAAGATTCATTATCTTTATTCCCCTCGTGTCGGTACGTGACACTCCGCTCCTCAATATACTATCCTGGTATCGGAACGTGGCACCCCGATCCTCATTCTATCCTGGTACCGGAACGTGGCACCCGATTCATATTCTATCCTGGTGTCGGAACGTGACACCCGATCCATATTCTATCCTGGTACCGGAACGTGGCACCTGATCCATATTCTATCCTGGTGTCGGAACGTGACACCCGATCCATATTCTATACTGGTGTCAGAACGTGACACCCGATCCATATTCTATCCTGGTACCGGAACGTGGCACCCGATCCATATTCTATCCTGGTGTCAGAACGTGACACCCGATCCATATTCTATCCTGGTACCGGAACGTGACACCCGATCCATATTCTATCCTGGTACCGGAACGTGGCACCCGATCCATATTCTATCCTGGTACCGGAACGTGGCACCCGATCCATATTCTATCCTGGTGTCGGAACGTGGCACCCGATCCCCTAATCTCACCACTTTCGTTCATCAAGCCTTCTTTTATACCAAGGCATCATCATTAACAAAGTAGATTAGGGTTTCTTTTCAAGATTTGGGATTCAATAGCTTCATCATGCTTATTTATTCACAATTACATAATCACATCATTCATGCAAGCATACAATTAAGCATATAGAAGGTTTACAATACTACTAACACAGATCATTCGCTATTAAGAGTTTACTACGAATAGCATGAAATAACCATAACCTACCTCCACCGAAGAATTGAAATCAAGTAAGTTAATCCTCAAAGCTTGGTGTTTTCCTCTTCTTCTCGATCGTTCCTCTTTCAATTCGTTTCTCTTTCCTTCTCTTTGTTCTTTCTAATTTTCTTTATTCAACCCTCTTTCTTTTACCCTAATTAATATATAATTAAGAATAAAAGATGGCAATAATACCCCACTAATTAACTTAGGTTTACCTCTTTTAACCCCCAAGAATTTGAGTTATTAATATAAACCCACGAAATCTATAATTAAGGAAAGAATAGTCCAAAAACGTCCCTTAAAACGTGTAAGGAAATCCAATTCTGCCTGGGATTTGCGCAACCTGTGACGGGCCGTCGTGCCTGCGACGGTCCGTCCTGCAGGTCGTCGCAAGGGTCAGAGAGTCAATTTCCACTGAACAATCTATGACGGTCCGTCACGCCTGTGACGGTCCGTCCTGCCATTCCGTCACGAAGTTCAGAGAGTCGTTCCCTGTACCAAATTCTCAAGAGTTGAAGTGTTTTGAAACGGTGGATCACGACGGTCCGTCGTGCCTATGACGGTCCGTCCTGCGTGTCCGTCACATAGTTCAGAGAGTCGATTTCAGCACCCAAATTTCAGAATTTCTAAGTGTTTTGGGACGATACACCCTCGACGGTCCGTCGTACCCATGACGTTCCATCGTGGAGTCCGTCGCTTTTGCCAGTTTTTCCAGAATTGAAGTCTGTTGCTCAAAACGACTAAACGGGTCGTTACAAAAGGATATTGAATTAATTTAATGTACTCAATCTCAAGGAACTCATTTCCCAAAGAACGTGGTGTGGAGGCATGAGTCCCTGTATATGCTTAATATTGTGATTGATTACGTAATTGCTTTAGTTGTCACTTGTTCATGTTGTTTGTTGTCTATCACCTATTAAGTACTATAGTATATTTTATGTTATTTTTCTTTGTATATTAGTTACTATTTTTGGTTGGAAGATGATACCTACTAAGTACATGTTTGCCCGTATTGAGCCCTACTTGTGTTTCTGCTTTCCTTTTATGGAATGTAGTGGGTGTACCAGCGACTTCGACTCGCCTTCAGCTCTAGCCAATCTCAAGTATATATAAGGTTCCAAGTTGAGCTACTCATTCAAGCTCTTGTCGGATTCTCTCGGTCATGACATGATGTCCTTAGTTTTCGGACACAAATTATTTTATTTAATTATTTTTGTGTCTTTAATACTCTTAGACTTAGTATTTGAAAATTAAATGTCCTTAATATGATGACTTTGAGATTTTGGGAAACGATAGTTAATATACTTTAGTACATTTGTGTTTCATACATAATAATATTTAAGCTTCTGTATTGTTGCTTGTATTCTGCCTGTTGAACAATAAATATAAGTTAAGGTTGAATTATTTTGTTTACTCATCTAGCTAGGAAGTTAAGTGTGCCACTCACAACTCGTTTTTGGTGTGAAAAACTTGGTATCAGAGTTTTAGGTTCGGTGATCTCATCACACAAGGACAAGTCTAGTAGAGTCTTGCGCAACTCTACCGGAACGCCTTTACTTTTCTTCGAGAAGCTATAGGACCTTAGGAAAACTCATACCTATATTTCTTTCGTGCTAATACTTGAATCCAATTGGTATGTAGGTGATACATATTGGTATCTGAACTTCTTCACTCTATTTCAAGTATGGTTAGTACTAGAGTATTAGAATTTGAAATAGCAACAATCAAAAGAAAAAAAATGTATCCTTAGAAATAGGTATATTCTCTCGATTGCAAAATGTGGTGGTAGTCTCATGTTGAGTTTCGATTAGTAAAGGCACTACTATGACTTCATAGAGGAAGGGTATATCAGAGAGGGTCATTGATGCTTACTTGGTTAGAGTTAGGAAGTGTGTTATTTTTGTTATTAAAGTGATCTAAGTAGTAAAGCAAATTGTTTGGGCTAGAGAGAGAGAACTGATTCGATTATGTTTTGAAATCATTTAATGGGTGGGCTATTTGGGTACGATATTCTCGATAGGTAAGATGTGTTCTAGTGATGGATATGACAAACTTATATGGAAAGAAAGTTCTATTGAGTATACTTGGGTGAACTAAATTGAAGATTTTAGTAAAAAATGCTTATAAAATTGAGTTAGTCCCTATTGATATACCTGATTTTAAGGTGTCAGGTAGAGGAAAAGGTTCACTTTGTTGTGATGACAAGGGATTGTTGATCATGATGGTAAAGAGAGAAAGTGATATATAACCTATATGATTTATGTTTGTTGTACTAGTATCGAAAATTCTAATTTAGAATCAGTTTTAGTAGCAACAAAGTCATGAAAGTGTTTCACCAGTTCTCATATCGAATTTAGTATTTGCTTAAGAGTAGGATACTAGGCCTAATCCTATTTGAAAAAGGATTGAAATTATTCTCGATTTGATTTCCAATTCTATTAGGAAAAGAAAAGATGTATCTTCAAAAAGAGTGGATAATTGGATTAAGAAATACGTGATTTCATCTATTTTTTCCAAATTATTATGATATTTTTACATGTCATTCATATGTTAAAAGTTGTTGGATAAGATTTGATAAAGAAGTATACACATGTTTGACTCGAGTGTTGTGATAAGTTTTTTTTATGATTTTGAGTTTGACGATGACTATGGTTGAATTTTTAGCGAAGGATATGATAATCTCGATGAAAGGGCGATCAATGATAGGCTAAGACATGTGAATTTATAAAAATTTTCAAGGTATGAGTGAATATTGATAGATAAAAGGATTGGGTTACACAATTGGATTCAAAAGTTCAAGCTTTTAATTGTTAGTTTAGGTTTGTGCTAGTGTGTCTTGTCAAGATATAGATTGATAAGGTAAGAAATGATTCGTTGCATTAAGTATTAGCATTTGAAAGGAATGGTGCCTAAATTGAGTCATAAATTTAGTTACTTTTGATTGTTATGGGACCTAGGGAGGGTTTCACATAAGGTTTTGATTTAGAGACTAAAGCAAAAATGTTCAGGAATTTTGGTCAAGGAATAAGACCGGTAAACGAGTCAGCAAAAGGAACAAGACTATGGTGTATTGAAAAGTTCAAGATATTTAAAATTTTATATCATGAAATTTTCTTTTCAAAAGAAAAGTGAAAGAATAAGACCTCTCGTATAAATCTTAAGTTGTAGTTGAAGGTTGTACTGATTTTCGGATAAGAGATTAGATATGATTGTAAGATGTAAAATAATTTGGTACAAACTTACTAGGGGTTTATCATCGACTTTAAGAAAGATAGAATTTAATTTGGGTGACAAAAAGTGAGGTATGTGATGGTTTATAATGGTAGCTAAAGCATGGTATGTGGAAGTGGTGTGAAGTTGACTTTGTGTGTGATTTAATAGTTTGAATCTCAACGGAAGGATCAAATCTGAAATTAGTGTTATTAGCCTTGTTTGGAACTCGTATTTGTCATGAAATGCTTAAATAGAAAGAGATAGTCATACTATGAACATATATTTGATAAGAATATTTTGATATTGATGACGGTTTGGGAGTAAGGTACATGATCGATGTAGTTATGATATTTTGTTAGTATTAAGAGTGTTGTCCTTAGTGGGTGTGGGGTTCTATCAACCATGTATGTGTGCAATTATAATAGGGACTAAATTGGTGATTGTGATAGCTAGAAAATCAAAGATATAGAGTCACATGAATGAAAATATTTGACATGGGCACTATGGAAGGAGTATCTAGAGTTATTCGACCTTGGTTATGTACATTCTTATGTGTTCAACTACTTCAATCTCGGTGTGGTTTAGAGTATGATTCACTTTTTACATCCGCATGTGTTTTCGCTTATGAGGGTGAGTCATTAGTAGTGGATCGAGCGTACCGATTCTATGATTGTCTCCAGGTAGAGGGACTTGTTCATTCCAGTTATGAAAGATTTGGTGTTATTTGTGATTGTTGAAGTATCCTAGTGATTCAATACACACAACTTCGCTTATGAGAATTTATAGCAGAGATACCATGAAAATTTACAGTTGTTTGATAGACTTAAGATTTATCTCCTCATCGATATCATGTTTTGGCAATGTCTAATTGAATGTGAGGACCATTGGGTAGTTTTGTCATTCTTAAGGTTTGTCTGTAATAACTACTAATATAGCATTTCGATAGTGTTGTTAAAGGTTCTGTACGCTTTGGTTTATCACTCGATGGGGGTACTTGATCCTTTTTTTTCTTTGGATCAGATGAGTTCAATTCTCCTTGATGATTATTTCATGTCTAAAGATCATATTTTATAGCTTACGCTCGAGAAAATATGATGTTGTGAGGATGTAATCTTGATAAGTTCTGTGATGGTTGATGAATTATGAATGTGTGATGGTTGGTTCAGGTTCAAACCTGATTATAACCAATATTGGTTCAAGATTTTAGCATGATTATGTTAGAAAATATATGTCATGATGGTTGTGTAAAGGTCTAGTGGAAAAATCTTTCAGTTGAAAAGCCCACTTGAGAATAGTTTTGTTGTTAGTTGAGCTTACATACAACAAATATTATCAGTAGAGTATTGAGATGATCCCATTTGAGGCGTTGTATGAGAGGAGGTGTAGATCTCCAGCTGATTGGCTTGATACTTTTGAGATGAGAAAGTGGGTACTAATATTTTGAGTAATCGTCGAGGCAACTACTCTTTTTTATTCTTGCCTTCTTTTTATCATTCGAGGACGAACGATTGGTAAATTGGTATCTAATGTAACAACCCTTTTAGTTGTTTTGAGTGTAAAACATTTGTGCCATAAAATACTTTCTGATAGATTCTAAATGGGTATTATGGGGATATTCGTAAATATAATTATGAAATTAGGGATAATATTAACAATTAATTTAGTTGGTGGTTAAAGAAGATAGAATTAAAATTTATAGTTATTCACTTTTACCACTTTTATAATAGGTCATTTATAATAGTTAGGGTAAAAATTATCTGTAAAAGAGGAGGGCAAGAGGAGAACAAAGTGAAGCGGCGATTGCATCAGGTAGTTTCAAAACTATGTGTTCATATGTATATTTACTAAATATATTTAGACGTCTTATTATATGTATTATTGGATATATAGAAAATAATTGTGAATTGTTGAAAGTTTTGGTTCTTAAAAGGCTAAATTTATTATTATTATTATTATTATTATTATTATTATTATTATTATTATTATTATATATGTGGCTGGAAACCATTGACTTGAGAAACTAGTCTTACCATAATGTAAATTAATTTCAAAGAATTGAAGTTACAACTTATTGCAGCTTGTGGGTTGATTCTCCTAATTAGTTTATCATTAATAAATGGTAAAAGATAATTATTTCATATTATTGTCCAAGAATTGAAAGTTAATTAATATAATTTGTTGGTGTAGGAAATTGTTATTTGAAAAAATTGAGATTACAGTGATTAGCTAGATAATATAGTTGGTAATTTTGTTAGTGTTGATGTATTAAAAATTGGATTGAGACTTGCAGGCGTCAATCACGTGACTTAAGTTTGAAATTATTGTATGACTCATTAATGCTTTGCAATGAAGTGAGTTATTACCATTATAAATTTATATTATATAGATCAAATAGTGTTGCACGAAAGTGAAAGGTTTTGGATGTTTAACATAATCTTAGTAGCTCGTTATACATTTAGTTTCAGTATATAAAATAGGTAATTAAATATTATGTGTATTATTTTAGTTAAATTCTATTAAAGTTATGCTAATTGGAGAAGTTAAGACTTACCTTAGGTTTGAACTTTAAGAAATTAATTATGAAATTAGGTGAGTTTTTTGGTCTAGGCTATACATAGAATAATATGAGTGTTTATAGAGTTGTTAACATACAAATTATGCATATATACTTGATATATTGGAAATATTCGGAGGCATTGAGGAAATGAAAAGTATTAGAGAAGTGGTTGCTTGACTTCGGTTCTTTGATGGAGGTAGGTTATGATTTATGCTATATAATAGTAAACTCTTAAATAGTGATTGATATGCATTGATTGATATTATAAAGTTTCTATGTACCTGATTTTTTGGTTGTGTGGCTTGTGGTTGGTCTGAAATTCTGAGATCGTGGAATTTATATTCTTGAACCCTCTTTATCGAAGTGATGCCTTGAATAAAGAAGACTTGATGAAATAATATAACAATGAATTGAAAGTGGTGATAATAAATGATAAACTAACAGTATTCTTGGATCGGAGTGTCACATTCCGACACGGTATAATTGTATTGGAGTGCCACATTTCAACACGATATAATTGAATCGGAGTGTCACATTTCGATACGATATAATTGGATAAGAGTGTCAAGTTCCAGCACGGTGTAATTGAATTGGAGTGTCACGTTTCGACACGATATAATTGGATCGGAGTGTCACGTTCCAACACGAAAATATTAAAGGAAAAGGATATTGAATTAATTTAATATACTCAATCTCAAGGAACCCATTTCCCAACGAACGTGGTGTGGAGGTATGAGTCCTCGTGTGTGCTTTATATTGTGATTGAATACATACTTGCTTCAGTTGTCACTTGTTCATTTTGTTTGTTTCTTATCACCTATTAAGTATTATAGTTGATTTTATACTATTATTATTTGAATATTAGTTACTATTTTGGTTTGCCGATGATAGTTACTCAGTACATATTGCCTCGTACCGAGCCCTACTTGTGTTTCCGTTTTCCTTTTATGGAATGCAGTGTGTGTACCAGCGACTTTGACACGCCTTCAGCTCTAGCCAATCTCAAGCATATCATGTTCCAGGTTGAGCTACTCATTCAAACTCTTGTTGGATTCTCTCGGTCATGACATGATGTCCTTAGTTTTCGGACACAAACTATTTTATATAATTATTTGGTCTCTTTAATACTCTTAGACTTAGTATTTAAAAATTAGATGTCCTCAATGTGACTACTTTCAGATTTTGGGAAACGATATTTAATATAGTTTAGTAGATTTGTGTTTCACACATAATAAGATTTAAGCTCCCGTATTGTTTTGTATTCTGCAAGTTGAACAATAAATATAAGTTAAGGTTGAATTATTTGGTTTGCCCACCTGGCTAGGAAGTTAAATGTGGGTGTCACTCACGACTCGTTTTGGATCGTTACACTTTATGAAGCTTTTGCAGTGTTTGTCATGCAATTATATTGATTTGACATATCATGAAAATGGAAAAAATTATTATGTGTTTTTATTTTTTATTTTGAAAATTCCTCCAAGTTCTATTTAAAGACATTCCAACATAATACATTCAACATCTTTGGTCTTCTATATTTCATCATTTTAATCACAAAATATGTCTAATATCCCAAAAGTTTGAGTTTTGATTTATTGGGAAGAAGAAATTATACGTGAAGGAAATATCATTTATTATAATTGTCCTTCCAAACACAATGCTAAATATTCAATTAATATCTGATATCATAAATTTCTTTATCAATTCATAAAAGAATGTGTATAAATAGTATTGACTATAATTTGTTTATACGAAAAATACCCTACTTCATATCTATCATAAGGACAAGTAAATTTTGAAGAGTGAATTATTTAGAATGACGAATTGTTCACCGAATTTTTGAGGGAACCAAATGAATATATAAATCAAATCAAGTAATACTTGAAATTTATGCTAAAAAGGAATCTAAAGCTTGTCAACAACGTTCTCCTTTATCGGTCGAAACCTATGTAAAACACAATATTTTATTCCACTGTATAAAGTGTAAGATTTTCTTCCAGTTTATAAAGTGTAAGACAAAATTTCACTTTACAAAGTGTAAGAAAAACTTACACTTTATAAAATGTAATAAATGATTCCGTTATATATTAAAATATATATGTTATGAGGCTACTCTACAAAGTGTAAGAAAAACTTGCACTTTATAAAATGTAATAAATAGTTCCGTTATATATTATATGTTATGAGGCTAACAAAAAAATATTTAAAATATTAAATAAAATGAAATTTTTCTTCTACTAAATCTATTTTAATTATTTTCTAAAATAGTGATTATCTTGGTCTCTCTCTCTTTTTTTCAAAATGTCAATATTTTAGCATTTAAGAGGACTCATTAGCAACAATTTCAATATTTAGTAAAAATGTCATTTTAGTTTGTTATGTATCTTATTTATGTTTTTATTATTTATTTTTATTTAAAGAATATAATTATTTAATAACAAAAAAGGAGAAAATTAAGGGGGGAATATTTCAAAAAAAAAGCAAGCATCCTTAATTTTCTCATCAGTTACATTTTCAAATAAAATTTAAATTTTTTTTTCTCCACAATTTTTATCTTTTTAAAATTATATTTATTCCACAATATATTCTATTTATATTTATTGTAGTTTTTTTTTAGTTTGTATTCATTCCAATAGGTATGCCGAATTTATCTATATAGTCATTTAAGAAATATATTTGTATTTTCATATATTTTTTCCCTATATAGTTATTTTTTTCTTCAAAAATCCTGTATGTATTCATTTCAATGTGTATTTTATTTGTATTTCTATTTATTCTAGTTTTTATTTAGAATTTTGTATAATAATATATAAAATACAAAAAAAATTAGTATGATGAAAAAGTGAATGAAATATAAAATTGAAAAAAAATAATTGAATATTTGGTGTACTCATTCTTAAATAAAATACATAACTAGTTAACATACCTTTAGAATAAATACAAATTAGAAAAAAATGTCAAATTCAGTTGACATACCTTTATTAGTTTGTATTCATTCCAATATATATGTCAAATAAAATGTAGCTATTTAAGAAATAAATTTGTATTCGTATATATTTTCACTGTGTATTTATTTTTCTTTTCAAAATCTTGTTTCCTTTTCTAAGTCGTATTCATTCCAATATGTCTATTATTTGTATTTGTATTCGAATACAAATAAACTAATAGAAAGTTGTTCTTCTTATAAATAAAATGCATAACTAGTTGACATACATTTGGATGAATACAAATTAGGGACAAATACAAGATTCATAAACCATGCAACATGAAATTTTTAATAAATACAAATATTGATAGTATACATAGTGATTTGAATACAAATTAAGAAAACATACCAAATTCTAAAAAATAACTATAAATACAAAACAAACTAATAGAAAATTGTTCGAAAACTATCCGATCTTCGTCGTCTTTTCAAGATCCTCACAAGTAGACAAAGATTCTACATTCGCGTTCTGAATTTGAGAAAGGTTTTGCACACCAATGAGTCTTGTAAATGTTCTTACCCTCTTTCTTCCCTCATTTTAGCAGCGGATCATACATTATACACTATTTGTTAAGTAATAAATAAATTAAAGGATGAAAAATCACCAGAAATTGGTTGATTAAGATGAATACATCTAGTAAGCGTCTTGGATTCAGCCATTGGAGAGTAAATCATAACGGAAATTGAAAAATACAAACAACATTTTTTTAAGATTTAAACAAAAATAAAATTAGAAAAAAATCTGAAAATAGGATAGAGATTAGAGATACCTTAATCAAAGGGATTTTTGTTGATTCAATTTTGGATTAAAAAACAACCAAAATATATGGCAAAAAAATATTTGCAACTTGAATGTTGGAGGAAGATCAGAAAAGATAATCACGAGAGAGAAAAAAAATTAAATGGGAGAGAGAATTAACAATTGAAAAGATAAATATGGGAGAAAATAATTTTTTTTAAAAAAAAAAGATATATAGAATTAATTGAAAAAGAGAGATAAAATAGGAAGAAAATTGAGACATATAAATTTTTTAAAATAATAACATTTTTGACATTATTGTTAATGTTTATAAAATATGAATATTTTTACTAAATATGTTATTTATTTTGATTAGTTTACTAATTTTCCCCTTTTTTTAAAGCTTAATTAAGTTCTGGACTTTTACTAGGCCAATACATTTGTCACATCATATTGGCTGGAATAGACTTGGTCCACCCCTCAGTAAATGAAAAAATTAAAAGAAAACATAACTTATTCATTAATTAGTTGCCTTTTCATAGGGGAGAAGGACCCAAAAAAAAATACATCATGAACCACGTGTATAGATCTTTCGTTTCACTTTCTCTTACTTCGGATCTGGGGGTGGGGTGGGTGGTTTAAGGATCCATTTAAGGTTGTTTGCTTCTTGCCAGCTTGCTGCTCAATAGAAAACAATGCAATTTAGGATCATTTGTGATGAATTTTTCGAGATAAATATTGTAAATATTTTTAAATTTGCTATTAATTATTAGTTTTGTTTTAAGTTATTGATAATTTTAAAAATATTTTTCTATTGATTTAATTGAATTTGAATAAATTTTTAATCTTGTCATATGGATAAATATACTCTTAAATCATTTTAAGAGTGTTTTCAACATTTTTTTTTATTTTTAATTAAGAATCACGTATTCTTATAAGAATTAGAGATCACTTTTTGTGTTATGTGACAAATCAAAAATGTATTTAAATTAAATTAATTTAATAAAAAATATTTTTAAAATTATTAATAATTTAAAAATAAAACTAATAATTCACACAAAATTCATACGCTCTTATTATTCTATTTTTTTTTCTACCTTGCTTTTATGATCGGCCAAACTGCAATTCTTAGGCATGCCAAAAATACCTAACTCTGCTGATCCTATTTATTATATATATATATATATATATATATTTATTTATTTATTTATTTTTATTTTATTTTTTTTACGCCCTACCCTACCCAGCGCCCCCCCCCTCCCACTCCCCTCCATTTTTTTTAATTATTTTCAAGCTTGTTTTTTTATAAATATTTTCAATTAAGAAAATAAAAAAAAATCACCCACCCTCACCTCTGACCCGACACCTACCACCACCTCCCCCGCCCCCAAAAAAGAAAAATTAAAAAAGTTTATTACTGATAAATATTGTAATTTTTTTGTAAAAAAAATATTGCCCCACCCTAACCCCTAAAAAAATTTTAAAAAAAAATTTTTAAAAAAAATTAAATTTTCAAAATTTACCTTTTTACCCCCTGAATCCCCAACCCCCCCCCCCCCCCCCCCCCCCCCAAAAAAAAATGTTGGGTCCCGCATCAATTGTTGGTTATCAAGGGTTGGGTTCTGATTTAGATATTGGGTCTCTATTCGATATAGTCCGTGTCCAAGCAAGTGTTGGAGTCAAGTTAGGGTTGGATACCTGGTCTCAGTTTAAATGTCGAGTCTCTAATCAGAAGTTGAGGGTGAGTTCTAAGGTCGAATCTCAATGTCGGATCTGGGATCGATCATTTGGTGTCCTAGTTCGGATAGGTGTCGAGGTCATCAATCCATTCAAAAGTCAAGTTCCTAGTTCGGATATCAGAGTTGTATTCTAGATTAATTATCTGTGTTGGTTATCATGTCAGGAATTATATTTTTAAAAGGTGTTTTCTAGAAATATTTGTAATTCACCAATCAAACACAAAAAAGAATATTTTCTACTCATCAACCAGCATGAAAAATAAGTGAAAAATTAACTTATTATCTAAGAAAACATTTTCTAAAAAAAACGTTTTTCATAAAGAATATTTTTCTTTCTACCAAACACACTCTAAAAATAAATAAATCCCCGTGAATGTGAAAAAGAAACTTGAAAAATGTTAAATAACCAATTTTACCTTTTATTATGTTTTTATTACAAAAATACCTTATCGTTGTATTTTTGGCTCAAAATATCCTCTAACTTATAATAAATCAGCTTATATTTAGCTTTTCTTCCTCCAGATCCTTATATTTTAGGTATGAACCTTTACTTCTAAACATGATATTACAAATATAAAGAAAGAAATGTGAAATAAAAGTTATTTTAAAAATACGCTTTAAAAAAGAAATAAAGGATCAAAATTACTCTTAAACTATTCTCTCTTTAGATTCATATCTAAACTATTAAAGAGTGTGAGTTTCAATATTTCATACCTAATACACTCTTTTTTATTTTACTCTCATCATGATGTAGCATACACTCTCTGT